>NW_026060237.1:2592727-2916818 GCF_024166365.1 Elephas maximus indicus | reverse complement strand
GGCACTGGGTTTTTTTGGTCTCCACAAATCAGTCTTTGTGTGAGATGCCTCTGTGTACCCAGAGCACTCCATGCTTCCTCTGTCCCTCCAGATTGTATTTATGTCTTAGGTCTTGTCTTCATTATCTAGAGCTCCTGCAAAACTTCCCTGCCCTCCCAGACTCACAAAGTTTTGTTTTGTTTTCAGTTATGAAAAGAATCAAACATTCAAAAAAGCAAATAGTAGAGTTTAGCAGAAACCTGACCTGTTGCCATCCAGTCAGTTCTGACTCATAGCAATTCTACAGGACAGAGTAGAACTACCCATAGGATTTGGAAGGCTGTAATCTTTTTTTTTTTTTCCTAAATATAATCTATTCTGTTGTTGTTGAGAATATACAGGGCAAAACGTAGACCAGTTCAACAGTCCCTACATGTATAATTTAGTGACATTGATTATATTCTTTGAGTTATAGAACATTCTCACACTTGTTTGCTGGGTTGTCCCTCCCTCCTTAACATAAACTTATTGCCTCCCAAGGTTCCTGTCTAATCTTTCCAGTTGCTGCCGTCAATTTGATGTCATATAGATATTCTTAAAAGACCGTAATGCTGAAGCCAGGCCATTTTTACTAGTTAAAAAGTATTGTTTGGTTTTAACATGACTTCAGGGATATCTTTGGTTTAAGTTTTAAAGATTATCTCAGGGTACTAGTTTTTTTCCTTCTCGGAAACTTTTTTTTTTTTTAATTTTTCTTGTGCTTTAAGTGAAAGTTTACAAATCAAGTCTGTCTCTCATACAAGAATTTATATACAACTTGCTCACCAGTCACCACCACCCGCTGCCATTGAGCGAATTCTGACTCATAGCGATCCTATAGGGCAGAGTAGAATTGCTCCATAGAGTTTCCAAGGAGCCCTTGGTGGTTTCAAATTTCGGACCTCTTGGTTAGCAGCTGTAGCACTTAACCACTACACCATCTGAGTTTCCATACACCTTGCTATATACTCCGAATTGCTCTCCCCTTAATGAGACAGTCTTCTCTCCACTTTCTTTTCTCACGTCCATTCTGCCAGCTTCTGACCACCTCTGCCCTCTCCTCTCCCCTCCAAATAGGAGATGCCATCATACTCTCAAGTGTCTACTTAGTCCACGAAGCGCATTCTTCACCAGCATCTTTTTCTATCCCATTTTCCAGTCCAATCCCTGTCTGAAGAATCGGCTTTGGGAATGGTTCCTGTCTTGGGCTAACAGAAGGTCTGGGGGCCGTGACCACCGGGATTCTCCTAGTTTCACTCATACCGTTAAGTCTGGTCTTTTTACGAGAGTCTGGGGCCTGCATCCCACTGCTCTCCTGCTCCCTCAGGGGTTCTCTCTGGTGTTCCTTGTCAGGGCAGTAATTGGTTGTAGCCGGGCACCATCTAGTTCTTCTGGCCTCAGGCTGATGTAGTTTCTGCTTTGTGTGCCCTTTCTGTCTCTTGGGCTTATAATTACTTTGTGTCCTTGGTGTTCTTCACTTTCCTTTGGTCCGCGTGGGTTGAGACCCGTTGATTCCTCTAGGATGGCCACTTGCTGGCGTTTAAGACCCTAGACACCACTCTCCAAAGTGGGATGCAGAATGTTTTCTTGATAAAATTAATTATACCAATTGACTTACCTGTCCCCTGAAACCAGGGCCCCCAAAACCACGCCGCTGCTACACTGGTCTTCGAAGCATTTGGTTTATTCAGGAAACTTCTTTGCTTTTGGTTTATTCCAGTTGTGCTGACCTCTCCTGTATTGTGTGTTGTCCTTCCCTTCACCTAAAATAGTTCTTATCTACCATGTAATTAGTGAAAAAAAACCTCTTCCTGTCTTCCTTCCCACTCTTGCAAACATCAATGAATATTTTCTTCTCAGTTTCTTTTTCAAATTCTTCAGATAGTGGTGTGATACAATATTTTTCCTTTTGCAACTGACTATTTCACTCAGCATAATGCCTTACAGATTCCTCCATGTTATGAAAGGTTTCACAGATTCATCACTGTTCTTTATCGATGCGTAGTATTCCACTGTGTGAATATACAACAATTTTCTTTATCCATTCATGTTAATGGGCACCTTGGTTGCTTCCATCTTTTTGCTGTTGTACACAGTGCTGCAATGAACATGGGTGTGCATATATCTGTTCGTGTAGAGGCTCTTATTTCTCCAGGGTGTATTCCAAGGAGTGGGATTGCGGGTCGTGTAGAAGTTCCATTTATAGCTTTTTAAGGATGTGCCAAATGGACTTCCAAAGTGCTTGTACCATTTTAGATTCCCGCCAGCAGTGTAGAAGTGTTCCAGTCTCTCCATAACCTCTCCAACATTTATTACTGTGTGTTTTTTGGATTAATGCCAGCCTTGTTGGAGTGAGACAGAATCTCACTGTAGTTTTGATTTGTATTTCTCTAATGGCTAATGATCATGAGCGTTTCCTCAGGTATCTGCTAGCCACCTGACTGTCTTCTTTAGTGTAGTGCCTTGGTCATACCCTTTACCCAATTTACAAATGAGTTACTTGTCTTTTTATAGTTGAGTTTTTGCGCTATCATTTAGGTTTTAGAGATCAGGTCCTGATCAGAAATGTCATAGCTAGAAACTTTTTCCTAGTCTGAAGGTAATCTTTTTTACTCCTTTGGTGAAGTCTTTGGATGTGCACAGGCATTCGATGTTTAGGAGCTTTCAGTTATCTAGTTTTTCTTCTGCATTGTTAGTAATGTTTTGCATACTGTTTATGCCATGTGTTAGGGCTCCTAACGTTGTCCCTATTTTTGCTTCCATGATCTTTATCGTTTTAGCTTTTATATTTAGGCCTTTGATCCACTTTGAGTTAGTTTTTGTGCATGGAGTGAGGTATAGGTCTTGTTTCATTTTTTTGCAGATGGATATCCAGTTATCCCAGCACCATTTGTTAAAAAGACTGTCTTTTCCCCACTTAATTGCTATGAGGCCTTTGTCAAACATCAACTACTCACATGTGGATGGATTTATATCTGGATTCTCAGTTCTGTTCCATTGGTCTTTGTATCTGTTGTCGTACCAGTACCAGGCTGTTTCGACTACTGAGGCAGTATAGTAGGTTCTAAAATCAGGTAGAGCAAGTCCTCCCATTTTGTTCTTCTTTTTCAGTAATGCTCTACTTATCTGGTGCCTCTTTCCCTTCCGTATGAAGTTGGTGTTTTGTTTTTCCCCTTCATTTAAAAATGTCATCGGTATTTGGATCAGAATTGTGTTGTGTCTAGAGATAGCTTTTTTTAGAATAGACATTTTTACAATGTTGAGTCTTCCTATCCATGAGCAAGGTATGTTTTTCCACTTATGTAGGTCTCTTGGTTTCATGCACAAGTGCATTGTAGTTTTCTTTGTATAAGTCTTTTACGTCTCTGGTAAGATTTTATTCCAAAGTATTTTATCTTCTTGGGGCCTACTGTAAATGGTATTGATTTGGTGATTTCCTGTTCGATGTTCTTTTTGTTAGCGTAGAGGAATCCAAATGATTTTTTTTATGTTTATTTTTTATCCCGATACTCTGCTGAGCTCTTCTCTTACCTTCAGTAGTTTTCTTGAGGAATCCCTAGGGTTTTCTGTGTATAAAATCATGTCATCTGCAAATACAGATGCTTCTACTTCTTTCCTGCCAATCTGGATGCATTTTATTTCTTTGTCTAGACTAATTGCTCTGGCTAGGACCTCCAGCACAGTGTTGAGTAAGAGCGGTGATAAATGGCATCCTTGTCTGGTTCCCCATCTCAAGGGGAATGCTTTCAGCAGAGCTTAGTCTTATTGTTTCTCTTTGTATGTGACTTTTGTTTTTCTTGAGTCTCTCTCACAATTCTTTCTTTGTCTTTGGTTTTGGCAAGTGTGATTATGACATGTCCCGGTGACTTTCTTTTGGGGTCTATCCTACATGGGATTCATTGATCTTCTTGGATGGTCAGCTCTTTATCTTTCCAAAAATAAGCTTTCTATCAACAAATTTTCAATGATCCTCTCTGTGTTACATTTTCTCCCCCGTTCTGGAACTCTGATCACATGCAAATTTTTCTCTTGATTTGTTTCCACGTGATTCTTAGGTTTTCTTCCTTCTTTTCTCTGATTTTTCCTCAAAGTTGTATCTATGGATTTGTCTTCAATTTCACTGATTCTGTCTTCCATTGTTTCAAATTTGCCCCTAAAACCTTTGATTACGCTGAAATTTTGTTATCTTTTGGATTTCTAACCAAAGGGTCAGCAGGTCGAATCCCCCAGGCACTACTTGGAAACTGTATGGGGCAGTTCTACTCTGTCCTCTAGGGTTGCTATGAGTCGGAATCGACTCGACGGCACGGGGTTTTTTTGGTCTCGGCAAATCAGTCTGTGTGTGAGGTGCCTCTGGCACCCAGGGCACTGCATGCTTCCCCCTGTCCCTCCAGATTGTATTTATCTCTTAGGTCTCATCTTCATTAGATAGAGCTCCTGCAAAACTTCCCTGCCCTCCCAGACTCACAAAGTTTTGTTCTGTTTTCAGTTATGAAAAGCATCAAACATTCAAAAAAGTAAATAGTAGAGTTTAGCAGAAACCAGACCTGTTGTTGTCCAGTCAGTTCTGACTCAAAGCAATCCTATAGGACAGAGTAGAAATACCCATAGGATTTCAAAGGCTGTAATCTTTTTTTTTTTCCTAAATTTTATTTATTTTGTTGTTGTTGAGAATATGCAGGGCAAAACATAGACCAGTTCAACAGTTCCTACATGTACAATTTAGTGACATCGATTATATTCTTCGAGTTGTACAACATTCTCACCTTTGTTTTTTGGGTTGTCCCTCCCTCATTAACATAAACTTACTGCTGCCCAAGGCTCCTGTCTAATCTTTCCAGTTGCTGCTGTCAATTTGATGTCATATAGATATTCTTAAAAGACTGTAATGCTGAAGACAGACCACTAGTTAAAAACTATTGTTTGGTTTTAACATGACTTCAGTGATATTTTTTATTTAAATTTTAAAGATTATCTCAGGGTACTATTTTTTTTCCCTTCTCAGAAACTTTTTTTTTTAATTTTTATTGTGATTTAAGTGAAAGTTCACAAATCAAGTCAGTCTCTCATACAAGAATTTATACACACCTTGATCACCCATCACCACCACACGGTACCATCGAGTCGATTCCGACTCAGAGCCACCATCTAGGGCAGAGTAGAAGTGCCCCCATAGAGTTTCCAAGGAGCGCCGGGTGGATTCAAATTGCAGACCTCTTGGTTAGCAGCTGTAGCACTTAACCACTGTACCATCTGGGTTTTCATACACCTTGCTATATACTCCGAATTGCTCTCCCCCTAATGAGACAGCCCAATTCTTCCCTCCACTTTCTCTTCTCACATCCATTCTTCTAGCTTCTGCCCACCTCTGCCCTCTCCTCTCCCCTCCAGATAGGAGATGCCATCATACTCTCAAGTGTCTGCTTAGTCCAAGAAGCACATTCTTCACCAGCATCTTTTTCTATCCCATTTTCCAGTCCAAGCCCTGTCTGAAGAATTGGCTTTGGGAATGGTTCCTTCTTGAGCTAGCAGAAGGTCTGGGGGCCATGACCACCGGGATCCTCCTAGTCTCAGTTATACCATTAAGTCCGGTCTTTTTATGAGAGTTTGGGGCCTGCATCCCACTGCTCTCCTGCTCCCTCAGGGGTTCTCTCTTTTGTTCCCCATCAGGGCAGTAATTGGTTGTAGCTGGGCACCATCTAGTTCTTCTGGCCTCAGGCTGATGTAGTTTCTGCTTTGTGTGGCTCTTTCTGTCTCTTGGGCTTATAATTACATTGTGTCCTTGGTGTTCTTCATTTTCCTTTGGTCCAGGTGGGTTGAGACCAGCTGATTCCTCTCAGATGGCCGCTTGCTAGCGTTTAAGACCCTCGACGCCACTCTCCAAAGTGGGATGCAGAATGTTTTCTTGATACAGTTTATTATGCCAATTGACTTAGATGTCCCCTGAAGCCAAGGTCCCCAACACCCCACCCCTGCTACGCTGGCCTTCGAACCATTCAGCTTATTCAGGAAACTTCTTTGCTTTTGGTTTAGTCCAGTTGTGCTGACCTCTCCTGTATTGTATGTTGTCTTTCTCTTCACCTAAAATAGCTCTTATCTACCACTATAATTAGTGAAAAAAAAACCTCTCTCTCTCTTCCTCCCCACTGTGGTAAACATCAATGAATATTTTCTTCACTTTATTTTTCAAGTTCTTAAAATAGTGCTGTGATACGATTTTTTACCTTTTGCAACTAATTTCACTGAGCATAATGCCTTCCAGATTCCTCATCACTGTTCTTTATCGATGCGTACTATCCCATTGTGTGAATATCCATTCATCTGTTGATGGGCAACTTGGTTGCTTCCATCTTTTTGCTATTGTACACAGTGCTGCAGTGAACATGGGTGGGCATATATCTGTTCGTGTAGAGGCTCTTATTTCTCCAGGGTATATTCCAAGGAGTGGGATTGTAGGTCTTATGGTAGTTCCATTTCTAGTGTTTTAAGGACATGCCAAATGGACTTCCAAAGTGCTTGTACCATTTTACCTTCCCACCAGCAGTGCAGAAGTATTCCAGTCTCTCCACAACCTTTCCAACATTTATTATTGTGTGTTTTTTGGATTAGCGCCAGCCTTCTTGGAATTAGATGGAATCTCATTGTAGTTTTGATTTCCGTTTCTCTAATGGCTAATGATCGTGAGCGTTTCCTTACGTATCTGCAAGCTACCTGAATGTCTTGTTTAGTGTAGTGCCTTGTTCATATCCTTTGCCCAATTTACAAACGGGTTATTTGTCTTTTTGTAGCTGAGTTTTTGCACTATCATGTAGATTTTAGAGATCAGGTCCTGATCAGAAATGTCATGGCTAGAAACTTTTTCCCAGTCTGTAGGTAATCTTTTTATTCCTTTGGTGAAGTCTTTGGGTGAGCATAGGCATTTGATATTTAGGAGCTCCCAGTTATCTACTTTTTCTTCTGCATTGTTAGTAATGTTTTGCATACTGTTTATGCCATGCCTTAGGGCTCCTAACGTTGTCCCTATTTTTGCTTCCATGATCTTTATCATTTTAGATTTTTTATTTAGGGCTTTGATCCATTTTGAGCTCGTTTTTGTGCATGGAGTGAGGTATGGGTCTTGTTTCATTTCTTTGCAGATGGATATCCAGTTGTGCCAGCACCATTTGTTAAAAAGACTGCCTTTTCCACATTTACTGCTTTGGGGCCTTTGTCAAATATCATCTGCTCACGTGTGGATGGATTTATGTCTGGATTATCAATTCTGTTCCACTGGTCTTTGTATCTGTTGTCGTACCAGTACCAGGCTGTTTTGACTACTGTGGCAGTATAATAGGTTCTAAAATCAGGTAGAGAAAGGCCTCCTAGTTTGTTCTTGTTTTTCTGTAATGCTTTACTTATCTGAGGCCTCTTTCCCTTCCATATGAAGTTGATGTTTTGTTTCTCCACCTCATTTAAAAATGTCGTTGGAATTTGGATTGGAATTGCATTGTGTTCATAGATAGCTTTTGGTAGAATAGACATTTTTACAATGTTGAGTCTTCCTATCCATGAGCAAGGTAGGTTTTTCCACTTACATAAGTCTCTTTTGGTTTCATGCTGAAGTGCATTGTAGTTTTCTTTGTACAAGTCTTTGACATTTCGGGTAAGATTTATTTCTAAGTATTTTATTTTCTTGGGGGCTACTGTAAATGGTATTGATTTGGCGATTTCCTCTTCGATGCTCTTTTTGCTAGCATAGAGGAATCCAAGTACTTTTTTAATGTTTATTTTGTATTCCGATACTCTGCTGAACTCTTCTCTTACCTTCAGTAGTTTTCTTGAGGAATCCCTAGGGTTTTCTGTGTATAAGATCATGTCATCCACAAATAGAGATGCTTTTACTTCTTTCTTGCCTATCTGGATGCCTTTTATTTCTTTATTTAGGCTAATTGCTCTGGCTAGGACCTACAGCACAATGCTGAATAAGAGCGGTGATAAAGGGCATGCTTGTCTGGTTCCCCATCTCAGGGGGAAAGCTTTCAGCAAAAGTAACTGGGAGGTAATTTTTTTCCTTTAAGTGCGTGGGCAAATGGCTTGAGAGTGTACAAAAGAACATTATGAGTATGACACAAGGGATCAAAGTGTTATGTGCAGTAACTTTGCCATTACCATGGCCTGGGTCAGGTGCACCTTAGTCTTCAGGGTGACATCTTTGTTCTTCTACACGTTGAAGAGGTGCTTTGCAGCAGATTTGCCCAATGCAATGCATCTTTTGATTTCTTGACTGCTGCTTCCATGGCTGTTGATTGTGGATCCAAGTAAAATGAAATCCTTGACAACAACCATCTTTTCTCCGTTTATTGTGATGTTGCTCATTGGTCCAGTTGTGAGGATTTTTGTTTTCTTTATGTTGAGGCTGTGGTCTTTGATCTTCATTAGTAAGTGCTTCAAGTCCTCTTCACTTGCAGCAAGCAAGGTTGTGTCATCTGCATAATGCAGGCTGTTACTGAGTCTTCCTCCAACCTTGGTGCCAGTTCTTCTTCATATAGTCCAGCTTCTTGTATTATTTTTTCTGCATACAGATTAAATAGATTTGGTGAAAGAATACAACCCTGAGGTACACCTTTCTTGACCTTAAACTAATCAGTATCCCCTTGTTCTGTCCGAACAACTGCCTCTTGATCTATGTAAAGGTTCCTCATGAGCACAACTAAGTGTTCTGGAATTCCCATTTTTCCCAGTGTTATCCATAGTTTGTTATGACCCACACAGTCAAATGCCTTTGCATAATCAATAAAACACAGATAAACATCCTTCGTATTCTCTGCTTTCAGCCAGGATCCATCTGACATCAGCAGTGATATCCCTGGTTCTATGTCCTCTTCTGAAACCGGCCTGAATTTCTGACAGTTCACTGTTGATACACTGCTGCAGCAGTTTTTGAATCATCTTCAGGAGAATTTTGCTTGTGTATGATATTAATGACATTGTTCTAAAATTTCCACATTTGGTTGGGTCACCTTTCTTGGGAATAGGCATAAATATGGATCTCTTCCAGTCAGATGGCCAGTAAGCTGTCTTCCATATTTCTTGGCTGGCGTAGACAAGTGAGAACCACCAGCGCTGCATGTGTTTGTTGAAACATCTCAATTGATATTCCATCAATTCCTGGAGCCTTATTTTTCACCAGTGCCTTCAGAGCAGCTTGGACTTCTTCCTTCAGTACCATCAGTTCCTGATCATATGCCACCTCTTGAAATGGTTGAATATCGACTAATTATTTTTGGTATAATGACTCTGTATATTTCTTCCATCTTCTTTTGATGCTTCCTGTGTCATTTAACATTTTCCCCATGGAATCCTTTGCTATTGCAACTCGAGGCTTGAATTTTTTCTTCAGTTCTTTCAGCTTGAGAAACACTGAGTGTGTTCTCTCCTTTTGGTTTTCCATCTCCAGCTCTTTGCACGTCATTATAATAATTTATTTTGTCTTCTCAAGAGGCCCTTTGAAATATTCTGTTGAGTTCTTTTACTTCATGAATTGTTTCTTTTGCTTTAGCTGCTTGATGCTCAAGAGCAAGTTTCAGAGTCTCCTCTGACATCCATCTTGGCCTTTTCTTTCTTTCCTGTCTTTTCAGTGACCTCTTGCCTTCTTCATGGATGATGTCCTTGATGTCATTCCACAACTCATCTGGTCTTCAGTCACTAGTGTTCAATGTGTCAAATCTATTCTTGAGATGGTCTCTACATTCAGGTGGTATATACTTAAGGTCATATTTTGGCTCTCCTGGACTTGCTCTGATTTTCTTCAGTTTCAGCTTGAACTTGAATATGTGCAGTTGATGGTCTGTTCCACAGTTGGCCCCTGGCCTTGTTCTGATGATATTGAGCTTTTCCATCGTCTCTTTCCACAGATGTAGTCAATTTGATTTCTTTGTGTTTCACCTGGTGGGGTCCATATATATAGTTACCGTTTATGTTGGTGAAAGAAGGTATTTGCAGTGAAGAAGTCTTGGGTCATGCAAGATTCTATCATTTGGTCTCCGGCATTGTTTGTATCACCAAGGCCATGTTTTCCAACTACTGATACTTCTTTGTTTCCAACTTTCACATTCCAATCGCCAGTAATTATCAATGCATCTTGATCGCATGTTTGATCAATTTCAGACTGCAGCAGCTGATAAAAATCTTCTATTTCTTCATCTTCGGCCCTAGTGACTGGTGCATAAATTTGAATTATAGTCGTATTAACTGGTCTTGTAGGCATATGGATCTTATCCTATCACTGACAACATTATACCTCAGGATAGATCTTCAAACGTTCTTTTTGATGATGAATGCAACACGATTCCTTTTCGAGTTGTCATTCCCAGCATAGTAGACTACATAATTGTCCGATTCAAAATGGCCAATACCAGTCCGTTTTAGCTCACTAATGCCTAGGATATCGATGTTTATGCGTTCCATTTCATTTTGGACGATTTCCAATTTTCCTAGATTCATAATTTGTACAGTCCAGGTTCCAATTATTAATGCATGTTTGCAACTGTTTCTTCTCATTTTGAGTCATGCCACATCAGCAAATGAATGTCCCGAAAGCTTTACTCCATCCACGTCATTAAGATCAACTCTACTTTGAGGAGGCAGCTGTTCCCCAGTCACCTTTTGAGTGCCTTCCAACCTGGGGGGCTCATCTTCCAGCACTATATCAGACAATGTTCTGTTGCTATTCATAAGGTTTTCACTGGATAATGCTTTTCAGAAGTAGAGTGCCAGGTCCTTCTTCCTAGTCTGTCTTAGGCTGCAAGCTCAGCTGAAACCTGTCCTCCATGGGTGACCCTGCTGGTATCTGAATATTGGTGGGATAGCTTCCAGCATCATAGCAACACACAAGCCCCCACACTATGACAAACTGACAGACACATGGGGGGAAAAATACAAGTAGCCCTATTAAAAAACGGGCAAATGATATGAATAGACACTTCACTAAAGAAGACATTCAGGTAGCTAGCAAACACATGAGGAAATGTTCAGGATCATTAGCCATTAGATAAATGCAGATCAAAACTACAGTGAGATTTCATCTCACTCCAACAAGGCTAGCATTAATCCAAAAACACAAAATAATAAATGTTGGAGAGGGTGTGGAGAGATTGAAACACTTATACACTGCTGGTGGGAATGTCAAATGGTACAACCACTTTGAAAATTTGGTGCTTCCTTAAAAAGCTAGAAATACAGCTACCATATGATCCAGCAATCCTACTCTTTGAAATATATCCTAGAGAAATAAGAGTCTTCACACAAAGAGATACATGCATACCTGTGTTTATTGCAGCACTGTTTACAACAGCAAAAAGATGGAAGCAACCAAGGTGCCCATCAACAGATGAATGGATAAATAAATTATGGTATGGTCACACAATGGAATAGCACGGATTCATAAAGAACAGTGAGGAATCTGTGAAACATTTCATACCATGGAGAAACCAGGAAGGCATTCTGCTGAGTGAAATTAGTGAGTTGCAAAAAAGGACATACACTGTATAAGAACAATATTAGAATGACTTGAGAAATAGTTTAAACTGAGAAGAAAACATTCTTTTGTGGTATGAGGGAAGGGAGGGAGGGATGGTGGGAGAGGGGTATTCACTAATTAGATGGTAGATAAGAACTACATTCGGTGAAGGGAAAGACAACACACAATACAGGGGCGGTCAGCACAATTGGACTAAGCTAGAAGCAAAGAAGTTTCCTGAATAAACCGAATGCTTCGAAGGCCAGTGTAGCAGGTGTAGGGGTTTAGGGACCATGATTTCAGGGGACATCTAAGTCAATTGGCATTATAAAATCCATTTAAAAAAATTCGCCATCCCACCTTGTAGGGTGGCATCTCAGATCTTAAACTCTAGCAAGCAGCCATCTAAGATGCATCAATTGGTCTCAACCCACCTGGATCAAAGGAGAATGACGTACACCAAGGACACAAGGTAATTATGAGCCAAGAGACAGGGCAACATGAACCAGATACTCCATCATCCTGAGACCGGAAGAACTAGATAATGCCCCGCTACAACCGATGACTGCCCTGACAGGGAACACAACAGAGAACCCCTGAGTGAACAGGAGAGCACGGGAATGCAGACCCCAAATTCCCATACATACACCAGACTTAATGGTCTGACTGAGACTGGGAGGACCCCGGTGGTCATGACCCCATACCTTCTGTTGGCCCAGGACAAGAACC
The DNA here is from genome assembly GCF_024166365.1 of Elephas maximus indicus. Taxonomy (NCBI): domain Eukaryota; kingdom Metazoa; phylum Chordata; class Mammalia; order Proboscidea; family Elephantidae; genus Elephas; species Elephas maximus. Next base: position 2,904,574 of record NW_026060237.1, on the reverse strand, counting down.
ATTCCTGAAGCCAACATTTGAGACATGGACTGGACAATGGGTTGGAGAGGGATGCTGGTGAGGAGTGAGCCTCCTGGATCAGGTGGACACTTGACACTGTGTTGGCATCTCCTGCCTGGAGAGCAGATTACAGGGTAGAGGGGGTTAGACACTGTGGCAAAATGGACACAAAAATAGAAAGTGGAGGGATAGTGTGGGCTGTCTCATTAGACGGAGTGTACTTAGGAGTATGTAGCAAGGTGTATATAAGTTTTTATGTTAGAGGCTGACTTGATTTGTAAGCTTTCACTGAAAGTACAATCAAAAAAAAAAAATTATTAGTCTTGGAGGTGTCAAGATGATGGAATAGTGAGATGCTTCGTGTGGTCCCACTTATAACAAAGACCTGAAAAAATAAGTGAATTGAATATATGTCACAATCTAGGAGTCCTGATCGCCATAGACAAGGTTAAGGGGTCAGACTGAGCAACAGGGGGAAGAAGTGTCAGTCGTGACGTATCCAGAAATCTGCGGGCTAAGTTGCCAGGCACATTGAGGCTGAAGCAATCAGCAGCACTAGGGACTTGTTTCTCCATGTCAGACAGCGGAGAGTCTGCAGAATCCTCCAGAGCTGAAGGGAAGCAGCACTGGACCTTTGAAAGTTAAGTGCTAGTGTATAACCTACTGCGTGGGGTCAAAATAACGCCACCCCCTTGAGGATTTTGACAGCAGAGAAGTGCTAATTTCCCTTCACCCACCCTGCTCCCAGCTCTGCTCCTACACCAGATTTGGAGTATTCAACAAATGCCACACCCCGTAAGCCAGAACTGAGGGCTACCCTCATCAAAACCAGTCTTGCAGCTTCAGAAAAAAAAAATCAGCAAGCTTCTTAAACCTGGAACTCAGGACAGTCTTTGCCAAAACCAGTCTCGTGCTTCAAAAATAGACATGCCCTGCCAAGCCAGGAACCCAGGCAGCACTGCCCCTTTGCCTATGCACTGGAATAAGGTGAGTCTGTGAACTTACAACACCCTTCAACCCTGCCTAAACCTGTGTAGGACGATTCAATACCGCAAGCCCTCATTAGTGTCAAGACCTCTAAGCTGGAAACTCTGCGTCATCCACCCCTAAGCCAGTCTAACGCTTTAAAAAATTGCCACTATCCCTAATCCAGAAACTCAGACCAGGCGCTGTACCTTTGGCTAGGCACTGGCATAAGGGGTCCATGGATTTGTAACACCCTTCATTCCTGCCTAGACCTGCGTGGGCTGATTCAACAGTGTAGGCCCTCATTAACATAGAACAAGTGGGCATGTACCTGAAGCCTATTTTTACTGCAGAAGCCAAGCGGGAGTTGCAGATTCATGACATTGGACATCACCCTGCCCATTAAGCAGGGTGCTCACCCACCTACATAAGAGGCCTGAGGGCTGGTGATATCACCCATTCCATGTAGCTATAAACGACAGGGGTCCGGGAGTAAGTGGTGCCTCCCAGTGCTTATTGCCAACAACACTGGGTACCCAAAGTCCAGTTGCAAAACCCAGCCACCTATGCACTCTAGGGGACATGGATGTCTTCCATCCAGGCACTCAGAGACAGCTGTCAGCCCCGAGCCTAGCTGAGCACATAGGCTCCTACTGTAACCAGATGCCTGTACCCACTCCAAACACCGCTATATGTCCCTGCCCACCTAAGATGTTAGGATAGAGTCTGCAACACATACTCAGTGACTGATGACCTGGACACTAGAGCTGAATCTGCACAAGAAACGTGAATGGAATCCTGAACTCATATACCTAGTGACAGAACCTGAAAACTTGAAAGACACCAATAATAAAAATAGCTCTCATGCCCAGCCACCTACTTGGACATATCAGAACAAATCAAAAAACTAGGACAGGGTAAAGAAACATACACTAAATAAATACAATAACTTATTAATGGCTCAGAGACTGGTGTCAATATCAAATCACATAAAGAACCAGGTCAAGTTGGCTCCAGAAAGCAATCAAAGAAGTAGGAAATCTTCCAGATCAAGGAAAGGTCTTGGAATTACCAGAGTCAGAATTCAAAAGTTTAATATTCAGAGCTCTTAAAGAGATCAGGCAGGAAATTAGGCAAAACTCGTAACAACCCAAGGAATACCCAGAAAAAGCAATAGAGGAATTCAAGAAAGGAGCACAAGGACAGAACAATGAATTCAACAGGCTGCTGGAAACCGTACAAACACAGCAACTGGAAATCCAAAAAATAAATAAATAGAATTTCTGAGTCAGACAGCCCAATAGGAAGTCTCAGGAACAGAGCGGAGACAATGAAAGTCAGAATTAGTGAGATTGAAGATAAATGCCTTGAAATTAATTCATTTGAAGAAAAAGACTTTTTTAAAAATGAAGAAACTTTAAGAATTATGTGAGACACTATCAAGAGAAAAAATCTATGATTGGAGTACCAGAACAGAGGGTGAGGGGAAATAACAGGAAATGCAGAGAGAATTGCTAAAGATTTGCTGGCAGAAATCTTCCCTGATACTGTAAAAGACGAGAAGATATCTATCCGAGAAATTTATTGGGCCACACACACAGTAGATCCCAAAAGAAAGTCACCAAATCAATATTATAATCAAACTTGCCAAAAACAAAGATAAGATAGATTCTTAATAGTAGCTAGGGATAAATAAAAAAAAATCAGCTACAAAGGAATGTCAATAAGACAAAGTGCTGACTACTCAGCAGAAACAATGGAAGCAAGAAGGCAATGGGATGACATATATAAACCCATAAAGGAAAAAGAAACATATATATATATATATATATACACACACAAGATTTTATATATCCAGCAAAACTGTCTTTTAAATATGGTGGCAAAATTAGGGCATTTTTAGCTGAACAGAAGTTAAGGGAATTTGTAAACACAAAACAAGTATTACAAGAAATATTAAAAGGAGCTCTTCAGCTAGAGAACAAGCAATATTAGACAACGACCGAAGATTAGAACACAGAACAGAACAATCAGGCATCAACCCAGATAGGATAGTTGCAAAAAATAAGTCAAACTCTAAAGACTGAAAATAGGAAACAGTGACATCAATATGTAAACCATAACAACATTAAAACAAAAAAAGAGGGACTAAATAGTGTAGTCATAGAACTTCCATAGGGAGAGAAAGAGAAAGCGATATCGTGAAGTAAAAACTGGTTTAAAATTAGAAAAATAAAGGTAAAGTTTGAGGTAATCACAAAGGAAACTAACAAATATACCCATAAAAATTAAAAAAAGAGAAAAACTTAGACTCAACAAACACAAAATCAACAATAGTGAAAAAGATGAGAAGAAAATACATAAAAATGCCTCAGCACAGAAAATTAATTAGAACAAAAAAACTGTCAACACCACACACACAAATCAAAATATTAGCACTAAACTCATATCTATCAATAATTACAGTGAATGAAAATTGATTAAATCCAATAGACAGTGGCAGAATAGATAAAAAAAAAATGACTGTTCTATGTGCTGTCTACAGGAGTCACACCTTATACTCACAGACAAAAAATAATAATATCGAAGATGTAAACATATATATACCCCAAAGAAAAACCAAAAAACCAGGAATGGCAATATTAATCTCTGACAAAACAAACTTTAAAGTAAAATCTACCACAAAAGACAAGGAAGGACACTATACATTGCTGAAAGAGTCACTACACCAGGAGGACTTAATCGTAATGAATATAGATGCACCAATGATAGGGTCCCCAAATACATAAAACAAAATCTAACAACATTGAAAAGAGGAACAGAAGCTCCACAATAATAGTAGGAGACTTCAACACACCACTTTTGGTGAAGGACAGGACATCTAGGAAGAAACTCAATAAAGACACATAAGATCTAAATGCCACAAGCAATCAATTTGACCTGATAGACATATATACAACACTCCACACAACAGCAGCCAATTATACATTTTTTCCAAAGCTCATGGAACACTGTCCGGAATAGAACACATTTCAGGCCACAAAGCAAACCTTAACAGAACCCAAAATATCAAAATATTACAAAGCATCCTTTCTGACCAAAAAGCCGTAAAAGTAGAAATCAGTAACAGAAACAGCAAGGGGAAAAAAATCAAATACATGGAAACTGAGCAACACCTTGATCTAAAAGCACTGAATTACAGAAGAAATCAAGGATGGAATAAAGAAATTCATAAAATCAAATGAGATTGAAAACAAATCTTACCAGAATATTTGGGACACAGCAAAAGTGGCGCATAGAGATCAATTTTTCTGGCAATAAATGCATACATCCGAAAAAAAAGGGCCAAAATCAAAACATTAACCCTTCAACTTGAACAAATAGAAGCAAATGAAGCAGTGAGACACCAGAAAAAAAGGAAATAATAAAGATTAGAGCAAGACCAAAAGCTGGTTCTTTGAAAAGTTCAACAAAATTGATAAACTATAGGCCAAACTGACAAAAGAAAAACAAGAAAGGAAGCAAATAACGTGAATAAGAAATGAGATGGGTGATATCACAGCTGACTCAACTGAAATAAAAATGCTTAGAAAAATTGTACTCCAACAAATTTGGAAACCAAAAGGAAGGAGACAGATTTCTAGAAATATACATGTAACTAAACTAACACAAACCCAGGCAGAAAAACTAAATAAACCCGATACTACAACAAATCCAACTGAAATTAAAAGAATCATATCAGATTACTATGAAAAAACTGTAACAAACACACTACTTACCTAAACTACACAAACAGAGGTGGGACTACTAAATAGACCAATAATGAAAGACCAGATTGAAAAGGTAATCAAAAAACTCCCCCCCAAAAAAGCCCTGGTCAGGATGGCTTCACTGCAGAGTCCTACAAAACTTTCAGAGAGGAGTTAACACCACTAGAAAAGGACAGAATACTCCCAAACTCATTCCATAAAGCCAGCATATCCCTGATACCAAAACTGGGTAAAGATACCACAAAAAAACAAAATTACAGATCAATATCCCTCATGATAATACACACCAAAATCCTCAATAAAATTCTAACACATAGAATTTAACAACATATCAAAAAATAATTCATCACGACCAAGTGGGATTCACATTGGTATGCAGGGATGGCTCAACATGAGAAAAAAAATGGAGCCCATCACATAAATAAAATCAAATGATGCAGAAAAGGCATTTGACAAAGTCTAACATGCATTCCTGATTAAAAAAAAAAAAAAATCTCAGCAAAATAGGAATTGAAGGGAAATTCCTTGATATAATAAAGGGCATTAATACAGAGCCAACCACCAATATCAATCTAAGTGGAGAGAGTCTGAAAACATTCCTGTGAGAATGTTAATCAGACAAGGATGCCCTTTATCACCAGTGTTACCCAACATTGTGCTGAAGGTCCTAGCTGGAGCGACAAGGCAAGAAAAAGAAATAAAGGGCATTTACATTGGTAAGGAGGAAGTAAATGTATCCCTATTTACAGATGATATGATTTTGTACACAGAAAACCTCAAAGAATCCATGAGAAAACCACTGGAACTAATAGAAGATTTCAGCAAAGTATCAGGCTTTAAGGCAAACATACAAAAAGAAGTTGGACTTCTGTATGCCAACTAAGAAAACTTTTGAAAGAAAATCACAGAATGAATACCATTTACAATAACCCCCTAAAAGATAAAGTACTTAGGAATAAACCTAGCCAAAGATGTAAAAGATGTATACAAAGAAAACTACAAGACCCTATTGCAAGAAAACAAAGATCTACATCAGTGGAACAACATACCATGCTCATGGAGAGGAAGACTCAATATTGTGAAAATGTCCATTCCACCCAAAGCTATCTAAAGATACGATGCAATCAGGATCCACATTCTAATGGCATTTTTTAACAAGATGGAGAAACAAATCACTAACAGCATATGGAAGGAGAAGAGGACCCAGACAAGTAAAGCATTACTGAAGAAGAGGAACAAAGTGGGAGGTCTCCCACTACCTGATTTTGGAACGTATTATAATTTCTTGGTAATCAAAACAGCCTAGTACTGGTACAAGTACAGATACACAGACCAATGGAACAGAATTGAGAGCCCAGACATAAATTCATTCACCTATTAGCAGCTGACATTTGACAAAGGCCCACAGCCTGTTAAATGTGAAAACATCTCTTTAACAAATGGTGCTGGCATAATTGGATACCCATCTGCAAAAAAAAAAAAAAAAAAAAGAAACAAGATAGGTACCTCATACCATGTAAAAAGCTAACTCCAAATGGATCAAAGACCTAAATATAAAATCTAAAATGATAAAGGTCATTGAAGAAAAATTAGAATACTAGAAGCCCTAATACATGGCATAAGTAGCGCACAACCATAACCAACAATGCACAAACCCTCTACACACACACACAATACTATACTAAAGAAAAATTAAATCATCATTCCACACAAAAAATTGTACATAGATATTTATAGCCACGGTGTCCATAATAGACAAAAGGTAGAAACAACCCAAATATCCATAAATGGTTAATTGAATAATCAAAATGTGGTAGTATGATGTACTTTACTGTTTTTTGGCACAGGATGGATGAGCCTTGAAAACATCATGCTAAATTAAAGAAGCCAGTCATGAAAAGACTATTTATTATATTACTCCTTTTATATTAAATATATAACCAAAAAAACAAACCAAACCTTGTGCCGTTGAGTCAATTACGACTCATGGCAACCCTATAGGACAGAGTAGAACTGCCCCCATAGAGTTTCAAAGGAGTGCCTGGCCTATTCGAACTGCCGACCTTTGGTTAACAGTCTTAGCACTTAACCACTACACCACCAGTGTTTACATTAAATATATAGAATAGGCAAATCTATAGGGATAGAAGGTCCCCTGTAGTGCAAATGATTTTCATTGTGCTCATGAGGAAACTACATAAATCAAGAGGCAGTTGTTAGGCAGAACAAGGCAATACTGATTGGTTTAAAGTCAGGAAAGGTGTGTGTCAGTGTTGTACCCTTTCACCATACCTATTCAATCTGTATGCCAAGCAAATAATCCAAGAAGCTGGACTATATGAAGAAGAACAAGGCATCAGAATTGGAGGAAGACTCCTTAACAACCTGCGTTATGCAAATAACACAACCTTGCTTGGTGAAAGTGAAGAAGACTTGAAGCACTTACTAATGAAGACCGAAGACCACAGCCTTCGGTATGGATTGCACCTCAACATGAAGAAAACAAAAATCCTCACAACTGGACGTATAAGCAACATTGTGATAAATGGAGATAAGATTGAAGTTGTCAAAAGACTTAATTTTGCCTGGATCCAAAATCAAGAGCCATGGAAGCAGCAGTCAAGAAATCAAAGTTTGCATTGCATTGAGTAAATCTGCTGCAAAGGACCTCTTTAAAGTGTTGAAAAGCAAAGATGTCACCTTGGAGACTGAAGTGTCCCTGACCTAAGCCATGGTATTTTCAATCACATCATATGCATATGAAATCTGGACAGTGAATAAGAAGACCGAAGAAGAATTGAAGTCTTTGAATTGTGGTATTGGAGAAGAATATTGAACATACCATGGACTGTCAAAAGAACGAACAAATCTGTCTTGGAAGAAGTAAAACGAGAATGCTCCTTAGAAGCAAGGATGGTGAGACTGCATCTTACATACCTTGGACATGTTGTCAGGAGGGATCAGTCCCTGGAGAAGAACATCATGCTTGGCAACTAATAGGGTCAGCGGAAAAGAAGAAGGCCCTCCAGGAGGTGGATTGACATAGTGGCTGCAACAAGGAGCTCAAGCATAGCAATGATGGTAAGAATGGCGCAGGACTGGGCAGTGCTTTGTTCTGTTGTACATAGGGTCGCTGTGAGTTGGAACAGGGTCGACAGCACCCAACAACAACAACTAAGCTAAAGGTTCTTGTTTCTAACCTATGCCTTGTCTCTGCAGAATAAAGACTTGGAAATCTGCTTCTATAAAGATTACAGCCAAGAAAACCTGACTCTGCACAGTTCTACTTTGAAATGCTTGTGATTGTCAGGAGTCAGAATCCACACAATAGGGACAGAAAGTGGTTAGTTTGAGCTGGGTGTGGGGATGGAACGATTGGTAGTTGAAGTGTACATGTTTCTTTTTAAGATGATAAAGTGACTCTAAAATGGAACTGACAGTATTTGTAGAGTCCTTGGGTGGTACAAATCTCTAATGTACTTGCTAACCATAAGGTTAACAATTTGTTAACCCTAGAGATAAATTCAAGAAGGGCTTTGTGATCTACTTCCAAAATATCAGCCATTGAAATCCCTATGGAGTCCTCTGACATACATGGGGTTGTGCTGAGTTGGAGTGAGTGTTAGAGTACACGTTTTGGTCGTGGTTGCAAACATCTGTGAGTATACTTAAGAAAACTGAATTGTACTTTATGTATGAAATGTATAAATTACATCTCAATAACGCTGCTAAAAATCAGTTGCACGTGTTTGTGTAGTTTTATTTCAAGGTCCTCTGTGCTGTTGTTTTGATCAGTGTACCCCATCCTTCACAAATAACACACTTTTTGATTACTGTAGCTATTTAGGGAGCCTTGACTTTTGGATGTCACCACCTGTTTGTCAGATTGTTGTACACTGATGCCTTGCACGTTGCTATATTACTGAAAACTATGTCACTGACACTTTAAATACCAGCAGGGACCTGTATGGAAGACAGGTTTCTGCAGAGCTTCCAGACTCAGCCAGACTAGAGAGTAAGGCTTTGTGATCAACTTGTGAAAATCAGTCAGTGAAAACCCTGTAAGTTATAACAATATATTGTCTGATATACTGCTGGAAGAAGAGCCCGTTAAGGGAAGACACTCAAAATACTCAGTGGCTGCAACAGTTGACTTGGGGTTCCCAATGATTTTGAAGATCCTGCAGGACTGCTCAATGTTTTCATCTCTGGGGTCTCCACGAGTTGGAGCCAACTCCACAGTAGCTAGCAACAATTTCTAGTAGCATTATTCCTTAACCTTTATTTCTTTCAAAATTATTTTAGCTACTTTAGTCTCTTTGCTTTTCCATGTGCATTTGAAGATGTTTGTCTACCTTCACATAGTTTCTTACTGAGATTTTGTAGATATTTTTATGAATCTCCGGTCAATTTGTAGACAGCTGACATCATTATGATGTTGAGCATTTCATTCCATGGACAAGATATGCCTATTTATTAGATAATGTGATTTTTTCATCAGGATTTGTAGTTATCAGTGTTATATTTTATTCATATTTTGTTTAATATATGTCTTACTATTGGAGTCATTTTAAATAATTTTGTGTTTCTATTTCAGCTTTCGGTAGTTCAGTTATTTCATCAATAATAGAAGAAACATAATTGATGTTTTTAACTTGACCTGTGACCTTGATCAACTTATTGATAATGTCTGGAAATTTGTTCCTTCCCAAAATGTATGCTTTTGTTTTTCTTGAGTTACTGCACTGGCAAAGCCTTTCAGTACTACAGACAATAAGAATGGTGAGATTGTACATTGTTGCCCTGATTTTACTGGGAAAGGGTTCAGTATGTAACTGACAAGTGTAATTTTTACAGATGATCTTTCTTTGGTTGAGAAGGTTTACCTCATATTTCTAATTGGCCGAGACCTTATTTTATTCAGAAATGTACATTGGATTTTTTTTCAAATGTTTTTTCTTCATTATTAGATATAATAAGATGATTCTTCTTTCACTAATTAACATGTGGATTCCATTGGTGGGCTTTCAATATGGAGCTATGCTTGCATTCTTGGGATTCAATGATTTTTGTATCAGGTTTCTTAAAATAAATGGAGAAGTACTGGCTTCTATTTTCTGAAAGAGCTTGGACAGAATAGGTGTTGGTGGAGTTTCCTATGGAAATCAGCTGGACCTGTGTATTTTCTTCCTTGAAGATTTACATTATGAATTTAACATTTTCCAGAATTATATAACAATTCCTATTTTGGGTGTCATGTTAGGTGATCTTTGGTGATGTTTCATTTAATTACTTTTAGTTGTTTGTTTCAATGAATTAGTCACTTTATTTAAACAGCTAAATGTGTATGTATAGACACACTTGTACCCCATGCCATTAAGTTGATTCCAAATCATAGCTACCCTGTAGAATAGGCTAGAACTTCCCCATAGGGTTTCCAAAGAGTGGCTGGAATGGAAGAGAAGATGAAGTAAAAGAGCTGCACGAAAGATTTCAAAGGGCAGCTTGAGCAGACAAGCTAAAGCAGTGTAATGAAAGGCCCAAAACCTGGAGTGAGAAACCAAAAAAGAAGAACATATAGCATTTCTCAAGGTGAAACAACTAGCTGATGAAAAAATTCAAGCCTCAAAGTGCAATATGTAAGAATTATATTGTAGCCTTGATGGCCCAGTGGTAAAGTTGCTGGTTGCTAACGAAAAGGCTGGCAGTTTGAATCCATCAGCTGGTCCTTGGAAACCCCATAGGGTAGTTTTATTCTGTCATTATGGGTCAGAAATGACAATGGGTTTGGTAGAGTTTTTATTTATTTATTAAGTTTGTTAAAGCCACTGTTATGTGGTATTTCTGTTATAGCAGCCCTAGATAACTAAGACACTCCTTAAGAAAAAAATCCCTCTCCTCATAACAAGTAACATATTTGCTTATTTCATATAGGTGAGATCGTACAGTATGTGTACTTTTAAGAGAGACTTATTTCACTCAGTATGGTTTTATGGTATATTCATGTTGTGTCATTGATCAGTTTCATTTTCTTTATGGCTTAATAATATCCCACTGTATGTGTATCCCACGTTTTATGTCAGTAAGATTTGACATGGGAATTGCCCTAACTGAATTAAGACTCCTAAATAGTATGGAGCTGATTGGACCCCGTGGTGGTAGCAGCCGAAAGGTGGGTATGGTTTTCGTAATGGACAGCAGAGTGAAAGTTGTCATCAAAATAATCTGACTCCTATGGAGTATGGTGTTGGCTAGTCATGGTGACCTTAAGAGTGAAAAGCATAGGAAATTACTAAATATTTACTTGATCTGTGCAAGCAGATGAATTCTAAATCAAGGGAACAGCAATCTTAACTCAAATATCCAGAATAGAGAGTCACAGCTCCTCAATTCATTCCCAGATTGAGCAGGTTTAAAGGCTCACAATCCCTTGACTGAAGGGAGGTGAGATCCCCTCGAGGAAGGACTCCAGTACATTGATAAAAACGTATACTGGAAATCTTCCAGCCTTCCTTAAAGGGATCTATGGCCTTTAATAGAGTGACTCTTTGTTGGAGAAAAGAAAATAATGAGACTTTTCAGGGATTCATGGATACTGACTCTGAACTGACCCTAACTCCAGGAGACCCAAAACATCAGTGTGGCTCCCCAGTCAGAGTGGAGGTGTATGGAGGTCAGGTTATTAATGGAATCTTAGCTCATGCCTATCTCTCAGTAGTTCCAGTGGTTCCCCGAACTCATCCTGTAGTGATTTTCCCGGTTCCAGAATGCATAATTGGAATAGATACACTCAACAACTGGCAGCACCTCCACATTGGATCCTGACAAGTGGAGCAGGGCTATTATGGTAGGAGAAGCCAAGTGGAAGCCATTAGAACTGGCCCTAAGTAGGAAAATAGTAAATCGAAAGCAATACTGCATTCCTGGAGGGGTTGTGAAAATTATGGCCACTATCTGATATTAAGAAAGTTTTTGGCTTGTTGTTCATCCTTAGCTCACCCATGGTCCACCAAGTCACCATGTGGCCTGAGCTGCACATCAAGAACTGGGTGTTGCCTGACACAGAGAGCCTTAAAGTTGTACATGCACAGCAGCACTCCATCATTAAATGGAAATGGTATATACAAGATCAGGTCAGAGCAAGACCAGAGGGCACAAGTTGCATGAGGAAGTGACCCATATGCCCATGGTGTCCACTCCTGGCTCATAACCTTACACTTCCCAGTCTACACTTATGGCCTCACGGGGAGGTCCCTGTGTTCAGTTGATTAAGGAAGAGAACACTTGTGCCTAGTTACAGATGATTCAATGTAGGTGCCACTCGAAAGTAGACAGCAGCAGCACTACAGTCCCTTTCTGGGACCTCCCTGAAGGACAGTGGTGCAGGGAAATCCTCCAAATGGACAGAACTTTGAGCAGTTCACCTGGTTGTTCTCTTTGCTTGGAAGGAGAAATGGCCAGTTGTGTGACTGTATACTGATTCCTGGAAGATTTTTTGGTTGGATGGTCAGGGACTTTGATCGGACAACTGGAGACAAGAAAGTATGGGGAACAGGTTTGTGGATAGAGCTCTATGAATGGGCCAAAGAAGTAACAATATTCATGTCCCATGTGAATTTCCACCCAAGGGTGACCTCAGCAGAGGATGATTTTAATAACCAATTGGGTAGAATGACGCGTTCTTTGGAAACCAGTCATCTTCTTTCCCTAGCCACTCCCATCCTTGCTCAATTAGCTCATGAATCAAGTGGCCATGGTGGCAGAGATGGAGGTTATTTATGGGCTCAACAACATGGATTTCCATTCACCAAGGATGCCTTAGTTACTGCCACTGCTGACTGCCCAATCTACCAGCAACAGAGACCAACACTGGCTCCCAGATAAGGCACCATCCCTTGAGGTGATTAGCCAGAAACCTGATGACAAGTGTTTACACTGGAGTACTTCCATCATGGAAAGGGCAGCATTTTGTTCTTACCAGAATAGACACATACCTGATATGGGTTTGCTTTCCCTGCATGCAATTCTTCTGCTGAAACTACCACCCATAGACTTACAGGATGCTATATCCACTCTCATGGTATCCCACACAGCATTACCTTGGATCAAAGGACTCGCTTCAAGTGAATGAAGTTCGTCAGTGGGCCCATGCTCATGAAATTCACTGGTCTTACCAGGTCCCCCATCACTGTGAAGTAGCTGCTCTGATAGAATGATCAGACAGCCTCCTAAAGACACAATTATGGGGCGAGCTAGGTATCAATACCTTGTAGGGTTGGGGGAATGTTATCTAGGAGGCTATATATACTTTAAACCAGCACGCAATATATGGTGCTCTTTCTTCCATAGCTCCAATTCATGGGTCCAGGATCAAGGGGTAGGAATGGGAGTGGCATCACTCACTTTACCCCTTGTCTTGGATTGAATTGTGTCCCCTGAAAATATCTGTCAACTTGACTGGGCCACGAGTCCCAGTATTGTGTGACTGTTCACCGTTTTATGTGATTTTCCTATATGTTGTAAATCCTGTCACTATGATGAAATGAGATGGATTAGTGGCAGTTATATGGATGAGATCTACAACATCAGATAGTGTCTTAAAACAATTTCTTTGATATACAAAACAGAGAAGCAAGCAGAGAGACAAAGGGACCTCATACCACCAAGAAAGCACCATCGGGAGCAGAGTACGTCCTTTGGAACTGAGTTTCCTGTGCTGAGATGCCCCCAGAACAAGTGAAGATTGATGGCAAGGACCTTCTTCCAGAGCAAACAGAGAAAGCTTTCCCCTGGTGCTGACACCCTGAATTTGGACTTCTAGCCAACTAGACTGTGAGAAAATAAATGTCTATTTCCTAAAGCCATCCAACTGTGCTATTTCTGTCACAGCAGCACTAGATGACTAAGACGCCCCTAGTGACTCTCTTGCAAAATTTTTGCTTCGTGTTTCCACTACCTTGTGCTCTGGTGGTCTAGAGTACATAGTTCCAAAGGGAGGAATAGTCCCACCTGGAGACACATCATTGAAATGGAAGCTAAAAATGCTACCTGCTATGCAGGAACGGCTCAACATTAGGAAAAAACCCGATGCAATTCATCATAGAAAGAAAACAAAAGACAAGAACCACAGAATCTTATCAATTGGGGCACAAATGGCATTTTAAAAAGTCCAACACCCATTCATGATAAAAATTCTCAGCAAAATAGGAATAGAAGGAAAATCCCTCAACATAATAAAGGGCATTTATGCAAAGCCAACAGCCAACATCATCCTACATGGAGAGAGTCTGAAAGCATTCTCCTTGAGAGTGGGAACCAGACAAGGACATCCCTTAATACCACTCTTATTCAACATTATGCTGGAGGTCCTACCAGAGAAATTAACCTAGATAAAGAAATAAACAGCATCCAGATTGGTGAGGAAGAAGTCAAAGTATCTCTGTTTGCAGATGACATGACCTTATACTCAGAAAACCATAAAGGATCCTCGAGAAAACTACTAAAACTAATAGAAGAGTTCAGCAATGTGTAAGGATAAAAGTTAAATGTACAAAGTCGGTTGGATTCCTCTACACAAACAAAGAGAACATCGAAGAAGAAATCACCAAATCAAAACCATTTACAGCAGCCCCCAAGAAGATAAAATTCTTAGGAATAAATGTTATCACAGACATAAAAAAAAGACAAAGAAAACTAGAAGAAACTACTGCAAGAAACATAGGTGGAAAAACACACCTTGTTCATGGATAGGAAGACTCAACATTGTAAAAATGTCTATTGTACAAAAAACAATCAACGGATACAAGGCAATTACAATCCAAATTCCAAAGGTATTTTTTAATGAGATGGAGAAACAAATCACCAACTTTATATGGAAGAGAAAGAGGCCCCAGATAAGTAAAGCATTACTGAAAAAGAGCAGAGTCGGAGGCCTCACACTACCTGATTTTAGAACATATTATACCACCACAGTAGTCAATACACTTCATGCACATTTGAGCAACTGATATTTCACAAAGGCTCACAATCAGTTAAGTGGGGGAGGAGACAGTCTCTTTAACAAATGGTGCTGGCATAACTGCATATCCATCTGCAAAAAAATGAAACAAGACCCAGACCTTACACTATGTACAAAAACTAACTCAAAATGGATCAAATACCCAAATATAAATGTTGAGATGATAAAGATCATGGAAGAAAAAAATAGGGACAATGCTAGGAGCCTTCATACACGGCATCAACCGTATACAAGACATTACTAACAATGCACAAAGACCAGAGGAGAAACTAGATAACTGGGAGCTTCTAAAAATCAAACACCTATACTCATCAAAGATTTTGCCAAAAGAGTGAAAAGATTATCTACAGACTGGGAAAAAATTTTTAACTGTGACATTTCCAGTTAGCATCTCTTGTCTAAAATCTATATAATACTGTAAAAACTCAACAACAAAAAGGCAAATAACTCAATTAACAATTGGACAAATGATATGAACAGGAACTTCACCAAAGAAGACATTCAAGCAGCTAACAGTTACCTGAGGAAATGCTCAAGATCATTGGCCATTAGAGAAATATAAATGAAAACTACAATGAGATACCATCTCACTCCAACAAGGCTGGTATTAATCCAAAAAAAAAAAAAAAAAAAAAAAACAAAGGAGAGGTTGTGAAGGGACTGGAACACTTGGACGCTGCTGGTGGGAATGTAAAATACTATAACTGCTTTGTAAATAGGTTTGGTGGGAATGAAAAATGGTACAACTATTTTGCAAATAGACTTGGTGCTTCCTTCAAAAGCTAGAAATAGAACTACCATATGTTCCAGCAAACCCACTTCTAGGAATATATCCCAGAGGAACAAGAGCCTTTACACCAACAGATATATGCACACCCATGTTAATTGCAGCAGTGTTTATAATAGCAAAAAGATGGAAGCAACCAGGGTGCCCCAAAATGGATAAATAAATTATGGTACATTCACACAATGGAATACTATGCATCGATGAAGTACCATGATGAATCCATGAAACATTTCATACCATGGGGGAATCTGGAAGGCATTATGCTGAGTGAAATTAGTCAGTTACAAAAGGACAAATATCGTATGAGACCACTGTTATATGATCTCAAGAAATAGTTTAAACACAGAATAAAATATGCTTTGCAGGTTACAAGGTGGGGAGGACAGAGAAAGAGGTATATTCACTAATTCTATAGTAGACAAGAACTCTTCCAGGTGAAGCGAAAGAAAACACATTACAGGAGAGTTCAGCACAACTTGACTAAAAAAAAAAGCAAAGAAGTGTCCTTAATAAACCAAATTCTTCCAAGGCCAGAGTAGCAGGGACGAGGGTCTGGGGACCATGGTTTCAGGGGGCTTCTAGGTCAATTGGCATAATAAAATCTATTAAGGAATCATTCTGCATTTGCCTTTGGTGAGTGGCATCTGGGGTCTTAAACGCTACCAAGCTGCCGCCTAAAATGCATCAGTTGGTCTCAACCCAGCTGGAGTAAAGGAGAATGAGGAACACCAAAGACACAAGGTAATTATCAGCCCAAGAGACAGAAAGGGCCACATAAATCAGAGACTCCATCATCCTGAGACCAGAAGAACTAGATGTGCCTGGCTACAACTGATGACTGCCCTGACAGGAAACATAACAGAGAATCCCTGATGGAGCGGAACAGTGGGATGCAGACTTCAGATACTCATTAAAAGACCATTCTTAATGGTCTGACTGAGACCAGAAGGACCCCCGAGGCCATGGTCCCCAGACCTTCTGTTAGCCCAAGGCTGGAACAATTTCCAAAGCCAACTCTTAAGACAGGGATTGGACTGGACTATAACATGGAACATGAGGTGTGAGCTTTGTGGCTCAAGTTGACACATGAAACTGTGTGGGCAGCTTCTGTGTGGCGGGAAGATGAGATGGCATAGGAGGACAGAAGCTGGCTGAATAGACACAGGGAATACAGGGTGGAGGCAAGAAGTGTGCTGTCTCATTAGGGCGAGAGCAACGAGGAGTACAAAGCAAGATGCATATAAATTTTGTATGAGAGACTGACTTGATTTGTAAATTTTCACAATAAAAAAAAAAAAAAAGAATGCCACCTGCCACATTGGGGTCATTATGTCTCTGGATCAACAGGCAAAGAAGGGAATTACCATACTGGCTGATGTGATTTATCCTTATTACCAAGAGGAAATAGCATTGATATTACATAAAGGAGGTGAAAATGAGTATGTCTGGAATGCAGGACAGCCCTTAGGGTGTCTTTTAGTACTCTCATGCCCCATGATTAAAGTCAATGAAAAACTACAACAACACAATTCTGACATGACTACTCATGACCAGGACCCTTCAGGAATGAAATTTTGGGTCACCCACCAGGCAAAGAAACACGACTAATTGAGGTGCTTGCTGAGGCCAAAAGGAATATGGAATGCGTTGTGGAAGAAGGTAGTCCTAAATACCAGTTATGACCATGTGACCAATTGCAGACAGCAGACTGTTATGAGGATATGTGCTTTGTATGTGTTCCAATTTTTTTCCACTTATAAAATATGAGATGTAAATAGTGCTAGTGCATTTTTGGTTGTATCTGTATTCACTGTGTGATGTTAGGTGCAACTGTATCTTTATGATTGTGTTTATTCAGTGATTATGTAAGGCTTAAGGAGATATGTACAGGTGCCAAGTTGATAAAGGATGGATTGTGATGGCTAAGGTTGTGTGTCAACTTGACTGCACCATGATTATCAGTGGTTTGGCAGTTATATTTTGGTTGTCGTATAACGTTGTGAGCGTTTCCATGATGAGATTTGATATATGTAATCACGTCCATGATGGCATCTGCTGTGAGTAGCCAATCAGTTGAAAGAGAATTTCTTTGGGCAAGTGGTCTGCATTGAGCTGGCAAAGCTCATTGGCTTTTTCTCCCTCTGCATCCTGCAGCTGGCTCCTGTTCATCAGACCTCAAGTTCTTGGGACTTGGGCAAGGAGCTTACCTGCAGCCTTGTCTGCTCATCTTGGGATTCATTGTTCTTCACAGCCTGTGAGAAACAGCCTTGCTCTCTGTCTTGCCAATCCTGGTTTCACCAGCCCCTGTGGCTACATGAATCAGAAGTCTCTATCCTGATCAGCAGACTTGGGATGATCCAGCCTCTACAACGATGTAATCATTTCCTTGATATAAACCTCCCTACATATATTTATATGCTTTTCTGATTTTGCTTTTCTAGAGAACCCAGCCTAAGACATAGGCTTTATCAATTCCCAGACTTCAGCCAGTACTATTTAAATGTAAGGGAGGCCCAGTTCCCTTGAGGAAGGACTCCCCTGCATGGCCAAAAACTTCTAATTCTAATTTTCCTTCCAGCTTTGCAAAGAAATAAACAATGACTTTTTTGTTTGTTTGTTTCTTACAATGGTGACTGCTCTTGAGGTAAAGGAAATAATCAGACTTTTCTGGAACTACTGGATACCGACTCTGAACTGACACTAATCCCAGAAGATCTAAACTTTGCTGTGGGCCAACACGCAGAGTAGCACACTATGTAGATAAGATTATAATGAAATCTTAGTTCAGGGTCCAAGAACCCATCCTGTAGTGATTTTCCATGTTCCATGATTCATAATTGGAATAGATATACTCAACCACTGGCAGAACCCTCACACTGGATCTTTGACAAGTGAAGTAAAGGCTATTATGGTAGGAAAAACAATGTGGGAGTCATGAGAACTACTTCTACTTGGAAAATAGTAAAATGAAAGCAATGTTCCATTCTCGCAGGAACTGAGAAAACTAATGCCTCTGTCAAGGACTTAAAGGATGCAGGGCTGTAGATTCCCACCACATGCCTATAAAACACACCTATTAAGCCTATGCAAAAATAGATGAATCTTGGAGAATGACAGTGGGTTAAATTAAACTTAATCAAGTGGTGACTGAAATTGCAGCTGCTATTCCAGATGTGCTTTCATTGCTTGAACAAATTCATACATTTCCTGATGCCTGGTATGCAGCTATTGATTTGGCTAATACATTTTCCCCCCTTAAGAAGAGACACCAGAAGCAGTTTGCCTTCCACTGGTAAGGCGAGTGATACACCTTCACTGTCCTACCTCAGCGGTATAGCAACTCTCCAGCCCCATGTCATAAATTAGTCTGCAGGGATCTTGACTGCCTTCCCATTGCACAATATGTCATACTGGTCCATTACATTGATGACATTTTTCTGACTGGGCCCAGTAAGGAAGAAGTGTCAATGGCTACGGACTTATTGGTGAAACACCTGCTTCGTAGAGGGTGGGAAATTTGTTCCACAAAAGTTCAGACCCTTTCCACCTCAGTGAAATTCCTAGGAGTCCTTGGTTGTGGGACATGTTGAGATATTCCTTCAGACGTGAAGGATAAGTTGTTAAACCTGGTCCCTCATACAATTAAAAGAAAGGACAACACATAATGGACCTTTTTGGATTTTTCAGGAAATATACATCTAATTTGGGTGTGTTAATCTTTCCTATTTATCAAGGGATTCTAAAACCTCCTCGTTTTGAGTAAGGCCACAGAAAGAGAAGTTTCTGAAAAAGGTTCAGGATGCCCTGCAAGCAGCTCAGCGACTTGGGTCATATGATCTGGCTGATCCAATGGTACTTGAAGTGTCAGTGGCAGATAGAGAGGTTGTTTGGAGTCTTTGGCCAGCCCATATTAGTGAATTAGAGTACAGTCCCTTAGGATTTTGAAGCAAAGCACAGACATCCTCTGCAGATAAACACTTTCCATTTAAGGACAGGTTTTAGCCCATGTCCTCATGGGATTTTGTTATGGTCACTTGACTAAGTTGGAGAAAACTCATGCCTGGTTTACAGATGGTTCTGTATGCATACAGTAACAGCACTACAACCCCTTTCTGGGACCTCCCTGAAGAACAGCGTGAGGGAAAATCCTCCAAAGGACAGGGCTTTGAGCAGTGCACTTTGCTTGGAAGGAGAAATGGCAAGATGTGTGATAGAATACTTCTTGAAGGGCTGTGGCCAATACTTTGGCTGGATGATCACGGACTTAGAAGGAACTTGATTGGAAAACTGCTGACAAGGATGTATGGGGAAGGGATATGTGGACAGACCCCTCTGAACGGGCCAAAGAAGTGATGCTATTTGTGTCTTATGGGAATGCTCATCAAAGGCTGACATCAGCAGAGAAGTATTTTAACAACCAATTGGATCAGATAATGTGTTCTGTGGAAACCATTCATTCTCTTTACCAGGCACTCAATTCATTGCACAATGGTCTCAAGAACAAAAAGGCCATGGTGGCAGGGATGGGAGTTATGCATGAGCTCAGCAAAATGGAGTCCAACTCACCGATGCTAACTTAGCTACAGTCACTGCAGGGACCAACACTGAGCTCCTGACATGACACCATTCCTGGAGGTGATCAGCCAGCAACCTGGTGGCAGGTTGATTACGTTGGACAGCTTCCATCATGCCAAGGCAGCATTTCATTCTTACAGGGTTAGACACTCTGGATACCTGTCTGCCTTCCCTGCACACAATGCTTCTGCCAAGACCACCATCCATGAACCCACAGAATGCTTTATGCACAGTCACAGTGTCACAAACAGCATTTCCTCTGATCAAAGGACTCACTTCACCTAAAGTGAAGTGCAGGAATGAGCACATGACATGGGATTAACTGGTTTTACCATGTTCCCTTTCATCCTGAAGCAACCTCCTTGATAGAACAGTGGAATGGTTTTCTAAAGACACAATTACAGTGTCAGCTATGTAGCCACACTTTGCAGAGTTGGGCAATGTTCCCTAGGAGGCTGTATATGCTCTAACCAGCACTCAGTATGTGATGTTATTTCCCCCATTGTGAGGACTCATGGTTCCAGGAATCAAGGCGTGGAAACTGGAGTGGTACCAGTCACTATTATCCCCAGTTTTTCACTCACAATGTTTTGCTTCCTGTCTCTGTGACCTTATGCTCTGCAGGTCTAAAGGTCTTAGTTACAAGGGGAAGAATGCTCCCACCTGGTATTCATGATTCAGTGGAACTAGAAGTTAAGAATGCCCTCTGAACAGTTTTAGACCCTCATGCCCGTGGATGAAAAGGCTAAGTACTTACAATGTTAGGTGGGGTAATTCATCCTGACAACCAAGGAGAAGTCAGATTGCTCTTGCCTAATGAGGTAAAGAAGATTATGTCTGAAATACAGAAGATCCCTTACGGTATCTCTAAGTACTATCATGCCCTGTGATTAAGGTCAATGGGAAGCTACAGCAATCCAATATCTACATGATTACTAATGGCTCAGGGGCTTCAGGAATGAAAGTTTGGGTCACTCGACCAGACAAAGAACTATAAACAGCTATGAGGCTTGAAGAGGTTACAGGAAATACAGAATTGATGGTAGATGAAGGTAGTTTTAAATACCAGTTATGACCACATAACCAGCTACAGAAATGAGAACTGTAAGTTTTTATGAATATGTCCTCCTCATATGTTTGCATCAGTTTTTTTTGTCTTCACTTATAGAATATAAGATGTAAACTAGGCTAGTGTGTCTCTGGTTGTACACGTTTGTTGTATCATGTTAGGCACAAGTATGACATTGTCATTATCTTTATTTAGAGGTTTATTAGAGCCGTGTATGGTTTTAGGTGATGTGTATAGGTACCAAGTTGACAGCAGATGGACGTTGATGATTACAGTTGTGTGTCAACTTCGCTGGGCTGTGATTCTCAGTGGTTTGGCAGTTTCGTATTATGTAATGATGTAATTTGACAGTTATGTATTGATGTAGTTATCCTCCATAATATTTTTTGATGTGATCAGTCAATCAGTTGTAAGTGGAACTTCCTTGGGGGTGTGGCCTGAATCCAGTATGTATATAGACACTCTGCGAAAGTTCACATTGGCATCCTGCATCTGGTTCATCATCATCTGTCCTACTGACATAGTGGCCTACCATATTGCCTGCAAAACTTTGGAATCATCAGCCCTCACAGTCGGTGAGTCAGTGTTCCGCTCTCTGACCTGCCAATTTTGGGTTCATCAGCCCCTGGAGGTTACACCTGACCCACTGACTTGGGACTTGACTGTCCACAGTTGCATGAGACATCTCCTTAGATAAATCTCCCTTATGTGTACGTACTCTTTACTGGTTTTGCTTGTCTAGAGAACCCAACCTAAGACACTTGGTGAACACTTTTGCCTTCTCTTCGTAACCTTCTTTTAGTCATTTTTAACCTGCCATAGCCAACCAAATTTCCTTCTCAGTGTTTCTCTTTCTAATTCTGGACCAACTAGTTTCTTTCATTTCAGTGCAAAATGACTATCTCTTCACTGAAAAATACTCCATAATCTTAAACTAGCCTGAGGTGCTTGGAAATTCCTTTGAAACTAACATAAAGTTTTGTAAGAAGTTCCATTTCATTAATTCCTGGGAATATTTGAACTATTAAATATATAGAAGCACTTATTTATCATTAAATCAAACAAAATAAATCTCTTTAACAGAATATTATAATCTAATTTAACAATACCATCCATAGGTAAGAAAATATTCCATTTTCACAACTCTATCTTCTGTGTGCTTTAAATAGTTCTTTATAGAAGTAAATTTAGAATAAATTGTATTATTTCGAGGCTTTGTTATATTGGTCAAAATAAACAACCCATGGTTTTCCTTTTTCAGTGCACTTTTCAAATGAGCCAACTTGTACCAACATTTCTCAGGGTAGCTACTGAAAGCCCAGATCATAAGACATGCATATGAAGCACTTTTTATGGAGCAGAGTTAAAGTAAGCTCATGATGCTCTTCAGAAAAACAAAAATTAAAAATCCTGAACTAAATGTTCTTTCTAAGTCAAAACCAAAGTACTCAAGTTAAAAACTCATTCACTTATTTTTTTAGATGACCCACCACAAAAGTTGTCTAAGTGGACATGATTTTGGGGGAAAAAACACACATTTGCCAGTGTGTCAAGCCAACTTAAGCATCAGGCTCACAAGGTCTAAACCAAACACATAGTAGTTAAATTGATTTTTATTCATAGGGACCTCACAGAACAGAGGAGAACTGTGTCAAAGGGTTTTCCAAGGCTGTAAATCTTTACAGAAGCAGACTGCCACATCTTTCTCTCGTGGAGCAGCTGTTGGATTTGAGCCACCAAAATTTCAGTTAGCAGCTGAGTGTTTAATCACTGTGCCACGAGGGCAGTTTTCAGGGCAAATTTATAGTTGTAAATGTTTACAATAACAAAAGAAGAAAAGGCCCTAACTTTAAATCTTGAGGAACTAGAAAAATAGCAATTCATCATCAATAGTAGTATAAGGAAGGAAATAAAATATACTGGAGCATAGATATAAATGAAACAGAAAAGAAAAGCAATCAGGAGAATCAATAAAACCAAGAATTAACTCTTTGAAAAGAGCAACGAAATGGGTAAGTCGTAGCTAAACTGCCAAAAAAAAAAAAAAAAAAAAAGAGATGTTAGTAACTAAAATCAGAAATTAAATTGATAATGCAGAACCCAATCCTGACTCATGGTGATCTGACAGGCTGGAGTAGAACTGCCCCATAGAGTTTGCAAGGCTGAAATCTTTACAGAATCTGATTGTCACAACTCTCCTACAGAGTGGCTGGTGGAATTTGAACCACTGACCTTTTGGTTACAAGCTGAGTGTTTAACCACTGCACCACTGGAAGTCTTTGAAAGTGCCAACACTACCATCAAGTTTAAAGAAATTAAAAGCATTATAACAATACTGTAAACAATTCTATGCTAAAATCCTGGGAAACCTAAACAGAATAACTAAATTGACAGAAACATACACACTACCTAAACTGGATCAAGAAGAAATAGAAACTGACCTGTAACAAAAAAAGAGGTTAAAATTGCAATCAAACATGCCAGCAGAGAAAAGACCGTTACCAGAAGGCTTCATTCATAAATTCTACCCAATATTAAGGCATTAGAAACAATCCTTCTAAAACACTTGTTAAAAATAGAGGAGGAGGAAACACTTCTTAGCTCATTCTGTGAGGCCATCATTTCTGTGATTAAAAAAAGACAGAAAAAGATGCCTCCTCAAGAGAAAAGGTGCAGCAAAAGAAATAGCCTTCACGATTATAGATACAAAAGTCTTCACTGAAATAGTAGGAAAACAAATACGACAGCATATTAAAATGATTCTATGCCATGACCAAGTAGGATTTCTCCTGGGATGTAAAGTAATTTTCAGTATAAAAACAGGAATATTTTTATACAAATAATGCACACTTTCTATGCTTGTTTTCCACCCATGCCCTCCCTGCTGTGAAGCATTTCCATAAGTACCACAATGTCAAACTTAATGAACATATAAAAAATTAGCATAGTGCACTGAAGGATACCTTGTGGCAGGAAGGGATGTATGGCAAACAAGCATAGAAGGTGTGCATTATTTGATTGAAAACATGGTAATTATCTTAATTGATTAAAATCAGGCAAGCGACAAAATCTAACACTCTTTTAAAATAGAGGTATTCAACAAACTAGGGTAGTAGAAATTTCCTTAACATAAATTTTATTTATAATAAAAACACAACAGAGAAGGCAGAGGGCGGGGCCGAGATGGCTGACAAGGTAACAGCTACCTCGGATCCCTCTTGCAACAAAGACTCAGAAAAACAAGTGAATCGATCACATACATGACAATCTACGAACCCTGACCATCAAACACACATCTAAAGAGTTGACCTCAGTGACAGGCGAGCAAAAAGCTGCATCCCGATGCAGCAACTGCCTCTGAAGCCTGCGACTGGAGCCATAGCCTTGAGCCCT
This sequence comes from Elephas maximus indicus, assembly GCF_024166365.1. Lineage (NCBI taxonomy): Eukaryota > Metazoa > Chordata > Mammalia > Proboscidea > Elephantidae > Elephas > Elephas maximus. The sequence continues at coordinate 2,879,996 of NW_026060237.1, read as the reverse complement.
TGTGGTTCCCTGGTGTCGAGTGGTGATGCTGATTGCAGCTTGCTGAGGCGGGGCAGGCACGGGACACAGCCCTAACCACTACCCTTCTGGGGTAACCTCCGTAGAGACTCAGCCAGTGCAAGCAGGCTGCACACTGACACGGCTAACGGGAGAACAAGCAACCACGGGGAAGCAGTGACTGTTTTTGGAGCCTGGAGCCAGCATCCCAGTCAGAAAACCTTGGCGCCAGGTTTTGGACTGGGCACAAGGGAGCTGAGCAAGGCATCCTGAGACGGCGCAAACACAGGATGCAGCCCTAGCCCCCAGAAGTGACCTGGAAGCCCCGCCAGTGGAAGCAGGCAGCACCGCAATGCGGCTGACAGGAGGAGAAGTCACCGGGAGGCAGTAACTGTTTTGGAGCCTGGAGTTCAGCGACCCAGCTGGGGAGCCTTGGTGCTGGGATTTGGACAGGGAGTGGAGGAGCTGACCACGGCTACTGAGACAGCACAAGCACAAGACACGGGCCTAACCCTTGGGGGCAATCTCGACCCATGCAACCTGCACAGGCTACACACCCCTCGGGAAACTCAGATAAAATAGTCATCACCAAGCAAGATAAGTAACTTTGTCTGTATTCCTGGGTGCTACTCTCTCCTATCTAGCTGATCCCTCCCCTCCCTTCCCAGGCAGCTTCATTAACATTGGAAATTCCTGGGCCAGAGAGTGAAGTGCTCTGCAGTTTTTTTTTTTTTTTGTCTTTTCCTAACCCATTCTCCTGCCCTGAGAGAAGCAGCTACAAAAAACCCAGGGATCAAAAATCCTTCCCTGACTTCCTGAATTTGGAAAAAAAAAGTACAGAACCAGCTACAGCCAAGCATATGAGATCCACAGTCTTGAGCTTTCATCCCTACAGGGAACAAGGTGGCTGTTATAATGCAAAAACAATTCTGTTACTGACCTGACTGTAATTGTTTTAGCAGATTACTGGAAAGAAAAGTTCTCGAGGTCTGGTATCTCTGCCTATTAAACAGAGCCCTCACTGAACCACAATGGGGAACTGAGGGCTGAAGCTCCACCCAAACCACCTAGCCTCCTGCCATAGGGATCTGAGGATAGTAACACCTACCAATCTGTAGAGGTACCTGCATTGGGTGCCTAAGGTAGAGCTGCAGAGCCCACCCACCAAAGTCCTTTAGGAATAGAGACACACCTACCTCACTGGCACTTGGGGGAAGCCTGTCAGCATCCTGCCCACCCTGGAGTGTGAAACCCTGCTGCTACTAGAATCTGGTACACACAACTATCACCATTAATCCTCTAAGTGAATAGGTGATAGTCTACACCACACACTTGGTGACCCAAAATCAGATTCTATTCAAGAATAGTGAATGGACTTTTAGGCTTATATATCTGGTAACAGCCCAAACCAGCTGGTAATAAGACATAAGTGATTCAAAGGCTACAACAATCAAGACAGTGCTATCTAGTAGCCCATCTATGTACCCTGAAAGAAAACAAAACAAAATAAGACTCAGTGAGCAAATATAAAATAAATCACTACAATATCTTAGAGATTGCTCGGAGACAGCAGTCGATATTAAACCACATAAAGCAGACCATGATTGCTTCTACAACTCCCCAAATTGAAGAATCAAAATCTTTCCCAAATGAAGATACAATCCTGGAATTGCCAGATGCAGAATGTAAAAAACTAATTTCCAGAATGCTTAAGACATCAGGGATGACCTCATAAATGAAATAAGGGAATCTACAGAAAAAGCCAAGGAACACACTGATAAAGCAGTGGAAGAAATAAAAAAGATTATTCAAGAACATAGTGGAAAAATTAATAAGCTGCAAGAATCCATAGAGAGACAGCATTCAGAAATCCAAAAGATTAACAGTAAAGTTACAGAATTAGACAACTCAATAGGAAGTGAGAGGAGCAGAATCAAGCAATTGGAATGAAGAGTGGGGGAATTGGAGGATAAGGCAATTGACACCAATATAGTTGAAGAAAAATCAGGAAAAACAATTTAAAAAAATGAAGAAACCCTAAGAATCACGTGGGACTCTATCAAGAAGAACAACTTGCGTGTAATTGGAGTCCCAGAACAGGGAGGGATAACAGAAAATACAGAGAGAATAGTTGAAGATCTGTTGGAAGAAAACTTCCCTGACATCATGAAAGACAAAAGGATATCTATCCAAGATGCTCATCGAACCCCATAAAAGACTGATCCAAAAAGAAAATCACCAAGACATATTATCATCAAACTTGCCAAAACCAAAGATAAAGAGAACATTTTAAAAGCAGCCAGGGATTAAAGAAAGGTCTCCTACAAAGGAGAATCAGTAAGAATAAGTTCAGACTACTCAGCAGAAACCATGCAGTCAAGAAGGCAATGGGATGACATATATAGAGCACTGAAGAAGAAAAACTGCCAGCCAAGGACAATATACCCAGCAAAATTCTCTCTCAAATATGAAGGTGAAATTAAAACATTTACAGATGAACACAAGCTTAGAGAATCTGCAAAAACCAAACCAAAGCTACAAGAAATACTAAAGAAAATTGTTTGGTCAGAAAATCAAGAATATCAGATACCAGCACAACACAAGGTCACAGAACAGAACATCCTGGTATCAACTGAAATAGGGAAATCACAAAAACAAGATAAATTTGAACAAAAATGCTCAAAACAGGGAATCATTGAAGTCATTATGTAAAAGATCACAATAATCAAAAAGAGGAACTAAATACAGGAGGCATAGAACTGCCATATGGAGAGGAAAACAAGGCGATATAGGACAATACAAGTTAGGTTTTTACTTAGAAAAATAGGGGTAAATAATAAGGTAACCACAACGAGGTCTAACAATTCCAGAGCTTAAAATAAAAACCGAGAAAAACATAATGACTCAGCAAACATAAATTCAACTACTATGAAAATGAGGAACACACAATTTACAAAGAAAACGTCTCAGGACAAAAAAGTAAGTGAAAAAATGAAATTGCCAACAACACACACAAAAAGGCATCAAAATGACAGCACTAAACACATACTTATCTATAATTACACGGAATGTAAATGGACTAAATGCACCAATAAAGAGACAGAGAGTCTCAGACTGGATAAAGAAACACGATCCGTCTATATGCTGCCTACAAGAGACACACCTTAGACTTAGAGACACAAACAAACTGAAACTCAAAGGATGGAAAAAAAACGTATAAAGCAAACAATAAGCAAAAAAGAGCAGGAGTAGCAATATTAATTTCTGATAAAATAGACTTTAAAGTTAAATCCACCACAAAGGATAAAGAAGGACACTACATAATGATTAAAGGGACAACACACCAGGAAGATATTACCATATTAAATATTTATGCACCCAATGACAGGGCTGCAAGATACATAAAACAAATTTTAACAGAACTGAAAAGTGAGATAGACACCTCCACAATTATAGTAGGAGACATCAACATACCACTTTCGGAGAAGGATAGGACTTCCAGTAAGAAGCTCAACAGAGACACGGAAGACCTAATTGCTACAATCAACCAACTTGACCTCATAGACTTATACAGAACATTCCACCCATCAGCTGCAATGTATACTTTTTTTTTTTTCTAGCGCACATGGAACATTCTCTAGAATAGAACATATATTAGGTCATAAAACAAAACTTTACAGAATCCAAAACATCAAAATATTACAAAGCATCTTCTCAAACCACAAGGCCATAAAAGTGGAAATCAATAACAGAAAAACTAGGGAAAAGAAATCAAATACTTGGAAACTGAACAATACCCTGCTGAAAAAAGATTGGGTTATAGAAGACATTAAGGAGGGAATAAAGAAATTCATGGAATGCAATGAGAATGAAACCACTTCCTATCAAAACCTCTGGGACACAACAAAAGCAGTGCTCAGAAGTCAATTTATATCAATAAATGCACGCATACATAAAGAAGAAAGAGCCAAAATCAAAGAACTGTCCCTTCAACTTGAACAAAGAGAAAGCGAGCAACAAAAGTATCCATCTGGCACCAGAAGAAAACAAATAGTAAAAATTAGAGCTGAACTAAATGAATTAGAGAACAGAAAAACAATTGAAAGAATTAACAAAGCCAAAAGCTGGTTCTTTGAAAAAATTAACAAAATTGATAAACCATTGGCCAGACTGACTAAAGAAATACAGGAAAGGAAACAAATAACCCAAATAAGTAACAAGATGGGCCATATCACAACAGACCCAAGTGAAATTAAAAGAATCATATCAGATTTTTACAAAAAATTGTACTCTAACAAATTTGCAAACCTAGAAGAAATGGAAGAATTACTAGAAAAATGCTACCTACCTAAACTAACACAATCAGAAGTACAACAACTAAATAGACCCATAACAAAAAAAAGAGATTGAAAAGGTAATCAAAAAACTCCCAACAACAAAAAAAAAGCCCTGGCCCGGATGGCTTCACTGCAGCATTCTACCAAACTTTCAGAGAAGAGTTAACACCACTACTACTAAAGGTATTTCAAAGCATAGAAAATGATGTAGTACTACCTAACTCTTTCTATGAAGCCACCATATCCCTGATACCAAAGCCAGGTAAAGACACCACAAAAAAAGAAAATTACAGAACTATGTAACTTATGAACATAGATGCAAAAATCCTCAACAAAATTCTAGCCAATAGAATTTTATAATTCAAAAAAAATAATTCAGCACAACCAAGTGGGATTTATACCAGGTATGTAAGGCTGGTTTAATATTAGAAAAACCATTAATGTAATCCACCACATAAATAAAACAAAAGACAAAAACTACATGATCTTATCAATTGATGCAGAAAAGGCATTTGACAAAATCCAACACGCATATATGATAAAAACTCTCAGCAAAATAGGAATTGAAGGAAAATTTCTCAACACAATAAAGGGCATCTATACAAAGCCATCAGCCAAAAAGCCTGAAAGCATTTCCCTTGAGAACGGGAACCAGACAAGGATGCACTTTTTCACCGCTCTTATTCAACATTGTGTAGATCCTAGCCAGAGCAATTAGGCTAGACAAAGAAATAAAGGGCATCCGGATTGGCAAGGAGGAAGTAAAATTATCTCTATTTGCAGATGACATGATCTTATACACAGAAAACCCTAAGGAATCCTCCAGAAAACTACTGAAACTGAGAGAAGAGTTTGGCAGAGTCTCAGGTTATAAGATAAACATACAAAAATCACTTGGATTCCTCTACATCAACAAAAAGAACATTGAAGAGAAAATCACCAAATCGATACCATTCACAGTAGCCCCCAAGAAGATAAAATACTTAGGAATAAAACTTACCAAAGATGTAAAAGAGCTATACAAAGAAAACCACAAAGTACTAGTGCAAGAAACTAAAAAGGACCTATATAACTGGAAAAACATACCTTGCTCATGGATAGGAAGACTTAACATAGTAAAAATGTCTATTCTACCAAAAGCCATCTATACATGTAATGCACTTCTGATCCAAATTCCAATGACATTTTTTAATGTGATGGAGAAACAAGTCACCAACTTCTTATGGAAGGGAAAGAAGCCCTGGATAAGTAAAGCATTACTGAAAAAGAAGAAGAAAGTTGGAGGCCTCATTCTACCTGATTTCAGAACATATTATACAGCCGCAGTAGTCAAAACAGCCTGGTACTGGTACAACAACAGGCACATAGACCAATGGAACAGAATTGAGAACCTAGATATAAATCCATCCATGTATAAGCAGCTGATATTTGACAAAGGCCCAGTGTCAGTCAATTGGGGAAAAGATAGTCTTTTTAACAAACGGTGCTGGCATAAATGGATATCCATTTGCCAAAAAATGAAACAGGACCCATACCTCATACCTTGCACAAAAACTAACTCCCAGTGGATCAAAGACCTAAACATAAAGACTAAAACAATAAAGATCATGGAAGAAAAAATAGGGACAACGTTAGGAGCCCTAATTCAAGGCATAAACAGAATACAAAACATTACCAAAAATGGTGACGAGAAACCAGATAACTGGGAGCTCCTAAAAATCAAACACCTATGTTCATCTAAAGACTTCACCAAATGAGTAAAAAGACCGCCTACAGACTGGGAAAAAATTTTTCAGCTATGACATCTCTGACTCGCGCCTGATATGTCTAAAATCTGTATAATTCTGTTAAAACTCAATCACAAAAAGACAAACAAAAATTGGGCAAATATATGAACATGCACTTCACTAAAGAAGATATACAGGCAGCTAACAGATACATAAGAATATGCTCTCAATCATTAGCCATTAGAGAAATGCAAATTAAAACTATGATGGCATTCCATCTCACTCCAACAAGGCTGGCATTAATCCAAAAAACACAAAATAATAAATATTGGAGAGGCTGTGGAGAGATTGGAACTCTTACACTCTGCTGGTGGGAATTTAAAATGGTACAACCACTTTGGAAATTTATCTGGCATTTTCTTAAAAAGCTAGAAATAGAATTACCATACAACCCAGAAATCCCACTCCTTGGAATATACCCCAGAGAAATAAGAGCGTTTAAATGAACAGATATATGCACACCCATGTTTACTGCAGCTCTGTTTACGATAGCATAAAGCTGGAAGCAACCAAGGTGTCCATCAATGGATGAATGGTTAAATAAATTATTCACACAATGGAATACTATGCATCGATAAAGAACAGTGACGAATCTGTGAAACATTTGATAACATGGAGGAACCTGGAAGGCATTATGCTGAGTGAAATTAGATGCAAAAGGACAAATATTGTATAAGACCAAGATTGTAAGATCTTGGGAAATAGTACAAACTGAGAAGAACGCATTCTTTTGTGGTTGGGGGGGTAGGGTGGGTGGGAGAGGGTTATTTACTGATTAGATAGTAGATAAATCTACTTTAGGTGAAGGGAAGGACAATACTCAATACAAGGAAGGTCAGCTCAACTGGACTGGACCAAAAGCAAAGAAGTTTCCAGGATAAACTGAATGCTTTGAAGGTCAGCGGAGCAAGGGTAGGGGTTTGGGAACTATGGCTTAAGGGGACTTCTAAGTTAATTGGCAAAATAAATTCTATTAAGAAACATTGTGTATCCCACTTTGAGTGTGGCGTCTGAGGTCTTAAATGCTAACAAGCGGCCATCTAAGATGCATCAATTGGTCTCAACCCACTGGATTAAAGGAGAATGAAGAACACCAAGGTCACACGATAAGTATGAGCTCAAGAGACAGAAAGGGCCACATGAACCAGAGACTTACATCATCCTGAGACCAGAAGATCTAGCTGGTGCCCGGCCACAACCGATGACTGCCCTGACAGGGAGCACAACAGAGAACCCCTGAGGGAGCAGGAGATCAGTGGGATGCAGACCCCAAATTCTCATAAAAAGACCAGACTTAATGGTCTGACTGAGACTAGTGGAGTCCCAGCAGTCGTGGTCCCCAAACCTTCTGTTGGCCCAGGACAAGAACCATTCCGAAAGACAACTCATCAGACATGGAAGGGACTGGACAATGGTTTGGAGAGAGATGCAGATAAAGAGTGAGCTACTTTTATCAGGTAGACACTTGAGACTATGTTGGCATCTCCTGTCTGGAGGGGAGATGGTAGGGTAGAGAGGGTTAGAAACTGGCAAAATGGTCACAAAACGAGAGACTGGAAGGAGGGAGTGGGCTAACTCATTAGGGGGAGAATAAATGGGAGTATGTAGTATGGTGTATATAAGTTTATATGTGACAGGCTGACTTGATTTGTAAACTTTCACTTAAAGCACAATAAAAATTATTAAAAAAAAACACAACAAACATCATATTCAATGATTGAAGAGAGAAAATTTCCCCCTCAATATCAAGAACAAGGCATGGATGCTCATGTTTATCACTGCTATTCAACACTGTACTGAAAGTCCAAGCCAAAACTATTAGGAAAAACAAACACTAAATAAGTGACATCCATATCAGAAAAAAGAAGAAAAACAATCTCTATTTGTAAGTAACATAATAATCTGTAAAATCCCAAAGGAATCCAAAGAAAACTCCTACAGATAATACACAAATTCATTAAGGTTTCAGGGTAGAAGATCAATTCACAGACATCGGCTGTGTTTCTATGCTCCAGCACAAACAATCTGAAAAGGAAATTATGAAAACCATTGTTTTTACAATTGCAAGCAAAAGAATAAAACACCTAGAAAAAATTTGACCATGGAGGTTGTCATGGATTGAATTGTGTCCCCCCCAAAACCTGTGTTTCCAATTGGCTAGGCCATGATTCCTAGGATTGAGTGATTCTCCAGGATTTTGTCATCTGATGTGATTTTCCTATGCGTTGTAAATTCTATTTCTATGATGTTAATGAGATGGGATTAGTGGAAGTTATGCTAATGAAGCAGGACTAAATCTATAGGATTAAATTTGTGTTTTAAACTAATCTCTTTTGAGATAAAAGAAAGAAGGGAGCAGAGAGACATGAGGACCTCATACAACCAAGAAAGCAGTGCTAAAAGAATAGTGTGTCATTTGGACCCAGCGTTCCTGCACAGAGAAGCTCCTAGACCAAGGGAAGACTGATGTCAAAGACCATCCTTGAGTGTGTTGATAGAGAAAGACTGCCCGGAGCTGGCACCCTCTATTTGGACTCGCAGGATACTAGACTGTGAGAGAATTAATCTCCGTTTTTTGAAGTCATCCACTTGCGGTATTTCTGTTATAGCAGTACTAGACGATTAAGACATAGTTGAAAGATTTTACATTGAGAAGTATAAAACACTGCTGAGAAAAATGAGCATGCACCTAAAAAAAATGCAGACATTTTGTGCTCATGGATTAGGACAGTCAACATTATTAAACTGACAATTTTACAGAAACTAAATTACAGATAAAAAACAATTTCTATAAAAATTAAAACAATCTGTTTCAGAAATAGATAAGTCAATTCTCAAACCCATACGCAATTTCAAAGGGCCCCTTGTCATAGACTGAATTTGTACCCCCAAAATATCTGTGAACATGTCTAGTTAATGGTTTCCAGTATTATATGACTGTCTCCCATTTTATCAACTGATGTGATTTCCCTACGTGTTGTATATCCTATCGCTATGATTTAATAAAATGGATTAGTGACCGTTGTATTGATGAGATCTACAAGGTTAGATAGTGTCTTAAGACAATCTCTTTGGAGATATAAAAGAGAGAGAGAGATGGAGATCTCATACTACCAAGAAAACAGCACAGGGTGCAGAGTGCATCCTTTGGACCCAAGGTTCCTGCACAGAGAAGCTCCTAGACTACCAGAAGAGTGAGGACAAGGACCTTCCTCCAGAGTCGACAGAGAGGTAAAGCCTTTCCCTGGAGCTGGCACCCTGGATTCGGACTTCTAGTCTACTGGGCTGTGAGAGGATAAACATCCTCTTGTTAAAGCTATCCACTTCTGCTATTTGTGTTACTGCAGCACTAGATGACCAAGACAGCCTAATAGCCAAAAATATCTTGAAAAAAAATTACGAGGATTCACATTTCCTGATTTCACAGTGTACTATATTGTGGTTCACGCATACAGTAGAATAGTAATTAGTGCTAAAGCAAAATGAGTTCCTAAAATATCTAAGAAAATGGAGGACATTATGTTGAGCAAAACAAATCACAAAAAGCAAATATTGTATGTTCTCAATTTTATAAAACGACATGAACAAGTAACTATACAGAAACTAATGTTCATTAGTGATTACCAAGTAGATGGGGGAAATAGAGGATTCACTTTCTGGATAGTAGACACTTGTTACTTTTGATGATGGGAAAAATAACACTGAATGAGGGTGAAGTGTACACAGCTTACCGAAGGCAAACAATATTAGTAAAAAGTACACAAGAAAGAAGGACCTGTTCGCAATTGCTATGTCGTATATAATTTTAAAACAACAGCAATATATATATATATATGTATGTATACATATATATATACACACGTATGCGTGTGTGGGCATGTGTATGTGCGCGTATGTGTGTGGATGTAAGCATACATACATGTTAAGAAAAAAAATCTGTTGCCATCAAGTTATTCCCACTACCCTGCCATGTTTCCAGGGAGCTCTGGGGGATTTGAACTCCTGCCCTTTAGGTTAGCAGCCATAGTTCTTAACAACTATGCATCCAGGTTTTCCTATACGGGTACAGGTATGTATATATGGGCCTGTATATAGATTATACATATGTATATGCAACTATGTGACTATATGCACATATATTAATATAGGTAATAAAGCACATACAAGGGTACTTCTTAGACATGTACACACATTACAGGATTGAATTTCTGAAGAATTAGGACCACAGTCTCATGGAACATCTCAGTCAATTGACATAACAAAGTTCATAAAATTATGTTCTACCTCCTCATTTGGTGAGACATTTTTTGGTGTAGGTCCTGGCACATCTATAAATTTAGTTTCTCATTTTTTTAAATTATATGCATACAGATATATAGGTAAGGATCCCTAGTGAGTCAGTGGTTAAGCGCTCGGTTGCTAACCCACCAGCTACTCCAGGGGAAAAAAGATGTAGCAGCCTGCTCCCATAAAGATTTACAACATAAGACATCTTGTGTACTCTGTCCTATAGAGCTGCTATGAGTCAGAATTGACAGCAATTATTAATGGGTAGACATGCAGGTATTAAAAAAACCTGTTGACCAATAAACATAAAAAAATGCACATCATTAACTACTAAGGAACTGCAAATCAAATAAAAAATGAGATACTACATCATACCCACTTGGGTGGCAATTAGAAAACAAACACATAAATAAATAGAAGACAAGTGTTGGTAGAAATTGGAACACTCCTACATTACTGATGATACTATAAATATTACAGACACTGTGGAAAGCAATCGGCAGTTCCTAAAATGTTAATAATAGAATTTGCTTGTGACCTCATAATTTTACTCCTAAGCATATAACAAAAGAGCTGAAAGCAAGTATTCAAACAGAATATTGTACACTAATATTCACATGGAGAAAATTGAAGGTCAATTAACTGTCTTACCTAAGTTAATAAATGACAGAGCTTGTGTTTGAATTCAGGTGTTTGAACTCCAAAATCTATAAAATAATGTAGATGGCTTCGTATGCACTCAGCTACTCACAGAAGGGCTGGTGATTTTAGCCTACTCAATGGCTTCACAGGAGAAATCCGCTCCCGTAAAGATCGTTGTTGTTAGTTGCCATCAAGTCCATTCTGACTGCCTGGTCCTGTTCTATCCTTACAATTGTTTCTCCGAAACCTCATGTTTTTCTCTTATTTTATTTTGATGTGTAGGATTCTTAGTATCCGTTATGGTTACCTTAATATTTTCCCCTATTTTTCTAAGTTTAAACCTTACTGTTGTGGCCCATTGTGTCAATCCATTTCATCATTCCCATTTCACCCAGGGTCTTTCTCTTTCTCACTGCCCCTCTACTTTACCAAGCATGATGTCCTTCACCAGGGATTGGCCCCTCCTGATAATATGTCCAAAAGTATGTGAGATGAATCTGTGTATCCGTTGTTGTACCAGTATCAGGCTCTTTTGACTACTGTGGCAGTATAATAGGTTCTAAAATCAGGTAAAGTAAGGCCTCCCATATTGTTCTTCTTTTTTCAGTAATGCTTTACTTATCTGGGGCCTCTTTCCCTTCCATATGAATTTGGTGATTTGTTTCTCTGTCTCATTAAAAAATGTTGTTGGAATTTGGATCAGAATTGCATTAAATCTCTAGATCAATATTGGTAGAACAGACATTTTTATAATGTTGTCTTCCCATCCACGAGAAAGGTATGTTTTTCCACTTACGTAGGTCTCTTTTGGTTTCTTGCGGAAGTGTATCGTAGTTTTCTTTGTATGAGTCTTTTACATCTCTGATAAGTTTTGTTCCTTTTTATCTTCTTGGGGTTTATTGTAAATGGCATTGATTTGGTGATTTCCTCTTTGATGTTCTTTTTGTTGGTGTAGAGGAATCCAGCGGATTTTTGTATGTTTATCTTGTATGCCCGTACTCTGCTGAACTCTTGTATTAGTTTCAGTAGTTTTCTTCAGGATTCCTTAGAGTGTATAAGGTCATGTCATCTGCAAAAAGAGATACTTTTACACCTTCCTTACCAATTTGGATGCCATTCATTTCTTTTTCTAGCCTAATACCTCTGGCTAGAACCTCCAACTCAATGTTGAATAAGAGCAGTAATAAAGAACATCCTTGTCTGGTTCCCGATCTCTAGAGGAATGCTTTCAGACTCTCTACATTTAGGGTGATGTTGGCTATGGGCTTTGTGCAGATGCCCTTTATTAGGCTGATGAGTCTCCTTTCTATTCCTATTTTGCTGAGAGTTTTTATCATGAATGGGTGTTGGACGTTGTCAAATGCCTTTTCTGCATCAATTGTTAAGATCATATGGTTCTTGTCTTTTTTTTTGTTTGTTTATATGATGGATTACATTGGTTGTTTTTCTAATGTTGAACCATCCTTGCCTACCTGGTCTGAGTCCCACTCGTTCATGGTGAATTATTTTTATCATTATTATTTTGATATGTTGTTGAATTCTATTGGATAGAATTTTGTTGAGGATTTTTGCATCTATGTTCCTGAGAGATACTGCTCTGTAATTTTCCTTTTCCGTGGTGTCTTTACCCAGTTTTGGTATCAGGGACATGCTGGGTTCACAGAATGAGTTTGGGAGTATTCTGTCCTTTTCTGTACCCTGAAATAAACTTATTAGTAGTGGCGTTAATTCTTCTCTGAAAGTTTGGTAGAATTCTCCAGTGAAACTGTCAGGGCCAGGTTTTTTTTTTTTTTTTTTGCTGTTGTTCAGGGTTTTTAAATTAAATTTCCAATCTCTTATTATGAGTATATTTAGTTTTTCTACCTCTGTGTTATTGTAGGTGGGTAGTGTGTTTCTAGAAAGTCATCCATTTCATCTAGTATTTCAAATTTGTTAGAGCACAATGTCGTTCAGAATAATTAGATATGACTCTTTTAATTTCAATTGGGTCTGTTTTGATATGGCCCACCTCATCTCTTATTTGTGTTATTTGCTTCTTCTCACATTTTTTTTTTTTTTGTCAGTTTGGCAAAGGGTTTATCAATTTTGTTAGTTTTTTCAAAGAATCAGCTTTTGGTCTTGTTAACTCTTTCAACCGTTTTTCCCGTTTTCTATTTCATTTAATTCTGCTCTTACTTCTGGTGCCTAAGGGTTTCTTTTGTTGCCCTCTTTCCATTTGTTCAAGTCATAGGGATAATTCTTTGATTTTGGCCCTTTCCTCTTTTTGGATTTATGCATTTATTGGTATGAATTGACTTCTGAGTACTGCTTTAGCTGTGTCTCAAAGGTTCTGATAGGAAGTGTTTTCATTCTCATTGGATTCTATGCATTTATTTATTCCATCCTTAATTTCTTCTATAACCCAGTCATTTTTGAGCAGGGTGTTGTTCACTTTCCAAGTGTTTGATTTCTTTTCCCTGCTTTTTCTGGTACTGACTTCTACTTTTATGGCTTTACCATCAGAGAAGATGCTTTGTGATATTTCAATATTTTTGATTCTGTTAAGGCTTGCTTTATGACCTAATATGTAGTCTATTCTAGAGAATGTTCTGTGTGTTGTAAAACACATATACTTGGCTGCTGTCGGGCGGAGCATCCTATATATGTCTGTGGTCAAGTTGGTTCATAGTTTCATATATCTTCAGTGTCTTTATTCAACTTCTTTCTGGACGTTCTGTTCGTCACCAAAGTGGCGTGTTGAAGTCTCCTACTATTATTCTGGAACTTTCTATCTCACTTTTCTAAGCTGTTAGAGTTTGTTTTACGTATCTTGAAGCCCTGTAATTGGCTGCATAATTTAATGTGGTTATATCCATCCAGTATTTTGTCCCTGTAATCATTATATAGTGTCCTTCCTTATCCTCTCTGCTGGATTTAACCTATTTTGTCAGCAGTGAATATTGTCACACCTGCTCTGTTTTGATTGTTGTTTGCTTGATATATTTTTTCCATCCTTTGAATTTTAGTTTGTTTGTGTCTCCAAGTCTAAGGCGTGTCTCTTTTAGGCTTCATATAGACGGATCGTGTTTTTTTATCCATTCTGCCACTCTCTGTCTCTTTACTGGTGCATTCAGCCCATTTACATTCAGTGTAATTATGAATAGGTATGCTGTCATTTTGATGTCTTTTTGTGTGTGTTGTTGACAGTATCTTTTTTCCAGTTAATTTTTTGTGCTGAATAGTTTATCCTCATATATTATCTTTTCCTCTTATTTGTTGTTGTTGATTTTTTTTTTCTGAGTCATGTTTTTAATCGTCTTGTATGCATGTGAAAGCTGGACAAAAAAGAATTGATGCCTTTCAACAATGGTGTTGGCAAAGGATATTGAAAATACCATCAACTGCCAGAAGAATGAAAAAAAATCTGTCTTGGAAGAAGTATAGCGAAAATGTTCACTTGAAGCAAAAATGGCAAGACTTTATCTCACATATTTTTGACATATTATCAGGAGGGACTAGTGTATGAGGGATATCATGCTTGGTAATGTAAAGCATCAGTGAAAAAGAGGAAGACCCTCAATGAGATAGATTGATACAGTGGCTTCAACAATGGGCTGAAACACAGCAAGTGTTATGAGTATGGGCCAGAACTGGTTAGTGTTTCATTCTGTTGTACAGAGGGTCACTATGAGTTGGAATTGACTGGACAGCACCTAATAACTACAGAAATCTTTCCCTCTGTCTCTGTGTATTTCTCTATGTCTGACTGAGTTAATTTATTATTTTCTCTGCATTTCTCTGTATATTTTCTATCTTCCTCTGTATCTGTTTCTGCCTCTCACTCTACTTCTCTTTTGTTCTTTTCATCTGTCTTTGTCTGTGTCTGTTTCTCTCTCTCCATGTCTCTGGGTGTCTTTTTCTGTCTCTGAACATCTCTTTTTGCCTCTTTCCTTCTCTCTCTCTATCCCCCTTTCAACCTGTTTCAAAATCTGTATCTCACTTTTCCTTTCTGTCTCGCTGTCTTTGTCTGTCTGTCTGTCCTGTGTCTCTCTGGGAGGAGGTAGTTCTGCTTCTCCCTGGATTTCTGTGTCTATTTCTTACTCTCTCTCTCTGATTTTGTTTTCCTCTCTGCACCTCTCTTTGTATCTCTCTAGCTCTCTTTCTGACTCTGTGTATCTCTATGTTTCTCTCTCTGTTTCTATTTTAAGTTACTCATGCTTTTGGTGTCATATCGAAGAATTTATTACAAAACCTAGATCATGAATATTTAACCCTATCTTTTCTTCTGAAATTTGCACATGCTTCGTTCTAATCATTTGGACATTGACACATTTTTCAGCTAATTATTCGGCTAATTTCAGCTAATTTTGTTATGTAGTATGATACAAGCTCAAAATCCCTTCCTTTGTATGTGAATATCCAGTTGTCCAAGGAATATTTGTAAAGAGATTATTCTTTTCCTATCGAATGGTCTTTGCACTTTGGTTGAAAACTAATTGGCCTTAAATCGAGTGGTCTCTGATTTCTATTACTCTGTCTATACTTAAGTTAAGTGATGGTTAAGGTTATGTGTCAACTTGGTGGGGCCATAATTCTCAATGGTTTGGCAGTTATGATGTAGTTTGGCAGCTGTGTGATGACGTAATCACCTCTGTAGTGATATCTGATACAATGCTATCACCTCCATGGTGAGATCTGCTCCGAACACTTAATCAGTTGAAAATGAGTTTCCTTAGGGTTATGTTCTACATCCAACGCATGTGACTTTCTGGCAAAGGTCACTGGCTTTTTCTTACACTGGATCCTGCATCTGACCCCTAGTTCTTGGTGCTTGAGCTAGCAGCTTACCTGGCACTCTTGGGATTTGTCAGCCTCTGTAGCCTACGAGTCAGGGAACTGACATATTACTTATCGATCTTCGTGCTAGTTGGCCTTCATAGCCTATGAGCTAGAGGCCTGCTGTCTGACCTGCTGATCTTGAGTTTCCAGAACCTGCAGCTATGTGAAGCTATGTGACTCAGGATAAGCCTCCGATCTCACCCATGGACTTAGGACTTTCTAGTCTTTACAAACACATGAGCCATTTTCTTGATATAAATTTCTCCCCCCCGCATCTCTCTCCTTCTCTGTATACACACACACATATATACATACACACACATACATATACATATAAACGCACCTATATATACACACACACACACACACATACATATATACACATGTATAAATATACACACACACACACGCATATATATACGTATATATATTCATATGCTACTTTGATTTTGCTTCTCTAGAAAACATCCTAAAACGGTTAGTATCACACTGTTTTGATTTCTATACCTTTGTAGAAGGTTTTGATATTTGGGCAGTGTGTCTTCCAACTTTGTTCTTCTATTTCAAGACTCAGTTGATTTGTGGTGCTTGGCTTTGCCCTTTCTAAAAGTGATTGTCTGGATTTTAATCAGGATTGCATTAAATATGTAGATCAGTTTTGGTAGTATTTCCTTATTACCAATATTAATTCTCTAAAACCATGACATGGCTTAGGTCTTTTTAAGTTTCTTTCAACAATGTTTTGTAGTTTTACGTGTTTACTAAATTTTTTTTTCTGAAGTGTTTATTGCTGGTGTATAGGAACATAGCTAATTTTTGTATGTTGATTTATTTTTACTCCGAATAATTTGTTAAATTCATTTGTTGCTATAATATTTTGTGTTGTTTCTTAGGAATTCCTCTGTCTATATAAAATCAAGTCTTTTCCCGATACAACTGTTTTTACTTCTTAGTCTCTATTTTGGATGGTTTCTACATTATTTATTCTCTCCTGTGAAATTGCTCTGGTAGAAAGCTTAAGTAATATGTTAAATAAAAGTTTAAAGAACAGACACCTTTGGCCAACATGGCACCATAGGCAGAAGCACCTTGACGTCCCTCTATAGCAAAGACCCGAAAAACTAAGTAAAACAGAGAAAAACATCATTCCTGGAACCTGAAGTGCCAAAAAGATAAAGAATTCAGCCAAGCACGGAATGGGATAGTAAACTGACAGACGACAGAGAGAGAGGAGAGATATGTGCAGAGGGCACCATCACTAAGGCAGCATGGATCCGCCATCTTGGATTCCAGTTGGGGATTGGCAGTCAGTAGGAGACAGAGGACCTGGTAACCAGTGATACACACTTTCTCACTCCCCATTCTCTCCCCGCTGCTCCACCTCTGAGCTTCCTGGCTGCCTGTGGTGACTCAACCGCCTGGGAAGTATAGCATCCGTGCTACTTGGATTCTCCGCACCTACTTTGGAGATCAGTGGACAGGGAGTACAGGAAAGCAGCTCCATAAAACTCCCAGCAGGAGACAGAGCATCTGGTAAGGAGCAATATATGCTTTCCTAACCGTCCCCTTCTTTCACCCCCTTCGGCCTCCTCTACTTCCCACCAGCTGCAGTCTTGGCCAGGAGGCAACCGCTTTGGCCTCAGACTGCTTAGATTCACCCTGCCCACACTGGCCGGGCTCCTGAACAGATGTTGGTTCTTTCTGTCTTTGTTGGTTTCTTCTGTGGCTCCTACCACCTCCCCCTGTTTCTCTGGAACACCTGGCTCCATGTGACATCTTTGCTTCTTCTTGAAAGGCTGGGAGCCATGCTTGACTGGGTAATCACTCCCCCCGCCCAAGACACCACGCTTGGTGGATCCCTGGGGCTTTTGTTTGCCTTATTTTGCTTTGTTCTGTTTTGTTTGTTTTCTTTTTCTTTTTGCAGATTAGGAGCTCCTTCTAGCTGAGCTACACTGCACATCTTAGGAGCCATTCCCCCAATCTGTGCACCCGAGTACCTGGGGGCATCTTTTATTTTCTTCTTTCTTTATTTTTTTCTCTTTTCTCTCTCTTTTTCTCTGTATGTCTTCATTTCTCAGTTCTCATCTCTCTACACTTGCCATCTTTTCCTTTCTCCTGAATACCTGGTGCTGTGTGACATCTACACTCCCTCTAGCCAGGCCATACTGTGCAGCCTGGGAGCCACTCCGCCAGTCTTAGCTGCCCTAGTGATGGTACTCTGGGACTCCTGGGAGCTGTTCTTTTCCAAATTTTTGTCTAGATTTTTTTTCGTCTTTTTTCCCCTGTTTTGTTTGTTTGCTCCATTTCTTGGTCTCTTCTCTCCACTTCAATGGCAAGCTCCCTTACCACTTTTTTTCGTTATTTCTTTACTTGTTTGTTTTTAGCCCCTGTTTCTCTCTCTTCTTTTCTGTACAACTATTAGCTCAACACATCACAACCTCCCCCATCTTTCATGTCTACCTGCACCATGCACTGAACATCATACTTCCAAGCAGCAGAGGCATGGCCTACTTGAACCTCCCCAACACTGATTCCTGGTCCATGCTGTGAGCCCTAGTTCATGCCACAGAAAATCCATCCCAGCCCCTGCCCTTCAGCTGGACCTGCCATTTGCACCATGGCTGATTGACTGGCACTGCCCATTGAATGAGGTGAAAAGTACTGTGACTACAGATGAGCAACAACAAAGAACGCACTGCTCCACTGCTCAGACTTAACCAAATAAAACAAAGAAGCAGAATGAAACAAACAAATCTACAATTAAGAAACAAAGAAAATAACTACTGAATGTCCCAAAGACAGCAGGCAATATCAGAACATAGTACAAAAAACAGGACAGGATGGTTCCAGTAGGCATCCAAAATAAACACCAGATGACTTTCCAGTAGAAGAAAAGGTACTAAAACTACCTCATAGGAATTCAAGTCTCTAGTATTTAGAGTGATCCAAGAGCTGAAGCAAACAGCAGACAAAAATGAGGAAAAAACAGACAAATTTTTGGAAAAGGCAGACAAATTCATGGAAAATACAGACAAAAAAGGAACAATTCAGGAAAGTAATACAGGAACAAAAGGCCAAACTAAACTCACAATGAACACATACAAAAACACAATTAGAAATCCAAAAGATAAGATTTCAGAAAGGGTCAGTGTCATAGGAGGTTTGAAACAATGGAAGACAAAATTAGAAAAATTGAAGACAAACAGTTGGATACAACTCTGTTTGAGGAAAAATCAGAAATAAAGAACAATAAAGAAACCCGGAGAATTATGTGGGATGCAAACAAAAGCAAAAATATGCAAGTGATTGGAGTTCCAGAACAGAGAGAGAACATGGAAAACACAGAGATCACTGAAGAACTACTGACAGAAAACTTCCCTAGTATCATGAATGATGAAAAGCTGACCATCCAAGAAGCTCAGTGAGCCCCATATAGGTTAGAGTCCCAAAGAAAAATGCCAAGGCATATCATAATCACAATCACTAAAACCAAAGATAAAGAAAAAATACTTGCAAACAGCTCAAGAAAAACAAAAAGTCACATACAGAGGAGAAACAATAAGACTAAACTCTGATTATCCAGCAAAAACCATGCAGGCAAGAAGGCAATGGGCTGATGTATATAAAACCTTGAAAGAAAAAAATTGCCAACCAAGAATAATATATCCTGTAAAACTTTCAAATTAGCGCGTTTCCAGATAAGCAGAAATTAACAGAATATGTAAAAGCCAAACCGAAACTACAAAAATTACTAAAGGGAGCCACTTTGGTCTGAGAAGACAAAACATCAGACCATGGCCTGAATCCAGGAGGTAAGGTTGTACCAGCCACATATCAACCTAGGAAATGAACTCTCAAGGACTACCCAAAACCAAAACAACTGCAACAGAGAACCAGAGAGGTTAATCTGTAATTGACCAAAACATCAGGAAAATAAAAGAGGGAATAAATGGTACAGGTACAGAACTTTCTAATGGAGAGGAAGGCCAGGCAATATCAAGCAATAGTAGACTGGCTCAAACCTAGGAAGATAAGGGTAAATTTCAAGTTAACCACAACCTTAACAAACCTATCCATCAAAATAAAGAAAAAAAAAAGTCTCAATAAAAACAAAAGCTATTTAAAAACAAAAAGAAATCCACAAAGAAAAGGGACTCAGCACAGGAGAGTAACAGAAACGAAGACTATGTTAGCACCAAAAAAAAAAAAAAAAAACACAACAAAATGATAGCAATAAGCTCACACCTATCAATATTTACACTGAATGCAAATGGCCGAAATGCAGCCATAAAGAGATGCAGAGTGAAAGAATGGATTTAAAAAAAAAAAAAAACAGGATCTATCAATATGCTGTCTATAAGAAAACACACCTTAGAAACAAAGACATAAATTATTAAAAATTAAAGGATGGAAAAAAATGCATCAAGCAAATAACTACCAAAAAAGAGCAGGAATGGGAACACTAATCTCAGATAAGATAGAGTTTAAAACAAAATCCACCATAAAAGAGAAAGAAGGGCATTATATAATGATTAAAGGGATGATCCATCATGAATATACCCATAATAAACATCTACACACCCAATGACAAGGCTCCAAAATACATACAGCAAACTCTAACAGCAATGAAAACAGAAATTGACACTTCCACAGTAATAGTAGGAGACTTCAACACACCACTCT
Organism: Elephas maximus indicus; assembly: GCF_024166365.1. Lineage (NCBI taxonomy): Eukaryota > Metazoa > Chordata > Mammalia > Proboscidea > Elephantidae > Elephas > Elephas maximus. The sequence goes on along the minus strand of NW_026060237.1, from coordinate 2,859,445 downwards.
CAGTAAAGGACAGAACATTTAGAAGGAAACTCGGCAAAGATACAGAAAAACTAAAGAGCACAATCAGCCAACTTGACCTCATAGGCATATACAGAACATTCCACCCAACAGCTGCAACGTAAACATTCTTTTCCAACATACACAGAACATTCTCCAGAATAGACCATATCTTAGGCCACAGAGCAATCCTCAACAAAATCCAAAATTCTGAGATAATACAAAGTATTTTCTCTGACCACAATGCCATGAAAGTAGAACTGAACAACAGAAAGTGTAAGGAAAAGAAAAATCAATTACCTGGAAACTGAATAACACCCTGCTTAAAAACAACTGGGTAATAGAAGAAACCAAAGATAGAACCAAATTTGCTAGAATCAAGCGAGAATGAAAACACATCACACCAAAACCTTTGGGACCCAACAAAGGCAGTCCTCAGAGGTCAATTTATAGCACTAGATGTCACATCAAAAAAGAAGAAAGGGACAAAATCAAAACATTAGCTATGCAACTTAAATAGAAAAAGAGAAAAAAAAGCACACACCCATCAGAAGAAAGGAAAGAATAAGATCAGAGCAGAAATAAATGAAATAGAGAACAGAAAAACAATAGAAGGGATCAACAAAACCAGAAGTTGTTTCTTTGAAAGGATCAACAAAATCAATACATCACTGGCCAAACTGACAAAAGAAAAGCAGGAGAGAACACAAATAACCCAAATAAGAAATGATATGGGGGACATTACAACAGACCCAACTGAAATAAAAAGGGTCATAAAGGAGTATTGTGAAAAACTATAATCTAAGCTATTTGAAAGCCTAGAGGAAACGGACAAATTTCTAGAGACACGCTACCTACCCTAAGTAACATAAAATGACATTGAAAATCTGAACAGACCCATAACAAGCGATTAAAACGGTAAAAAAAAAAAAAAAACTCCCACCAAAAAACAATCCCTGGCCCAGATGACTTCACTGGAGACTTGTACCAAACATTCTGTAAAGAGTTTATGCCAGTACTACTCAAACTATTTCAGAACATAGAAAATGAAGCAATACCTCCAAATTCATTCCTTTTTTTTTAAATTAACTTTTATTGAGCTTCAAGTGAATGTTTACAAATCAAGTCAGACTGTCACATATAAGTTTATATACACCTTACTCCGTACTCCCACTTGCTCTCCCCCTAATGAGTCAGCCCTTCCAGTCCCTCCTTTCATGACAATTTTGCCAGCTTCCAACTCCCTCTATCCTCCCATCCCCCCTCCAGACAGGAGATGCCAACACAGTCTCAAGTGTCCACCTGATATAAATAGCTCACTCTTCATCAGCATCTCTCTTCTACCCACTGTCTAGTCCGTTTCATGTCTGATGAGTTGTCTTCGGGAATGGTTCCTGTCCTGGGCCAACAGAAGGTTTGGGGACCATGACCGCCAGGATTCCTCTAGTCTCAGTCAGACCATTAAGTATGGTCTTTTTGTGAGAATTTGGGGTCTGCATCCCACTGATCTCCTGCTCCCTCAGGGGTTCTCTCGTGCTCCCTGTCAGGGCAGTCATCGGTTGTGGCCAGGCACCAACTAGTTCTTCTGGTCTCAGCATGATGTAGGTCTCTGGTTCTTGTGGTCCTTTCTGTCTCTTGGGCTCTTAGTGATCATGTGACCTTGGTGTTCTTCGTTGTCATTTGATCCAGGTGGGTTGAGACGAATTGATGCATCTTAGATGGCCACTTGTTAGCATTTAAGACCCCAGATGCCACATTTCAAAGTGGGATGCAGAATGTTTTCATAATAGAATTATTTTGCCAATTTACTTAGAAGTCCCCTTAAAACATGGTCCCCAAACCCCCGCCCTTGCTCCACTGACCTTTGAAGCATTCAGTTTATCGTGGAAACTTCTTTGCTTTTGGTCCAGTCCAGTTGAGCTGACCTTCCATGTATTGAGTACTGCCCTTCCCTTCACCTAAAGTAGTTCTTATCTACTAATTAATCAGTAAAAATCCCTCTCCCACACTCCTTCCCTCCCCCACTCGTAACCACGAAAGTATGTGTTCTTCTCAGTTTATACTATTTCTCAAGATCTTATAATAGTGGTCTTATAGAATATTTGTCCTTTTGCCTCTATTTTCGCTCAGCATAATGCCTTCCAGTTTCCTCCATGTTATGAAATGTTTCAGAGATTCGTCACTGTTCTTTATCGATGCGTAGTATTCCATTGTGTGAATATACCACAACTTATTTATCCATTCATCCGTTGACGGACACCTTGGTTGCTTCCAGCTTTTTGCTATTGTAAACAGAGCTGCAATAAACATGGGTGTGCGTACATCTGTTTGTGTGAAGGCTTTTATTTCTCTAGGGTATATTCCGAGGAGTGGGATTTCTGGGTTGTATGGTAGTTCTGTTTCTAATTGTTTAAGATAATGCCAGATAGATTTCCAAAGTGGTTGTACCATTTGACATTCCCACCAGCAGTGTATAAGAGTTCCAATCCCTCCGCAGCCTCTCCAACATTTATGATTTTGTGTTTTTGGATTAATGCCAGCCTTGTTGGAGTGAGATGGAATCTCATTGTAGTTTTAATTTGCATTTCTCTAATGGCTAATGATCGAGAGCATTTTCTCATGTATCTGTTAGCTGCCTGAATATCTTCTTTAGTGAAGTGCCTGTTCATATCCTCTGCCCACTTCTTGATTGGGTTGTTTGTCTTTTTGTGGTTGAAGTTTTGACAGAATCATATAGATTTCAGAGATGAGGCGCTGGTCGGAGATGTCATAGCTGAAAATTCTTTCCCAATCTGTAGGTGGTCTTTTTACTCTTTTGGAGAAGTCTTTAGATGAGCATAGGTGTTTGATTTTTAGGAGTTCCCAGTTATCTGGTTTCTCTTTGTCATTTTTGGTAATGTTTTGTATTCTGTTTATGCCTTGTATTAGGGCTCCTAAGGTTGTCCCTATTTTTTCTTCCATGATCTTTTTCGTTTTAGTCTTTATGTTTAGGTCTTTGATCCACTTGGAGTTAGTTTTTGTGCATGGTGTGAGGTATGGGTCCTGTTTCATTTTTTTGCAAATGGTTATCCATTTATGCCAGCACTATTTGTTAAAAAGACTATCTTTCCCCAATTAACTGACACTGGGCCTTTGTCAAATGTCAGCTGCTCATACGTGGATGGATTTATATCTGGGTTCTCAATTCTGTTTCATTGGTATATGTGTCTGTTGTTGTACCAGTACCAGGCTGTTTTGACTACTGTGGCTGTATAATAGGTTCTGAAATCAGGTAGAGTGAAGCCTCCCGCTTTCTTCTTCTTTTTCAGTAATGCTTTACTTCTCCGAGGCTTCTTTCTCTTCCATATGAAGTTGGTGATTTGTTTCTCTATCACATTAAAAAATGACATTGGAATTTGGATCGGAAGTGCATTGTATGTATAGATGGCTTTTGGTAGAATAGACATTTTTACTATGTTAAGTCTTCCTATCCATGAGCAGGGTATGTTTTTCCACTTAAGTATGTCCTTTTTAATTTCTTGTAGTAGTGCTTCGTAGTTTTCTTTGTATAGGTCTTTTACATCTTTGGTAAGATTTATTCCTAAGTATTTTATCTTCTTGGAGGATACTGTGAATGGTATTGATTTGGTTATTTCCTCTTCAATGTTCTTTTTGTTGATGTAGAAGAATCTAAGTGATTTTTTTTATAATAAATTTTATTAAGCTTCAAGTGAACGTTTACAAATCCAATCAGTCTGTCACATATAAGTTTACATACATCTCAATCCCTACTCCCACTTGCTCTCCCCCTCTTGAGTCAGCCCTTTCAGTCTCTCCTTTCTTGACAATTTTGTCTGCTTCCCTCTCTCTCTATCCTCCCATCCCCCCTCCAGACAAGAGTTGCCAACACAATCTCAAGTGTCCACCTGATATAATTAGCTCACTCTTCATCAGCGTCTCTCTCCCACCCGCTGACCAGTCCCTTTCATTTCTGATGAGTTGTCTTCGGGGATGGTTCCTGTCCTGTGTCAACAGAAGGTCTGGGGAGTATGGCCGCCAGGATTCCTCCAGTCTCAGTCAGACCATTAAGTTTGGTCTTTTTATGAGAATTTGGTGTCTGTATCCCACTGATCTCCTGCTCCCTCAGGGGTCCTCTGCTGTGCTCCCTGTCAGGGCAGTCATCGATTGTGGCTGGGCACCAACTAGTTCTTCTGGTCTCAGGATGATGTAGGTCTCTGGTTCATGTGGCCCTTTCTGTCTCTTGGGCTCTTAGTTGTCGTGTGGCCTTGGTGTTCTTCATTTTCCTTTGCTCCAGGTGGGTTGAGACCAATTGATGCATCTTAGATGGCCGCTTGTTAGCATTTAAGACCCCAGACGCCACTTTTCAAAGTGGGATGCAGAATGATTTCATAATAGAATTATTTTGCCAATTGACTTAGAAGTCCCCGCAAACCATGTTCCCCAGACCCCCGCGCTTGCTCCGCTGACCTTTGAAGCATTCATTTTATCCCGGAAACTTCTTTGCTTTTGGTCCAGTCCAGTTGAGCTGACCTTCCATGTATTGAGTGTTGTCTTTCCCTTCACCTAAAGCAGTTCTTATCTACTGATTAATCAATAAAAAACCCTCTCCCACCCTCCCTCCCTCCCCCCCTCATAACCACAAAAGTATGTGTTCTTCTCAGGTTTACTATTTCTCAAGATCTTATAATAGTGGTCTTATATGCCAGGGGCCAGCCTCAGCAATGAACAGGGTTACCAGAGGAGGGGTAGAGTTTGGCGAAAAAGAATGAGAGGTAGTGTGTCTTATATTTTCATTTTGCAGAAAAAGAAGCCTGCTCTTTATTTTTTACGTGGTCTTTTATATCATAAGCTTACAAAAGCATAACATCGCATGATCAATAAAGGGGCAGTACAAGATATAATCATAAACATCATTTCCCAGAGACATAATTTTCCAAGTGACACATAGTACAGTTCCGCATACACACACAAGTACAATGAGTTTTTGTTTAATTGAAGAGAATATTTTGTTGATATATTTTTATACAAAGTAACAATTGACTTCATACTGCTTTACACTTTATGCTTAATCTTGCAATTCCTTCCACAGTTTTTATAATAATTAATCTTTTTGCAAAAACCATTGCCACATAGGCTTTGTCCATTTTGTCCAGGGTGGCCAAATTTTTGAAGTCCAGCCACTTTGGGTTACGTCATATTGTCCACGATTATGCCAAGGACAATTAGCCCAATCTCTATACCCAAAGACCAGTCAAGCGCAGCAGTGAGCGGGGTAGACGAGAAGGTTGACCTGTAATTGGCTGAGAAATTGGCTGAGAGAACTCACTGCCTTTTGTTTTTCCACTTTTATGGGATCATGTGTGGGTGGTGGTTTAAAAACAAAAGGGCCTCGGTAAATACCAGGATTCCACCATCCTGTTTTTGTTTTCCATAGTCGAGCTATTTGTTTTTCCCCTAAGACAACTTCATGTTGATCCCCAAGTAATACACGGGCTGTCCCTACCCGGGATTTCACCAGGGGATTATGAGTAGGACGCCCCCCTCCAAAGGTCCCTAAATCTATAATGGAATTTTATGCTTATACATTCTGCTATACACAGGCTGAAAATGAAACAGAAACATAACACAGATGACAGAGATATTCCTGACTTTTCAGGGATTCTTTGATGTTTATGCTGGGGGCAGTGGGTGCAGAGAGGCTGCCCTTGCAGCCTGGCTCCTCCTGACTTTTCAGGGATTCTTTGATGTTTATGCTGGGGGCAGTGGGTGCAGAGGGGCCGCCCTTGCAGCCTGGCTCCCAGCACTTATACAATATTTGTCCTTTTGCCTCTGACTAATTTCGCTCAGCATAATGCCTTCCAGGTTCCTCCATGTTATGAAATGTTTCAGAGATTCGTCACTGTTCTTTATCGATGCGTAGTATTCCATTGTGTGAATATACCACAATTTATTTACCCATTCATCCGTTGATGGACACCTTGGTTGCTTCCAACTTTTTGCTATTGTAAACAGAGCTGCAATAAACATGGGTGTGCATATATCTCTTTGTATGAAGGCTCTTGTATCTCTAGGGTATATTCTGAGGAGTGGGATTTCTGGGTTGTATGGTAGTTCTATTTCTAACTGTTTAAGATAACGCCAGATAGATTTCCAAAGTGGTTGTACCATTTTACATTCCCACCAGCAGTGTATGAGAGTTCCAATCTCTCCGCAGCCTCTCCAACATTTATTATTTTGTGTTTTTTGGATTAATGCCAGCCTTGCTGGTGTGAGATGGAATCTCATCGTAGTTTTAATTTGCACTTCTCTAATGGCTAATGATCGAGAGCATTTTCTCATGTATCTGTTGGCTGCCTGAATATCTTCTTTAGTGAAATGTGTGTTCATATCCTTTGCCCACTTCTTGATTGGGTTGTTTGTCTTTTTGTGGTTGAGTTTTGACAGAATCATGTAGATTTTAGAGATCAGGCACTGGTCGGAGATGTCATAGCTGAAAATTCTTTCCCAATCTGTAGGTGGTCTTTTTACTCTTTTGGAGAAGTCTTTAGATGAGCATAGGTGTTTGATTTTTAGGAGCTGCCAGTTATCGGGTTTCTCTTCATCATTTTTGGTAATGTTTTGTATTCTGTTTATGCCTTGTATTAGGGCTCCTAGGGTTGTCCCAATTTTTTCTTCCATAATCTTTATTGTTTTAGTCTTTATGTTTAGGTCTTTGATCCACTTGGAGTTAGTTTTTGTGCATGGTGTGAGGTATGGGTCCTGTTTCATTTTTTTGCAAATGGATGTCCAGTTATGCCAGCACCATTTGTTAAAAAGGCTATCTTTTCCCCAGTTAATTGACACTGGTCCTTTGTCAAATATCAGCTGCTCATACGTGGATGGATCTATGTCTGGGTTCTCAATTCTGTTCCATTGGTCTATGTGTCTGTTGTTGTACCAATACCAGGCTGTTTCAACTACTGTGGCTGTATAATAGGTTCTGAAGTCAGGTAAGGTGAGGCCTCCCACTTTCTTCTTCTTTTTCAGTAGTGCTTTGCTTATCCGGGGCTTCTTTCCCTTCCATATGAAATTGGTGATTTGTTTCTCTATCCCCTTAAAATATGACATTGGAATTTGGATCGGAAGTGCGTTAAATGTATAGATGGCTTTTGGTAGAAAAGACATTTTTACTATTTTAAGTCTTCCTATCCATGAGCAGGGTATGTTTTTCCACTTAAGCATGTCCTTTTGAATTTCTTGTAGTAGAGCTTTGTAGTTTTCTTTGTATAGGTCTTTTACATCCTTGGTAAGATTTATTCCTAAGTATCTTATCTTCTTGGGGGCTACTGTGAATGGTATTGATTTGGTTATTTCCTCTTTGGTGTTCTTTTTGTTGATGTAGAGGAATCCAAGTGATTTTTGTATGTTTATTTTATAACCTGAGACTCTGCCAAACTCTTCTATTAGTTTCAGTAGTTTCCTGCAGGATTCCTTAGGGTTTTCTGTGTATATAATCATGTCATCTGCAAATAGTGATAACTTTACTTCTTCCTTGCCAATCCGGATACCTTTTATTTCTTTGTCTAGCCTAGTTGCCCTGGCTAACACTTCCAACACGATGTTGAATAAGAGCGGTGATAAAGGGCATCCTTGTCTCGTTCCCGTTCTCAAGGGAAATGCTTTCAGGTTCTCTCCATTTAGAGTGATATTGGCTGTTGGCTTTGCATAGATGCCCTTTATTATGTTGAGGAATTTTCCTTCAATTCCTATTTTGGTAAGAGTTTTTATCATGAATGGGTGTTGGACTTTGTCAAATGCCTTTTCTGCATCAATTGATAAGATCATGTGGTTTTTGTCTTTTGTTTTATTTATGTGATGGATTACATTAATGGTTTTTCTGATATTAAACCAGCCTTGCATACCTGGTATAAATCCCACTTGATCAGGGTGAATTATTTTTTTGATGTGTTGTTGGATTCTATTGGCTAGAATTTTGTTGAGGATTTTTGCATCAATGTTCATGAGGGATATAGGTCTATAATTTTCTCTTTTTTGTAATGTCTTTACCTGGTTTTGGTATCAGGGAGATGGTGGCTTCACAAAATGAGTTGGGTAGAATTCCGTGATTTTCTATGCTTTGGAATACCTTTAGTAGTAGTGGTGTTAACTCTTCTCTGAAAGTTTGGTACAACTCTGCAGTGAAGCCGTCCGGGCCAGGGCTTTTTTTTGTTGGGAGTTTTTTGATTACCGTTTCAATCTCTTTTTTTGTTATGGGTCTATTTAGTTGTTCTACTTCTGAATGTGTTAGTTTAGGTAGGTAGTGTTTTTCCAGGAATTCATCCATTTCTTCTAGGTTTTCAAATTTGTTAGAGTACAATTTTTCATAATAATCTGAAATGATTCTTTTAATTTCATTTGGTTCTGTTGTGATGTGGTCCTTCTCATTTCTTATTCGGGTTATTTTTTTCTTTTCCTGTATTTCTTTAATCAGTCTAGCCAATGGTTTATCAATTTTGTTAATTTTTTCAAAGAACCAGCTTTTGGCTTTGTTAATTCTTTCAATTGTTTTTCTGTTCTCTAATTCATTTAGTTCAGCTCTAATTTTTATTATTTGTTTTCCTCTGGCGCCTGATGGGTTCTTTTGTTGCTCAGTTTCTATTTGTTCAAGTTGTAGGGACAGTTCTCTGATTTTGGCTCTTTCTTCTTTTTGTATGTGTGCATTTATTGATATAAATTGGCCTCTGAGCACTGCTTTTGCTGTGTCCCAGAGGTTTTGATAGGAAGTATTTTCATTCTCGTTGCTTTCTATGAATTTCCTTATTCCCTCCTTGATGTCTTCTATAACCCAGTCTTTTTTCAGGAGGGTATTGTTCATTTTCCAAGTATTTGATTTCTTTTCCCTAGTTTTTCTGTTATTGATCTCTAGTTTTATTGCCTTGTGGTCTGAGAAGATGCTTTGTAATATTTCGATGTTTTGGACTCTGCAAAGGTTTGTTTTATGACCTAATATGTGGTCTATTCTAGAGAATGTTCCATGTGCGCTAGAAAAAAAAGTATATTTTGCAGCAGATGGGTGGAGAGTTCTGTATAAGTCAATGAAGTCAAGTTGGTTGATTGTTGTAATTAGTTCTTCCGTGTCTCTTTTGAGCTTTTTACTGGATGTCCTGTCCTTCTCCGAAAGTGGTGTGTTGAAGTCTCCTACTAGAATTGTGGAGGTATCTATCTCGCTTTTCAATTCTGTTAAAATTTGATTTATGTATCTTGCAGCCCTGTCATTGGGTGCATAAATATTTAATATGGTTATGTCTTCCTGATCAATTGTCCCTTTTATCATTATATAGTGTCCTTCTTTATCCTTTGTGGTGGATTTAAGTCTAAAGTCTATTTTGTCAGAAATTAATATTGCTACTCCTCTTCTTTTTTGCTTATTGTTTGCTTGATATACTTTTTTCAATCCTTTCAGTTTTAGTTTGTTTGTGTCTCTAAGTCTAAGGTGTGTCTCTTGTAGGCAGCATATAGATGGATCGTGTTTCTTTATCCAGTCTGTGACTCTCTGTCTCTTTATTGGTGCATTTAGTCCATTTACATTCAGGGTAATTATAGATAAATAAGTTTTTAGTGCTGTCATTTTGATGCCTTTTATGTGTGTTGTTGACAATTTCATTTTTCCACATACTTTTTTGTGCTGAGGCGTTTTTCTTAGTAAATTGTGAGATCCTCATTTTCATAGTGCTTGACTTTATGTTAGTTGAGTCGTTACGTTTTTCTTGGTTTTTATCTTGAGTTATAGAGTTCTTATACCTTTTTGTGGTTACCTTATTATTTACCCCTATTTTTCTAAGTAAAAACCTAACTTTTATTGTTCTATATCGCCTTGTATCACTCTCCATATGGCAGTTCAATGCCTCCTGTATTTAGTCCCTCTTTTTGATTATTGTGATCTTTTACCTATTGACTTCCATGATTCCCTGTTATGTGTATTTATTTTTTTTAATTAATCTTAATTTGTTTGTTTTTGTGATTTCCCTATTTGAGTTGATATCGGGACGTTCTGTTTTGTGACCTTGTGTTGTGCTGATATCTGATATTATTGGTTCTCTGACCAAACAATATCCTTTAGTATTTCTTGTAGCTTTGGTTTGGTTTTTGCAAATTCTCTAAACTTGTGTTTGTCTGTAAATATCTTAATTTCACCTTCATATTTCAGAGAGAGTTTTGCTGGATATATGATCCTTGGCTGGCAGTTTTTCTCCTTCAGTGTTCTGTATATGTCGTCCCATTCCCTTCTTGCCTGCATGGTTTCTGCTGAGTAGTCAGAACATATTCTTATTGATTCTCCCTTGAAGGAAACCTTTCTTTTCTCCCTGGCTGCTTTTAAAATTTTCTGTTTATCTTTGGTTTTGGCAAGTTTGATGATAATATGTCTTGGTGTTTTTCTTTTTGGATCAATCTTAAATGGGGTTCGATGAGCATCTTGGATAGATATCCTTTCGTCTTTCATGATGTCAGGGAAGTTTTGTGTCAGGATTTCTTCAACTATTTTCTCTGTGTTTTCTGTCCCCCCTCCCTGTTCTGGGACTCCAATCACCCACAGGTTATCCTTCTTGATAGAGTGCCACATAATTCTTAGGGTTTCTTCATTTTTTTTTAATTCTTTTATCTAATTTTTTTTCAGCTATGTTGGTGTTGATTCCCTGGTCCCCCAGATGTCCCAGTCTGCATTCTAATTGCTCGAGTCTGCTCCTCTGACTTCCTAGTGCGTTGTCTAATTCTGTTATTTGATTGTTAATCTTTTGGATTTCTACATGTTGTCTCTCTGTGGATTCTTGCAACTTATTAATTTTTCCAGTATGTTCTTGAATAATCTTTTTGAGTTCTTCAACAGTTTTATCAGTGTGTTCCTTGGCTTTTTCTGCAGTTATCCTAATTTCATTTGTGATATCATTAAGCATTCTGTAAATTAGTTTTTTATATTCTGTATCTGATAATTCCAAGATTGTATCTTCATTTGGGAAAGATTTTGATTCTTTTGTTTGGGGGGTTGGAGAAGCTGTCATGGTCTGCTTCTTTAAGTGGTTTGATATGGATTGTTGTCTCGGAGCCATCACTGGGAAACTAGTTTTTCCAGAAAATCCGCTAAAGAAAAAATGCAGTCAGATCCCTATCAGAGTTCTCCCTTTGGCTCAGGCTATTCAGATGTTAATGAAGCCGCCTGGGGAGGGTGGGGGAGGGAACAGAGACATAGGAGAGTGGCACCTCAGAATATAGCCAGAGTTGCTTGTCTTGCTTGGAATGACTCTTATATCTGAGATTTCCGCGGGGCGCATCGCCTATGTGTGCTGGCTGTGTGGAGGTTGCCCCCGGGGGGTCTGGCCCGCTGGAGTCACAGTCAGATCCTCCGCTTCCAGCCCCACGCCCAGCGTCAAGGCTCCCCTACTGGGACGGTGCACTCTCGACTCCAAAATCAGTCGCTGCCTCCCGGGGACTTCTCGTCCCTCCATCCGGGTGGCCGTGCCGCCCCCGAGAATCAGTTGGGCCTCCTCCCGGGGTTAGTTCAGATGGGTGGAGCAGCTCCCCGTGCTTGTGCCGTGACCGAGTGTCCCGGCTGGGACGCTGTTCTCCCTGCTCCAATACCAGTCGCTGCCTCCCGGGGACTTCTCCTACCGGCTGAGTCCCACGCTGCCCGCGCGACCCGGCTGGTCCCCTTCCCGGGGTTAGTTCGGGGGGTGGAGCAACTGTCCGTGTTTATGCCGTACCTGCGTCCAGTCCAAATCCCTGCAGGACGGTTCCCCGGCTAGGACGCTGCTCTTTCTGCTCCAAGACCAGTCTGCCTCCCGGGGACTTCTCCTACTGGCTGCGTCCCACGCCGTCCGTGGAACCGGCTGGTCCCCCTCCCGGGGTAGTTCAGGGGGGTGGAGCAGCTCTCTGTGCTTGTGCCGTACCTGACTGGTACGCTGGCTCCAGGCTCTGGAAATAATCGCTGCTTCCCCGTATTAGTTCGTTCTCCGTCTCTAAATCTGTGTTTGTTGTTCAGGGTTCGTAGATTGTTATGTATGTGATCGATTCACTTGTTTTTCCGTGTCTTTGTTGTAAGAGGGATCCGAGGTAGTGTCTGCCTAGTTCGCCATCTTGGCTCCGCCCGATTTTTGTATGTTTATCTTATAACCTGAGACTTTGCCAAACTCTTCTATTAGTTTCAGTAGTTTTCTGGAGGATTCCTTAGGGTTTTCTGTGTATAAGATCATGTCATCTGCAAATAGAGATAATTTTACTTCCTCCTTGTCAATCCAGATGCCCTTTATTTCTTTGTCTAGCCTAATTGCTCTGGCTAGGACTTCTAGCACAATGTTGAATAAGAGTGGTGATAAAGGGCATTCTTGTGTGCTTCCTGTTCTCAAGGGAAATGTTTTCAGGCTCCCTCCATTTAGAGTGATGTTGGGTGTTGGCTTTGTATAGATGCCCTTTATTATGTTGAGGAATTTTCCTTCAATTCCTATTTTGCTGAGAGGTTTTATCATAAATGGGTGTTGGACTTTGTCAAATGCCTTTTCTGCATCAATTGATAAGATCATGTGGTTTTTGTCTTTTGTTTTATTTATATGGTGGGTTACATTAATAGTTTTTCTAATATTAAACCAGCCTTGCATACCTGGTGTAAATCCCACTTGGTCATGGTGAATTATTTTTTGGATATATCGTTGAATTCTATTGGCTAGAATTTTGTTGAGGATTTTTGCATCTATGTTCATGAGGGATATAGGTCTGTAATTTTCTTTTTTTGTGATGTCTTTACCTGGTTTTGGTATCAGGGAGGTGGTGGCTTCATAGAATGTGTTAGGTAGTATTCCATCATTTTCTATGCTTTGAAATACCTTTAGTAGTAGTGGTGTTAACTCTTCTCTGAAAGTTTGGTAGAACTCTGCAGTATAGCCATCCGGGCCAGGGCTCTTTTTTGTTGGGAGTTTTTTGATTACCGTTTCAATCTGGTTTTTTTTGTTATGGGTCTATTTAGTTGTTCTACTTCTGATAGTGTTAGTTTAGGTAGGTAGTTTTTTTCCAGGAATTCATCCATTTCTTCTAGGTTTGCAAATTTGATAGAGTATAATTTTTTGTAATAATCTGATATGACTGTTTTAATTTCAGTTGGGTCTGTTGTGATGTGGCCCTTCTCGTTTCTTATTCGGGTTATTTGTTTCCTTTCCTGTATTTCTTTAGTCAGTCTAGCCAATGGTTTATCAATTTTGTCAAAGAACCAGCTTTTGGTTTTGTTAATTCTTTCAATTGTTTTTCTGTTCTCTAATTCATTTAGTTCAGCTCTAATTTTTATTATTTGTTTTCTTCTGGTGCCTGATGCATTCTTTTGTTGCTCACTTTCTATTTGTTCAAGTTGTAGGGACAGTTCTCTGATTTTGGCTCTTTCTTCTTTTTGTATATGTGCATTTATCGATATAAATTGGCCTCTGAGCACTTCTTTTGCTGTGTCTCAGAGGTTTTGATAGGAAGTATTTTCATTCTCGTTGCTTTCTATGAATTTCCTTATTCCCTCCTTGATGTCTTCTATAACCCAGTCTTTTTTCAGGAGGATATTGTTCAGTTTCCAAGTATTTGATTTCTTTTCCCTAATTTTTCTGTTATTGATTTCCACTTTTATAGCCTTGTGGTCTGAGAAGATGATTTGTAATATTTCGATGTTTTGGACTCTGCAAAGGTTTGTTTTATGACCTAATATGTGGTCTATTCTAGAGAATGTTCCATGTGCGCTAGAAAAAAAAGTATGCTTTGCAGCAGTTGGGTGGAGAGTTCTGTATAAGTCAATGAGGTCAAGTTGGTTGATTGTTGTAATTAGTTCTTCCGTGTCTCTACTGAGCTTCTTACTGGATGTCCTGTCCTTCTCCGAAAGTGGTGTGTTGAAGTCTCCTACTAGAATTGTGGAGGTGTCTATCTCACTTTTCAGTTCTGTTAAAATTTGTTTTATGTGTCTTGCAGCCCTGTCACTGGGTGCATAAATATTTAATATGGTTATATCTTCCTGGTCAATTGTCCCTTTTATCATTATGTAGTGTCCTTCTTTATCCTTTGTGGTGGATTTAACTTTAAAGTCTATTTTGTCAGAAATTAATATTGCTACTCCTCTTCTTTTTTGCTTATTGTTTGCTTGATATATTTTTTTCCATCCTTTGAGTTTTAGTTTGTGTCTCTAAGTCTAAGGTGTGTCTCTTGTAGGCGGCATAGAGATGGATCGTGTTTCTTTATCCAGTCTGAGACTCTCTGTCTCTTTATTGGTCCATTTAGTCCATTTACCTTCAGCGTAATTATAGATAAGTAAGTGTTTAGTGTTGTCATTTTGATGCCTTTTTATGTGTGGTGGTGTCAATTTCATATTTCCACTTACTTTTTTCTGCTGAGATGTTTTTCTTTGTAAATTGTGTGATCCTCATTTTCATAGTATTTGACTTTATGTTTGCTGAGTCGTTATGTTTTCCTTGGTTTTTATTTTGAGTTATGGCGTTGTTATACCTCTTTGTGGTTACCTTAATATTTACCCCTATTTTTCTAAGTAAACCCGAACTTGTATTGTTCTATATCGCCTTGTATCCCTCTGCATATGGCAGTTCTATGCCACCTGTATTTAGTCCCTCTTTTTGATTATTGTGATCTTTTACATAACGACTTCAATGATTCCCTGTTTTGACCATTTTTTTTTTAATTAATCTTAATTCATTTTTGTGATTTCCCTATTTGAATTGATATCAGGATGTTCTGTTCTGTGACCTTGTCTTGTGCTGGCATCTGATATTACTGGTTTTCTGACCAAACAATTTCCTTTAGTATTTCTCGTAGCTTTAGTTTGGTTTTTGCAAATTCTCCAAGCTTGTGTTTATCTGTAAATATCTTAATTTTGTCTTCATATTTCAGAGAGAGTTTTGCTGGATATATGATCCTTGGCTGGCAGTTTTTCTCCTTCAGTGTTCTGTATATGTCATCCCATTGCCTTCTTGCCTGCATGGTTTATGCTGCATAGTCTGAACTTACTCTTTTTGATTTTCCCTTGTAGGAGACCTTTCTTTTATACCTGGCTGCTTTTAAAATTTTCTCTTTATCTTTGGTTTTGGCAAGTTTGATGATAATGTCCTGGTGATTTTCTTTTTGGATCAATCTTAAATGGGGTTCGATGAGCATCTTGGATAGATATCCTTTAGTCTTTCATGATGTCAGGGAAGTTTTCGGTCAGCAGATCTTCAACTATTCTCTCTGTATTTTCTGCCCTCCCTGTTCTGGGACTCCAATCACACGCAAGTTATCCTTCTTGATACAGTCCCACATGATTCTTAGGGTTTCTCCGTTTTTTTTAATTCTTTTATCTGATTTTTTTTCACCTATGTTGGTGTTAATTCCCTTGTCCTCCAGATTTCCCACTCTGCATTCTAATTCCTCGAGTCTGCTCCTCTGACTTCCTATTGCATTGTCTAATTCTGTAATTTTATTGTTAATCTTTTGGATTTCTGAATGCTGTCTCTCTATGGATTCTTGCAACTTATTAATTTTTCCACTATGTTCTTGAATAATCTTTTTGAGTTTTTCAACTGTTTTATCAGTGTGTTCCTTGGCTTTTTCTGCAGATTGCCTTATTTCATTTCTGAGGTCATCCCTCATGTCTTGAAGCATTCTGTAAATTAGTTTTTTATATTCTGTATCTGATAATTCCAGGATTGTATCTTCATTTGGGAAAGATTTTGATTCTTTTGTTTGGGGGGTTGGAGAAGCTGTCATGGTCTGCTTCTTTATGTGGTTTGACATTGACTGCTGTCTCCGAGCCATCACTAAGATATTGTAGTGATTTATTCTATATTTGCTTACTGAGTCTTATCTTGTTTTGTTTTCTTTCAGTATACGTGGATGGGCTACTAGATTGTGCTGTCTTGATTGTTGTAGCCCTTGACTTACTTATGACCTATTACCAGCTGGTTTGGGCTATTACCAGATATATATGCCTGAGCCCATTCACTATTCTTGAGTAGAATCTGATTTTGGGTCATCAAGTGTGTGATGCACCCTATCATCTATCCACCTTGAGAAGTAGTGGTAATAGTTGTGTGCACCAGATTCTAGTAGCAGCTGGGGTTCACACTCCAGAGGGGGCAGGATGCTGACAGGCTTCCCCCAAGTGTCAGTGAGGTAGGTGTGTCTCTAATTCTAAAGCACCTTGGTGGTAGGGCTCTGCAGCTGTACCTTAGGCCCCCAATGCAAGTACCTCTACAGATTGGTAGGTGTCACCCTCCTTAGACCCCTAAGGCAGGAGGCTATGTGGTCTGGGGGGAACTTCAGCCCTCAGTTCCCTATTGTGGGTCAGTTAGAGCTCTGTTGAATAGGCAGAGATATCAGACCTGGGAAACTTGTTTTTCCAGTAAACCCACTAAAAAAATGCAGTCAGATCCCTGTCAGAAATGCCTTTGCATTATAATAGCCACCTTGTTCCCTGTAGGGATGAAAGCCCGAGATATGGATCACATATGCTTGGCTGGAGCTGGTTCTGTGTTTTTAGTCCAATTAGGGAAGGATTTTTGGTCCCTGGGTTTTTTGTGGTTGATGCTCTCAGGCTGGAAGAATGGGTTAGGAAAAGACCAAAAAAAAAAAAAAAAAAGGGAAAAGAAAAGCCGCGGAGTCGTTCTCCCTCTGGCTCAGGAAATTCCAATGTTAGTGAAGCCGCCTGGGAAGGGGAGGGGAGGGTTCATAAAAACAGGAGAGAGTATCACCCTGGAACATAGACAAAGTTGCTTATCTTGCTTGGGATGACTATTTTATCTGAGATTCCCAAGGGGCGTGTCGCCTGTGTGCTGGCTGGGTAGATATTGTCCCCGAGGGTCTGGCTCACAGAAGCCTCAGTCAGTTCCTCCGCTGCCAGTCCAAAGCCCAGCGTCAAGGTTCCCTGGCTGGGACGCTGCCCTCCCAGCCCCAAAACCAGTCGCTGCCTCCCAGGGACTTTTCCTCCCACCAGCCACGTCGCCAGTCCGCCTGCGTGGACTGGCTGGGCCCCCTCCTGGGGTCAGTTCAGGGGGTTAGGGCTGTGCCCCGTGTTTGCGCCATCACAAGGTGTAGTGTTCAGCTCCCCTGCGCCCAGTCCTAAGCCCGGCGCCAAGGTTACCTGACTGGGACGCTGGCTCCAGGCTCTGAAAACAGTCGCTGCTTCCCCGTAGTTGTTCATTCTCCATCTCTGTTACTCAGGTCAACTCTTTAAATCTGTGTTTGTTGTTCAGGGTTCTTAGATTGTCATGTATGTGATCGATTCACTTGTTTTTCCGAGTCTTTGTTGCAAGAGGGATCTGAGGTAGCGTCTACCTAGTCAGCCATCTTGGCTCCCTCTCCCCAAATTCATTCTTTGAAGCCAGCATAACCCTGATAGCAAAACCAGGCAAAGACGCCACAAAAAAAGAAATTTACAGAACAATGTCTCTCATGAATATAGATGTAAAAATTCTCAACAAAATTCTATCCAATAGATTTCAGCATCATATCAAAAAAATAATACACCCTGACCAAGTAGGATTCATTCCAAGTATGCAAGGATAGTTCAACATTAGAAAACCAACCAATATAACCCACCACATACATAAAAGGAAAGAATCACATGATCTCAATCGACACAGAAAAAGCACTCAACAAAGTCCAACATACATTCCTGATAAAAATTGTCAATAAAATAGGAATAGAAATAAAATTTCTCAACATAATAACGGGCATCTATGCAAAATGAATGTCCAACATCGTTCCCAATGGAGAGAGGTTGAAAACATTCCCCTTGAGAACAGGAACAAGACAAGGATGCCCTTTATTACCACTCCTATTTAACATTGTGTTGGAAGTCTTAGCTAGACCAACGAGCCAAGAAACAGAAATAAAGGGCATCCAAAGTGGTATTGAAGAAGTTAAACTCTCCTTATTCCCAGGTGATATGATACTATTTTAGAACATCCAAAAGGCTCCATGAGAAAACTACTGGAACTAATAGATTCAGCAGAGTAGCAGGATACAAGATCAACATACAAAAATCAGTTGGATTTCTATTCACTAATAAAGACAACGATGAAAAGGGAATCAGGAAAACAATACCATTTATAATAGCCCCTAAAAAAAATAAAATACTTGGGAATAAATCTAACCAGGAATGTAAAAGGCCTATTCAAAGAAAACTACAAAACACTACTGCAAGAATACAAGAGAGATCTACATAAATGGAAAAACATAGCATCCTCATGCATAGGTAGACCCACCATTGTGAAAACGACAATTCTACCCAAATTGATTTACAAATACAATGCAACCCCCATCCAAATACCAAAAACATTCTGTAAAGAGAAGGAAAAACTTACCACTAACTTTATGTGGAAACAGAAGATGCCCCGTATAAGTAAAGCACTACTGAAGAAGAATAAAATAGGAGCACTACCTGACCTCAGAACCTACTATACAGCTACAGTAATTAAAACAGTCTGGTACTGGTACAACTACAGATAGACTGACCAATGGAACAGAGTGGAGAACCCATATGACATACATAACTATATTAATATATGACAGATCCCCTTCCTGTTGTTAGAAATTACATCTTCCTATATTGTATGCCAACTAATATAGGTTTATAATTATTTATGTATTCATTTACTTCTTAAACTACATTAAACCATAGAGGTAATGCTGACATCCCAAAAGTCTTTTATATTTATCTATATTGTTATATTTACCCATTTTTTGGTATGGCTTTAATTTATCATCAAGCATGCTTTCAATTCAGCCTGAGGAACTCCGTTTAGCATTTTTTTTGTAGAGCAGATCTAGTAATGAATTATCTCAGCTTTTATTTATCTGTAATTGTCTTAATTTTTCCTCAGTTTTGTAAGGTTAGTGTTACCAGTTTAAAATTAGTTATTGAATATTTGTTTTTTTTAGCACTTTAAAAATGAGGTTGTACTTGTTCTAATATCCATGATATCTGATAAAATACCTTATTGAGGGTCATTTTTGTGTGATGCTTGACTTCTCTCATTACGTTCAAGATTATCTCTCCAATATTTGCTTTCAGTTGTTCTATCATAGCATGTCTGAGTGTGGTTGTCTTTAAGGTTTTCTTATTTACAGTCCACTGAGGTTTTTGCATATATCATTATTTTTGTTTTACTAGATCCCATCAACTTGATTCTGAGTCATGAGACCACATGTGTGCAAAGTAGAACTGCTCCATAGGATTTCCAGGGCTGTGACCTTTTGGAAGGAGAACCCCAGGTTTCTCTTCTGAGGTGCCTCAAGGTGGGTTTGAACCACCCACCTTTCAGCTAGTAATCAAGTATTTAACAGTTTGTTTTACTGTTATATGTGTAGGTCAATGTATTTCCTCAAATCTGGGGAGTATTAAGCCATAATTCCTTCAGATCAGAATCTCCTTAGGTAATCTGTTTGCCTATATCTCTCCTTTTTGTAGACCAATAATACGGCATACATTAGTATGCATAATGATGTCTCACTGGTCCACCAGACTCTTCATTTTTTTAAAATTTTTACTGTGCTTTAAGTGAAAGTTTACAAATCAAGTCAGTCTATCACACAAAAACTTATATACACCTTGCTACATACTCCCAATTACTTTCCTCCTAATAAGAAAGCCAGCTCCTTCCCTCTACACTCTCTTTTTGTGTCCGTTTTGCCAGCTTCTAGGCCTCTCTACCCCCTCCAGGGAGCAGATGCCAACATAGTCTCAAGTGTCCACCTGATGGAAGAAGCTCACTCCTCACAAGCATCCCTCTCCAACCTGTTATCCAGTCCAATCCATGTCGAAGAGTTGGCTTTGGGAATGGTTCCTATCCTGGACCAACAGAAGGTCTGGGGACCATGACCACCGGGGTCCTTCCAGTCTCAGTCAGACCATTAAGTCTGGTCTTTTTATGAGAATAAGAGACTCTATTCATTTTTACGTACTCTTTTTTTTTTCTGCTTGTCTGAGTGGTGATGTCAATTATCGTACCTCTAAGTTTTCCAGTTCTCCTGCCTGCTAAAACCTGCTAAGTAACATCCTCCAGTGAATTTTTCATTTTAGCTATTGTGCTTTTAATATGCAGAATATCAATCTAGTTCATTTTTAGACTTTTTATCTCTTATTATTTTCTTTTGCAGTTTTTAAAAGGAAGATTTATTTGACAAGTTTCACTTAGCACAATACATCTAAAGGGAAATCACAATGAAAGTTTTAAATTAATGCCTCAGAGTTTCATACAAACATCAAGGCCACAATCCTAAAGTATTGGTATTGTGTCTCATTTTCCCCATTAACTTAAAAAGAAGCTTAAACGTACATACATTTCAAGTTATTAAATGGGACTAGAATTAACAAACATGCCGAATGTTTCCCCTTTAATTACAAACACAACTCATACATTTGAGTTTTACCAAAAAGCAAGTATTTCATCATGCATTCAGTGTTCAGTGGTAATGTGGTATAAGACATCATTTAAGGGAACTGAACTGCTTTAACCTAAATAGCTTCCTGCTTAAGTACATCCTACAGCTAACTGAAGAAAAGCTGAAAATTGTTGACAGTTATAGTTTACTCAAGCTTTGTTGTTACACCTCAGTGAGTGTTTCATGTTCAAAACACTGAACCTGAAATTGTTTTAAAACAAACCTGATTTCTACTTAGGGAAAGCATAAGTCACAAGCATGAAATGCAAAACGGTTAAACTTCAGAGTTTTAGTTTTCCTTTTTCTTAAAGAAAGTGTTCACCAAGAGTCAGTGATCAGGATTACATTCCCTATCCACCACTCATCATGGACATGGTACACATCCCTCCCATTCTGTTCACTGCCATAGATGCACAGCTTCCACTACTGTAGTCGCTGCCATTCATTGCTCCTTGGCTACATGTGCAATGTTGACTGAAAGTCACTGGAAGTTTCCTGTAAAACTTGGTCATATCCACTCATGCCGCTCTGACTGCCATACCTGCCTCCATAACTACCCCTCAGCTGCTGGCTAGCTGGGCCATCACAACCAGGCTGATTTGCAGGAACAAAAATGCTGCTGTTCTTTGGCTGAGCAAGACCAGGGCACACCCCGGACCTTTACCATGAATCCCTCTCCACCTTCAGTGCCCAACACCATCGTCTCATACAGGGCCTATCATTAAAATAAGACTTCAAAGACTAGGTTGTCATGGCTGGGAATAAAAATCTCTATCTCTTACTGATATCAACTGTACTCATGTTTTCCTTTTCTTTCTTGAAAATATACTTAAAGGCTGTATGTAAATCCAGACTTCCTCAGAGATGATTTCTATTTGTACTTTTTCTGTGAAATACATACTTCCCTATGGGGTTTGTAACATTTTGTTGAAAACTTGATGTTCTGAATACTATGATTAGTTAATTTAGCTCATCAATTTTTTGCCCCCCCAAGTGTTTGCTATTGTCGCTTGTTTAAAATTGTAGTTACCATTTTAAGTGATGTTTCAAGATTATTTTCCCCACTACTGTATTTTTTATCATGCACGATCAATGTGTGGTCTCTGTGTTTAGCTGGTGATCTGAGAGAAATTTCCTTAACTTCATAGAATGAAATAGTAAAGCAAAGGAAAGCAAAATTTTTGCAGGTTGTCTTTGGGCTGGAATGCTCTCCTAATCATAAACCTTGTTGCCTAAAACTCTGCTGTTGCCTTCACCTCTTGTTGCATGGATACCAAAAGTTGGATAGATAGAGTTATCTATCTAGTGTCATCTCAGGTTTTTTACTTCTATTTTTTTAAAGACTATATTAAAGCTTGGGAATGCAGTTTGCACTTGGTAGCACCTCAATGGCATGTCCCTTTAGGAACCATGTACCAAGCCTCCTCAATTCTTGGCTTCTAGAATATTGCACATTGCATCTGCCATCTTTTGCCACAGATTTTCTGCTTTTAGAGGATTAGTACAGATGCCACCTGGATGCCACAGAGAGTGCTGGGCCGGGCAAACTAAATTCACTTTATTGGTTCCTCAGGGTGCTACTAGGCATGTAATATTGTATGTTAACAGCTTGTTTTTTAGGACAAAGTCTATATTGAACCCGTGGCTTCAGCATCCCACACCAAGAATATGGACCACTATTACCATGGCTGCTGCCAGTATGGAGAGTGGGGGGTTGTATGCAGATGGAAAAAAATACCTGGTGATATATCTCAAAATATCAGCCAATGAAAACCTCATGATTACCATAGCCTAAGACTGAATCTATCATGGGACTGATACAGGACTGGGAAGCAGTTTTTTCCATTGTTTTTGGGGTTGCCATGAGTCAAGTCAACTCGATCACAACTAAAACTAACAACAGGCAGGTAAACAGAAGCAAAACTGTCTCATCTAGCTTTTACAACTTCTTTTCTTCATTAAAAGCTCCCTTGATTTCTGTATTTATTTAGAAGCCGGAGTTCTTATTTTTTTTTAGTATTATTTTTGCCAGCTGAATAGTTGCTTCAGTGGAGGAAATGGTTGTCAGAACACTCTATTTGGCTGTTTTCAGAGACACTTCACTAGTACTTCATCTATTTTTAAGCCTCTGGGTTCAGATTTAAAATAGTTAATTTAAGGATTTTATTGACTAAGTCCTGTCTGGGTGTCTCAAATGACAGTTTGTGTTGATTCTGTATTCCTGTCAATTGTCTCAACTTTTTTTTTTTTATTTGCACACCACATAACTTTTTGTTGAAAACTGGACTTTGAACATTTTCATGTGGTAATTTTGGAAATAACGTTCTCTACCCTTCCTACTCCAGTCCACCAGTCTTCAGTGGGTTTGTCATACACTTGGTGGCTTGTGTGTTTCTCTGGTTCTGAAAGCTATGCCACCAGTATTACACATACCAGCAGGGTCACCTGTGGCAGACAGGTTTCAGCTGAGCTTCCAGACTAAGACAGACTAGAAAGAAGAATCTGGCAATCTAATCCTGAAAAAAAAAAATTGCCAGTGAAAACCTTATGAATAGCAGCAGAACATTTTCTGACATAATGCCAGAAGATGAGCCTCTCAGTTTGCAAGGCACTCAGAAAACAATTGAGGAAAAGTTGTTCCTCAAAGTAGAATTGTATTTAATGATATAGATGGAGTAGCAATTTCCACATCTTCATTTGCTGATGTGGCATGACTCAAAATGAGAAGAAAAGCCTGCAAACCTCCATTAGGAGCCTGTATGTAGAATGTATGAAATATAAGTCTAGGAAATTTGAAAGTTCCCAAAAATGAAATGTAATTCATGAAGATCAATATCCTAGGCATTAATGAGCAGAAATGGATTGGTATTGGCCATTCTGAATCAAACATATTGTCTACTATGCCAGGAATGACCAGTTGAAGAGGAATGGTGTCACGTTCATCATCTAAAAGAACATTTCAAGAGTTATCCTGAAGTACAATGCTGTCAGTGATAGGATAATATCCATGCACCTACAAAGAATACCAGTTAATACAACTATTATTCAATTTTAGAAACCAAGCACTAATGTCAAAGATGAAGAAATGTAATATGCTTACAAACTTACGCATTCTGAAATTGATCAAGCTTGAAATCAAGATGCATTCATAATTACTGATGATTGGAATGTGAAAATTGGAAACAAAGACAGATCAGTAGTTGGAAAGTATGGCCTCAATGATAGAAATGATGCCAGCGATCATATGGTAGAAATGTGAAAACCAATGACTTATTAATTGAAAATACTATTTTTCAACAACATAAATTGTGAATACAAAAGTGGACCTTACCTGAGGAATACGCAGGAAAGAAATCAACTACATCCGTTGAAAGAGATGACAGAAAATCTCAAATTCATCAGTCAGAACAAGACTATACATCAAATGTGCAACAGATCATCAGTGGCTCATTTGTAAGTTCAAGTTGAAGCCAAAGAAAATTTGAAAGTCCACAAAAGCCAAGCAATGACCTTGAGTATATCCCACCTGAGTTTATAAACATTTCAAAGATAGATTTGACACAATCAGTATTAATGACCAAAGGCCACATGAATGTATAAAGACATAAAGGAAATCATATATGAAGAAAGGTAAAAGTTATTAAAAACACAGAAAAGAAAAGACCGAACTTAATGTCAAAAGAAACTCTGAAACTACCTCTCTTATGTAGTGTAGCTAAGCGAATGGAAAAAAAGGATGAAGTAAAAGAGCTGGACAAAGGATTTTAAAGGACACCTCAAGAAGGCAAATTCAGTATTATAATGAAATGTGCAACGACCTGGAATTAGAAAACCAAAAGAGGAGAACACACTTCGCATTTCTCAAGCTGAAAGGAAAAAATCACCAATTCTCCATATGCAGTATTCTAGGATTCTATGAGCAAAATTCACCACTTTTCATGTCAGTTTGTCATGCTGTGGTGCCTTTCATTTTCCTGTGATGCTGGAAGCTATGTCACTGGCATTTCAAGTTATAGCAGGTCAGCCAGGATGGACAAGTTTCAGTGGAGCTTCCAGAATATGATAGAGTAAGAAGAAGGACCTGGTGATCTACTTCTGAAATAATTGGCCAGTGAAAATCTTATCTCATTGTCTGATATAGTGCTAGAAGATGAGCCCTTGGGATTGGAAGGCATTCAAAATAATGCTGGGAAAGAGCTGATTCTTTAGAGTAGGGTTGATTTTAATGATGTGGATGGAGTCAAGCTTTTGGGACATTAATTTGATGATGTGGCTTGACTTACAATGAGAAGAAACAGCTGCAAACATCCACTAATAATCTGAAAGTGGAATGTACAAATTGGAAAAAGTGGAAGTCATCAAAAGTGGAATGAAATTCATAAAAATCAATATCCTAGGAATTAGTGAGTTGAAATGGACTGGTATTGGCCATTTTGAATGAGACAATCACATGGTCTACTCAGGAATGAAAATTGAATATGAACAGTGTCTTATTGCTTGTCATAAAAACATTTCAAAGTCTCTCCTAAGGTAAAGTGTGGTCAGTGATATAACATTCTTGTGATTGCAAGGAAGACCAACAATTAAAATTATTATTCAAATTTAGGTAGCAATCACTCGTGCCACAGATGAAGATTTTTACCAGCTTCTGTAGTCTAAAATTGATCAAACATGCAATCAAGATGTGTTGATATTTACGGGCGATTGGAATGCAAAAGTTGGAAGCAAAGATGAAGGATTGGTAGTTGGAAAATAAGGCCTTGGTGACACAAAAGATGCCAGAGGTCACATGTTAGAATTCTGCCAAACCAATGACTTCTTCATTGCAGATACCTTTTTTCAGCAACGTAAATGGTGACTATACAAGTGGACCTTACCAGATGTAATACACAGGAATGTAATCGCCATCCATGGAAAGAGATGATGGACAAACTAGATACCATGAGTCAGAACAAGGCCAGGGTAACTACAGAACATACTATCAACTGCTTATATGTAAGTAGAAGTTGAAGCTAAAAAATTTAGAGCACATCCATAGAGCCAAGATTTTACCTTGAGTATTCCGCCCTTGAATTCAGGCACCATCTCAACAGTAGATTTGAAGCACTGAAAACTAATGACTGAAGACCAAACAAACTGTGGAACACCACCAAGGACATCATAACACGAAGAAAGCAAAAGGTCATTAAAAAGACAGGAAAAAAGGAAAAGACCAAATTCAATGTAAGAAGAGACTCTGAAACTTGCTTTTCAACATAAGGTAGCTAAAGCAAACCGAAGAAATGATGGTGTAAAAAGAGCTGAACAGAAGATTTCAAAGGCAGCTAGAAAAGACAAAATATTATAAGGACATGTACATAGACCTGGAGATAGAAAACCAAAAGGTGAGAAAATGCTCGTTATTTCTCAAGATGAAAGAGTTGAAGAAAAACTTCAAGCTCAAGGTGCAATATTGAAGGATACTACAGGGAAAAAAATCTATTGACTTAGGAAGCATCAAAGAGGAAAAAATACAGTCATTGTACCAAAAAGAACTGTTCGATGTTCACCCATTTTAGGAGGCAGCATATGATCAAGAACTGATGGTACTGAAAGAAGAAGTCCAAGATTCACTGAAGGCATTGGTGAAAAACAAAGCCCCAGGAAGTGAGGGAATAACAACTGAGACCTATCAACAAATGGATGCACCACTAGAAGCACTCGTTTGTCTATGGAAAGAAGTTTGGAAGACAGCTAACCTGGGCAACCGACCAGAAAAGATCCATACCTGTGCCCATTCCAAAGAAAGGTAATCCAAGAGAATGCGGAAATCATCGAACAATATCATTCTTATCACAGACAAGTAAATTTTTGCTGAAGGTCAGTCCAAAGCGGTTTCAGCAGTACATTGAAAGGGAACTGTCAGAAATTTAAGCCAGATTCAGAAGAGGACATGGACCAAGGGATATCATTGCTGATGTCAGATGGATCTTGGCTGAAAGCAGAGAATACCAGAGGAGATTTACCTCTGTTTTATTGTGTATGCAAAGGCATTCAACTAGGCAGATAACAACAAATTATGGACAACATTGTGCAGAATGGGAATTCTGGGACACTTAACTGTGCTCATGAGGAACCTGAACTTCGACCAAGGAACAGCCACTCAAACAGAATAAGGAGACTCTGTATATTTTGAAGTTAAGAAACATGTGCATCGGGGTTGTATCATTTGACCATATTTAGTAAATCTGTTTGCTGAGAAAATAATCCAGGAAGCTGCACTACATAAAGAACAATGGTGTATCAGGATGGGAGGAAGACATGTTAACCTGCGATATGCAGATGACACAACCTTGCTTATGAAAAGTGAAGAGGACTTGAAGTGCTTACTGATGAAGACCAAAGACTACAGCCTTCAGTATGGGTTACAACTCAACATAATGAACACAAAAATCCTCACAACTGGACCAATAAGCAACATCATGATAGAAGGAGAAAATATTGAAATTATCAAGGATTTCATTTTACTTGGATCACAATCAATGCTCATAGGAGCAGCAGTAAAGAAATTATATGACACATTGTATTGCACAAATCTGTTGCAAAAATCTCTTTAAAGTATTGAAAAGCAAAGACGTCACTTTGAGAACTAAGGTGCACCTAACTGAACTTACAGTGTTTTCATTTGCCCCATATGCACGTGAAAGCTGGACAATATGAGTAAGGAAGACCAAATAAGAATTGACACTTTTGAATTACAGTGTTGTTGAAGAATATTGAATACGCTATGGACTGCCAGAGGAAGGAACAAATGAAAGTAGTAGTACCAGCATGCTACTTAGAAGGGAAGATGGTGAGATGTTTTCATGCCTAATTTGGACATGTTATCAAAAAGGAGTAGTCCCTGGAGCAGCACATCATGGTTGATAAAGTAGAGGGCCAGCGGGAAAGAGTAGGACACTCAATAAAATAGATTGACGAAATTGCTGCTACAATGGGCTCTAAGATGGCACAAGGACCCAGCAGTGTTCTGTTTTGTTGTACATAAGGTTTCTATGAGTAGGAGCTGGCTGGACAGTACCTAACAACAGCAACCCTTCTTGGGATTAGATTATTGTGGGGTTGTTTGTTGGTTGGTATTTGATTGTCTAGAAACTTTTGTAAATAGTTTTGTAAGTATTTTTTAATATGGGTGGCCATTGACTTCTGTGTTCTACTTACCCATTTTGCTCTATTCCATGATGACCCTAGATATAGATGCTATTCACAGTAACTAAGCTTAAGCCTTTTGCCCAAGTTGCCAAATTAGATAACAGCCACAAATCTGTAGACTATCTCACATTTGATTTGAAGATGTTTCTTGCTCTTGGAATATCACAATGAGAATGTCTGCGCCTTGCTGAGTGGTTTTCCCTCTCCCGTTATATGGACTTCCCCGTCAAACCACCCCACACCATTTTATTTTTCGGGCCTGCTTCAGGCTAAAGGAAGGGAGAGGACTGCAGTAGACTCATTCATGTGTTAAAAGCCTCCTTGAGAAGTGGCTTTCACTTATAGTGCTCCTTCCTGAGGCATAGCTGCTTCCCGGAAACAGTGCTAATCTATGGATGGACAAGAGTCTGAATCTCCCATCGCTGAAGAAAGATCCCGGTGCTTTCCTCAGAAAATATTTTCCTCTTTTCTGAGGTGAATAATTACAACATGAGTATCTCTATCACTGACCTTCTTATATTGACCATATGCAGACTTCCTCAACCAAGGTCTTTAGGAGAAATCGTATGCTCTGCGTCTCAGCAGCTTTTTCAAGGATAAGCATTTGAAAATGGTTGTTACCCACATGGTCAAATACTTTGCATAGTCAGTAAAACACAGGTAAACATCTTTCTGATAGTCTCTGCTTTCAGCCAGGATCCATCTGACATCAGCAACAGTGTCGCTTGCTCCATGTCTTCTTTTTAAACCTGGCCATTCCCTTTCAATGTTGCTGAAACTGCTTTTGAATGATCTTTAGTAAAATTTTACCTGTGTGTGATATTAATTATATTATTTGATAATTTTTACCTTTCTTTGGAGTGGGTTCAGCTATGGATCTCTTTCAGTCAGTTAGACAGGGAGCTATCTTCCAAATTTCTTGGCATAGATGAGTGAGTGCTTCCCGTGCTGTATCCATTTGTTGCAACTTCTCAACGTGTTTTCCATCAGCTCCTGGAGCCTTGATTTTTGCTAATGCCTTTAGTGCAGCTTGGACATCTTCCTTCGGTACCATCATTTTTTGGTCATATGCTGCTTCCTGAAATGGATGAACGTCAACCAAATCTTTTTGCTACCGTGACTCTGTGTATTCCTTCCGTCGTCTTCTTTTTTTTTTGTATTGCAGTTTAGCTGAAGGTTTACAGAACAAACTAGTTTCTCATCAAACAGTACACAAATTGTTCTATAACATTGGTTAACAACCCACGACGTGTCCACACTCTACCTTCTAAACCCTGTGTTCCCTATTACCAGCTTTCCTGTTCCCTCCTGCCTTCCAGTCCCTGCCCCAGGGCTGGTGGGCCCCTTTAGTCTTGTTTGTTCCACGGGCCTGTTCAGTCTTTGGCTGAAGGGTGAACCTCAGGAGTGACATCATTACTGAGCTGAAAGGGTGTCTTGGGTCATACCAGACCATCAAGTCTGGTCTTTCTTTTTAAGGTAGACTTTTGTTCTACATTTTTCTCCAGCTCTGTCTGGGACCCTCTATTGTGATCCCTGTCAGAGCAGTAGGTGGTGGTAACCAGGCACCATCTAATTGTACCGGACTCAGGCTAGTGGAGGCTGTGATAGATGTGGCCATTAGTCCTTTGAACAACTCTTTCCCTTATGTCTTTAGTTTTCTTCATTCTTCCTTTCCTTTGAAGGGGTGAGACCCGTGGAATATCCTAGATGGCCACTAACAGACTTTGAAGACCCCAGAAGCTACTCACCAAAGTAGAATGTAGAACATATTCTTTATAATTTATGTTACACCAGTTGAGCTAGGTGTTCCCTGAGACCACGGTCCCCAAAGCCCTCAGCCCAGCAACTGGGTCCCTCAGGGAGTATGGATGTGTCTATGGAGCTACCATGTCCTTGTCTTGTGCAGGTTGTGCTGGCTTCCCCAGTATTGCGCATTGCCTTACCCTTCATGAAAGTTTCTGCTTATCTATTTCTATTAAGTGTCTTTTCTATCCCCACCCCTCCCCTCCCTCATAATCATCAAAGATTGTTTCTTTTCGTACATAAACCTTTTCGTGAGTGTTTACAGTAGTGGTCTCATACAACAGTTGTCTTTTTTTGATTGAATTATTTCACTGAGCATAATGCCTTCCGGATTCATCCCTTTCATGAGATGCTTCAAAAATTCATTGTTGTTCTTTATTGTTTCTTAATATGCCACTATGTGTCTACGCCAGTTTGTTTTTCTATTTATCTGTTGATGGGCATCTAGGTTGTTTCCACCTTTTTGGTATTGTGAACAATGCTGCAATGAACATATGTGGGCTTATGTCTATTCGTGTGACGACTCTTCTTTCTCTAGGATATATTCCTAGCAGTTGGATTGCTGGATCATATAGTATTTCTCTTTTTGGCTTTCTAAGGAAGGCACCATATACTTTTCCAAAATGGCTGTATCATTTTGCATTCCCACCAGAAGTGCATAAGAGTTACGACATTTGTTATTTCCTGTTTTACTGATTCGTGCCAGTAATGTCGGGGGTGAGATGGTATCTCACTGTGGTTTTGATTTGCAATTCTCTAATTGCTTAGAGATTGTCAGACTTTCTTCAGGCATCAGTTGGCTTCTGGAATGTCTTCTGTGGTAAACTGTCTGCTTATTTCCTTTGCCCATTTTTTAATTGGATTATTTGTCTTTTTGTCATAGAGATGTTGAATTTCCTGGTAGATTTTAGAGATTAGACTTTTGTCTGATTTGTAATAGCCAAAATTTTTCCCAGCCTTTAGGTTCACCTTTTTACTCTTTTGGTGAAGTCTTTTGATGAGCATAAGTGTGTAATTTTTAGAAGATCCCAGTTACATAGCTTATCCGCTGGAGCCTGTGTGTTGTTGGCTGTGGTTTGTATACTGTTAATGGTGTGTGCTAGGGCCTGTAGCGTCGATCCTACTTTATTCCATGAACTTCACGGTTTTTGGCTTTATGTTTAGGTTTTTGATCCATTTTGAGTTAGTTTTTGTATATGGTGTGAGGTATGGGTCCTGTTTCATTTTTTGTAGAAGGACATCCTGTTTTGCCAACGCCTTTAGTTTAAAAGACTGTCTTGTCCCCATTTGATGGACTTTGGGCCCTTGTCGAAGATGAGTGACTATAGGGGGATGGATTTATATCATGCCAGGCTGTTTTGACTACTGTAGCTGTACAGTAGGTTCTTAGGTCAGGTAGTGCGTGTCTTCCTACTTAATTCTTCTTCAGTAGTGTTTTACTTATCGGGGGCTTCTTCTCTTTCTGTATAAAGTTAATGATAATTTTGTCCATCTCTTTAAAGAATGTTGTTGGTATTTGGATCAGTATTGCACTGTATTTATAAATTGCTATGGGTAGAATTGTCATTTTCACAGTGTTGAATCTACCTACTCATGAACTGGGCATGTTTTTCCATTTATGTAGATTTCTTTTGGTTCCTTCCAGTAGGGTTTTGTAGTTTTCTTCGTATAGGTCTTTTACATCCCTGAATAGATTTATTCCCAAGTTCTTTTTTTAGGGGCTATTATAAATGGTATTGTTTTCCTGATTTCCTTTGCATCATTCTCTTTATTGCTGTCTAGGATTCCAACTGAATTTTTTTTTTGTTTATATTGTAGCTTGCTACTCTGCTCAATCTTTTTATTATTTTCAGTAATTTTCTCATAGTCTTTTGGATTTCCTATGTAGAGTATCATATCCTCTGCAAACAGGAAGAGTTTAACTTCATCACTACCAATCTGGATGCCCTTTATTTCTGTTTCTTGCCTTATTGCTCTGTCTAGGACTTCCAGAACAACTTTAAATAGGAGTGGTGATAAAGGGCAGTCTTGTCTTGCTCCTGTTCTCAAGGGGAATGTTTTCAGCCTCTCTACATTAAGAATGATGTTTGGATATGTGCCCTTTATAGTGTTGAGAAATTTTCCTTATTATCTATTTTACTGAGATTGTCTTTTTAATCAGGAATAGGTATTGGACTTTTTCAAATTCTGTTTCTGC
Source organism: Elephas maximus indicus (assembly GCF_024166365.1). NCBI lineage: Eukaryota > Metazoa > Chordata > Mammalia > Proboscidea > Elephantidae > Elephas > Elephas maximus. The sequence continues at coordinate 2,827,830 of NW_026060237.1, read as the reverse complement.
ATTGATTGAGATGATCATGTGATTTTTTTCTTTCTTTTTATTTATGTGGTGGATTACATTGATTGATTTCCTAATGTTGAACCTTCCTTCTATAACTAGTATGAGTCCTACTTGGCTGTGGTTCTTGTTGTTTTTTTTTTTTTATGCTGAATTCTCTTGGTTAGAATTATGTTGAGAATTTTTGCATCTGTGTTCATGAGAGATATTGGTCTGTAATTTTCGTTTTTTGTGGAGTCTTTGCCTGGCTTAGATACCAGAGTTATGGTTGCTTCATAAAATGAATTCAGAAGTATCGCTTCCATTTCTATGTTTTGAAGTAGTTTGAGTAGTGCTGGTGTAAGCTCTTCTCTGAATGTTTGGTTGAATTCTCCAGTAAAGCCACGTGCTCTAGGGCTTTTCTGTGTTTTGGAGTTTTTTGTTTTTTAATTACCTTTTCAATCTCTTCTCTTGTAATGTGTCTGTTCAGATTTTCAACATCATTTTGTCTTAGTTTGTGTAGGTAGTGTGTTTCTAGAAATTTGTCCATTTCTTGTAGGTTTTCAAATTGTTGGAGTATAGTTTTTCATAATACTCTGTTAAGCTTCTTTTTATTTCAGTCAGGTCTGCTGTAATGTTCCCCATATCATTTCTTATTTCAATTGTTTGCATCCTCTCCTGTTTTTCTTTCATCAGTTTGGCCAGTGATTTGTCAATTTTACTGACCCTTTCAAAGAAACAACTTTTGCTTTTGTCGATTTTTTCAATGGCTTTTCTGTTCTCTATTTCGTTTAATTCTGCTCTGATCTTTATTATTTCCTTTCTTCTGGAAACCGTGGTGGTGTACTGGTTAAGTACTATGGCTGTTAAACAAAAGTTCAGTAGTTGTAATCTACCAGTGCCTCTTTGAAAACTCTATGGGGCAGTTCTACTCTGTTCTCTAGGGTCACTATGAGTCGGAATTGACTCTGCAGCAATGGATTTGGTATTTCGTTTTGTTCTGGTGGATGTGGTCTTCTTTTGTTGTCCTCTTTCTTTTTGTTCAGGTTATGTAGCTAATGTTCTGATTTTGTCCCTTCTTTTTCTATGTGTGCATCTACTGCTATAAGTCGACCTCTATGGACTGCCTTTGATATGTCCCAAAGTTTTTGGTATGATGCATTTTCATTCTTGTTTGATTCTAGGAATTTCTTTTTTTTACTCCATCTCTGATTTTGTCTATTACCCAGTGGTTTTTAGGAAGCTATTATTCAGTTTCCATGTAATTTAGTTTTTTTCCCCTTACTCTTCCTGTTGTTAATACCTACTTTGATGGCCTTGTAGTCAGAGAAGAAACTTTATATTATCTCAGTGTTTTGGATTTTGCTGAGGGTTGCTCTGTGGCCTAAGATGTGGTCTATTCTGGAGAATGTTCCAAGAGTGTTGAAAAGAATGTGTGCTTTGCAGCTGTAGGGTGGAGCACTGAATGTATGTCTATGAGGTCAAGTTGCCTGATTGTGCTCTTTAGTTCTTTTGTATCTTTGTTGAGTGCTGTGTTGAAATCTGCTACTATTATTGTGGAGCTGTCAATTTCTCTTTTCAGTGCTATTAGAGATTGTAGTTTATGTATCTTGGAGTCCTGTCATTGGGTGCATACGTGTTTATTATTGTTAAGTCTTCATGACGGTTTGTCCCTTTAATCATCATACCATGCCCTTCTTTGTCTTTTGTGGTGGATTTTCTTTTAAAGTCTATTTTATGTAAGATTAGTGTTGCCACCCTATTCTTTTTTGGTAGTTATTTGCTCGATAATTTTTTTTTCTATCCTTTGATTTTTAATAAATTTACATCTTTGTTTTTAAGGTATGTCTTTTGTAGACAGCATATTGATGGATCCTGTTTTATTTTTATCCATTCCGTCACTCTCTGTCTCTTTATGGATGCATTTAGGCTGTTTACATCCAATGTACTTATTGATAGGTGTGAGTTTATTGCTAACATTTTGTAGTCCCTTTTTGTGTAGTGCTAATACTTCCTTTGGTCCTCTTACTCTCATGTAGTGAGTTCCTTTTGTTTCTAGGTTTCTTTTTCATTTCTTTTGTTTTTGTAGATTTTGTTTTTATTGAAACTTTATGTTTTTCTTTTTTTTACTTTGATGAGTCACTTTGTTAACTTTCTTTGTGGTTACCTTGAAATTTACCCTTATCTTCCTAGGTTTGAACCAGGAAGATAAGGGTAAATTATTTTTACTGACATTGTTGTAATTTACAAATTAACTGCTCTGTTTCCCGGTCATGATTCTTTTGGTTTTGGATAGTCTTTGAGGGTTTGTTTCCTGTGTTCATATCTGGCTGTTACAATCTTGCATTCTAGATTCATGCTGTGGGCTGATGTTTGTTCTCAGACCGAAGAGCTCCCTTTTAACAATTTTTTTAAGTTAGTTTTTTCATATTCCCTTAATTTTTGTTTATTTGGAAATGTCCTACTTTCACCATCATATTTGAACAAAAGTTTTGCAGCATATATTATTCATGGTTCGAAATGTTTTTCTTTCAAGGTTTTATATATATATCACCCCATTTGCCTTCTTGCCTGCATGGTTTCCACTGAATAATCAGAGTATAGTCTTATTGTTTCTCCCTTGTATGTGACTTTTTATTTTTCTCGAGCTGTTCTCAGGATTTTTTCTTTGTCTTTATTTTTAGTGAGTGTGATGATGATATGCCTTGGTGTTTTTCTTTTGAGGTCTATCCTACATGGGGTTCTTTGAGATTCTTGGATAGTCAACTTTTCATCATTCACGATATTTGCAAAGTTTTCTGTCAGTAGTTCTTCAGTGATTCTTTCTGTGCTTCCTGTTTTCTCTCACTGTTCTGGAACTCCAGTCACTCACAGAGTTTTGCCTTTGAGTGTATCCCACAGAATTCTTAGGGTTTCCTCATTTTTCTTCATTCTTTTTCCTCAGAGTTGTATTCAAGTGTTTGTCTTTAATGTCACTGATCCTGTCTTCCATGATTTCAAACATGCTCCTCAGCACTTGTATGAAACTGTTCATTTCTGAAATCTTGTTGTTTATTTTTTGGATTTCTAGTTTTTGGTTTTGTATGGTTTCTAGCTGTGAGTTTATTTTTGGCATTTTCTTCCTGTATTATTTTCTTGAATTCTTCCATGTTTTTTTCTGTACTTTCCATGAATTTATCCGCCTTTTCCATAAATCTGTGTATTTTTCCCTCATTTTTGTCTACTTTTCTCCTCAACTTTGGATAGCTCTGAATATTAGAGATTTGACTTCCTGTGAGGTAGTTCTAGTGCCTGTTCTACTGGAATACCATCTTGTGTTTTATATTGGATACCTACTGGAACCATCCATGCTGTGTTAGCTGATAAGGAACTTTGGCACGTATTTCTCCTCTCAGTCCTCCATCAGTTTCTTATTTCATTCAGTGTTTGGCTGAGTTTTCTCTTCATTTGACACTTAGGTCCCAGAAATGATGTTTGTCTCTGTTTTATTTACTTTTTTGGGTCTCTGCTGTGGTGGGACATTGTGGTGCTCCTCTATCTGGCTCCATGTTGGCCAGAAGTCTCCTTTCCATCTTCTTTTGATGTTTCATGCGTCTATTGAATATTTTCTCCATAAAAACTTAGAATAACTAAATATTGGAACCCAGGACTTGAAGTTTTCCTTCAGTTCTTTCAGCTTGTGAGGTGTCAAGTTTGTTCTTCCCTTTTTTTTCTATCTCAAGATCTTTACTACTCTGAATAGAAACAGAAAATCCTACCATCTGTTGAGATCTGTGGTCTTGTCCTGTCACTTTAACATGTTGTCCAAACTCAGGGTTTGACAAAAGTTCCCCCACTCCATATCAGAAAGAACTGACCAAGGTAGAATTGAGTTTCTTTTGATTTCACATGAACCCCAAAGTTTGTGTTTTCCAAAGTGGGCACAAAATTTTCCCAATGTGTTGTTCCATAAGATATTAGCACACCCTGGGCCCTGCAGACTTCTCTGTTAAGAGGGTCACCTGACCAGTTTTTGAGCAGAGAAGATTAACCTCTCTGAACCTTATGTGTTTTTCACAGTCTGTCAGGATCGTGGTGCTCTTCCTCATTGGAAATCAGGATTTTTGGTTTATACATGACTGTATTTATCCCTTTTGTGAATTTGTAACTCTCTCTCTGAATTTGTCTGTATATTTATCTCCTTGATAACTGTCTACCTCCATTTTCATATAAATATATCTGTAATAGTGCCTGTCTTTGCATGTCTTCGTTTAGCTCTTCCTTATTATTATTGAAATCCAGTGAAACTATTTCTGTATTTCTCAATCAAATTTGTCTATCTTGTTTAACCAAAAAAATCCGTGGTATTGTGTTATTCAAATCTCTAGAAAGACAAGAAATACTTTATTGTGGACAGAGAAAATAAAAGCATGTATTTAGAAAAATACCAGTACAAATCCTGGAAATCAGTGAGCCTGTGTTGTACTTGGCCCACTTAGAATGTAAACACAGAGGCTGATTGTCAGAAAAAGGAATAACTATGGTTTCCACAGTAATGAAAGGTTTTAAGGCTGTTTTAAGGTTGTACACATTCTACAAGAGCCTTTTTATACTGAGTTTGAATGTATTACAATTTCTACAGCAGGAAAGAAGTAAATTCACATTAATTATTCCTCAAATGTACTTGGATTACTCCTTTAGCATGTGCGAGAAACTTTAAATTTTGGAGGTGCCAGCAGATGTAATTGTGGAAATTTCAGTACTAAAATTAAGCACTCTATTTAGAAATTAAACTAAGAGTTTTACTTCTATGCTCCTGATAACAGTCCAGCTTCTGTTAAATTATTAAAGGAGTCCTTCAGTCTCTGAACAGACAACATCAGACCACACCCTGAATCTAGGATGCAAGATTGTACCAGCCAGATATCAACCTAGGCAATGAACTCTCAAGGGCTATCCTAAAGCAAAACACTTGCAGCAGGGAACCAGAGAGGTTAATCTGTATGTGACAACAATTTCAGAACAATAAAAGAGGGAATAAACAGTATAGGTATAGAACTTTCTAATGGAGAGGAAGGCAAGGTGGTACCAAGTAATAACAGGCTGGTTCAAACCTAGAATGATGAGGGTAAATTTCAAGGTAACCACAAAGAAGGTTAACAAGCCTACTGATCAAAATAAAGAAGAAAAATATAAAGTCTCAATGAAAACAAAATCTACAAAAACAAAAGGAATGAAAAGGGAATCCAAAAACAAAAGGAACTTAGCACAGGACAGTAAGAGGAACAAAGAAAACCTTAGATGGATCTGTGAAGCATCTCATAATATGAATGCATCTGGAAGACTTTATGCTGAGTGAAATCAGTCACTCACGGAAGGACAAACATTATATGAGGCCACTACAGTGAAAAGTCATGAAAAGGTTTACATACAAAAAGACACAATATCTGATGTTTGCAAAGGAGGGGAGGGGGAAGGAGGGATGGGGAAACACTTAATAAACAAAAGACAAGCAATAACTTTGGTGAAGGGAATGATGGTACACAATATTGGGGAAGCCAGGACAACCTGTATAAGCCAAGGTCAAGGTAGCCCCAAAGACATATCCAAATTCCCTGAGGGACTGAATTGCTGGGCTGAGGGCTGTGGGGACCATGGTCTCAGGGAACATCTAGCTCAAAAAGCATAACAGAGTTTATAAAGAAAATGTTCTACATTCTAGTTTAGTGAGTAGCGTCTGGGGTCTTAAAAACCTGTCAGGAGCCATTTAGGATACTGCACTGGTCTCATCCCTTCAGAAAAAAGGAATAATGAAGAAAACTAAAGACACAGGGGAAAGATTAGTTTAGGGACTAACAGACCCCATCTACCATGGCCTCCAGCAGACTGAGTCCAGTACAACCAGATGTTGCCTGGCTACCACCACTGAGTGCTCTGGACAGAGCCAGAGAAAAGTGTAGAACAAAAGTATAACCCACAAAGAAAGACCAGACTTTCTGGCCTGACAGAGACTGGAGAAAACCTGAGAGTATAGCCCCCAGACACCCTTTCAGCTCAGTAAGGAGGCCACTCCTGAGGTTTACCCTTCAGCTGAAGATTGGACAGGCCCATGGAACAAAACAACACTAAACGGGTACACTAGCACCTGGGCAGGGACTGGAAGGCAGGAGGGAACAGGAAAGCTGATAATAGGTAACCCAGGGTTGAGAAGGGAGAGTGCTGACATGTAATGGGGTTGTTAACCAATGTCACGGAAAAACGTGTGTACTAATGTTTGAAGAGAAACTAGTGTGTTCTGTAAACCTTTACCTAAAGTTCAATGAAAAATAATTACTTTTTAAGAAAGAATTCCTTACAAAATTGAGTTTTCATGCAAAAATGACGGGGAAACTAAGACATTGTCAAATACACAAAAGTTGAGGGAATTTGTTACCAACTAGACCTGTTTGCAAGTATTTCCAAAAGGAATTTTTCAGAGGTAAAAGAAAGAACACTAGACAGTTACTCAAGTCTGCACATGAAAAATTACAAAAGAGAGATTTCTAAAAAAAGGGGTAGTCACATAGGCTGAAAAAGAGCCAGATGTATGGTGTCTGAAGTGGATAAATTTGGTAATTAAATTCTTCAGGCATCATAGCCACAAATGTATAAATAATAAGGACAAATTTAACCTACTGAACACAGTATGTGAAATGATATAACTGGAGTTAAAACAACTGAGATAGAAGAGAGAGGAGCAAATCAGAAATAGAGTTTTAGTGAGCTCCAGTTGCACAATGGTTAAGCACTGAGTTGCTATTGGAAAAGTCTACAGTTTGAACCTACCTGCTCTTCCATGGAGGAAAGCAACTGGTGACCTGCTCCTGGAAATATTTCAACTAGGAAACACTTTGGGGCAAGTTCTACTCTGTTATATAGCATGACTACGAGGTACAATCAAATCAGAAGCACGAAACAACAAAAACAAGGTATGTTTTTTTTTTGTATCTTTTGTAATGTTGATATAAGCTAAAATAGGATGATGTTATTGTAAGTTGTTGAATGTAATTTTAGTTGTAACCATTGAATAAAGTACTTATATACACAGAAGGGAAGGAAGAAAAAAATGCAATAAGAGTGAGCAGAACACATATGCAAAAATAACAAAATAATGGGCATTGTGAGACAAAAAATTCAAGATCCAAAAACAATTTGCAACATTAATTAAGTAGGTCCTTCATTCTCAGTAATTAACTTAAATAGAAATAATTTAACTCTCCATTCAAAAGTCAGAGAGGGGATGCATGGATTAAACTAAAAGAACAAAGAAAGCCAAAAACAAACAAACAAAAACCCATGATACATGTGTATGATTTCTACAAGAGACTCATCTTAGAACCAAGGACACAAACTAAGAATGAAAGGAACATTCCACTCAACAAGTAATCAAAAAAGATGAGCAGTCATCATACTGATAACAGGTGAAAGACATTTTAAAACAAAATCTGTGATAAGAGATGAAAAAGAACATTACATAGTAATAACAGGGTCAATCCATCAGGAAGACATAAAAATTACAAATACATATGTACCTAACATTAGTACTTCAAAATATATGAAACAAAAACTGAGAGATTGGAAAGGAGTAATACACAATTCCAAAATAATTGTTGGGGACTACAGCACACCACTTTCAGTGTTGGACAGAACATCTAAAAGGAAGTAAGTAAGGACGTGGAAGGTTGACACAACGTCGTAAGCCAATTACACTTCACGGAAGTGCATAGAACACTCAACATCAGAACAATACATGTATTTCTCCTCTGCACATGGGTCATTCTCCAAAGTATACCATATGCTAGGCCCCAAAACAAGTCTTAATACATTAAAAATATATATACATATATAGAAATTATACAAAGTATCTTCTCTGCTCACAAAAGAATAACATTAGAAATTAGTGGCAGAAGAAAACACACAAATGCTTGGACATAAAACAAGGCATTACTAAACAACCAATAGGTGAGGGAAGAAATCAAGAGAAAATGAAAAATACCTGGAAATAAAGCAAATGAAAACACAGAGATAAACTACTTATGGGACAGAGTGAAGGGAGTCCTCAGAATGAAAATTGATAGCAATAAAGGACTACATTAATAAAGAAAAGAGATTTCAAATGAATAGTTAATATCTACAACTTGACGAACTAGAATAAGAAGAACAAATGAAACCTAAAGTTAGTAACCTCCCCCACCCCAAAACCCACTGCCCTTGAGTGGACTCTGACTCACAGGGTTTCCAAGGCTGCAAATCTTTATGGAAGCAAACGCTCACATCTTTCTCCTGCAAAGACATGGCGGTTTCAAACTGCTGCTTTTTGTTAGCAGTTGAGCACATTAACCACTGGCCCATAAGGGACCCCACAGAAAGGAAATAATAAAGATCAGAGCAAAAGTGAATGAAATGGAGACTAGAAAAACAGTAAAGAGAATCAGCAAAACCTGAGTTGGTTTTTTCATAAGATCAATGAAATTGACAAACCTTTAGCTATGGTGACAAAGAAACAAAGACAGAAATTGCAAATAGTGAAAATCAGAAATGAAAATGGTAACTTGTCAAATAATGGAAATGAAAAGGCTCTTAGCAGAATACTCTGAACAACTGTACGACAACAAACATGGTAACTTAGATAAAATGAACAAATTCCTCTTGTTATTGTTGTTACGTGCCATCAGTTTGGTTCCGACTCATAGTGACCCTATGCACAACAGAACAAAACACTGCCCAGCCCTGCGCCATCCTTACAATTGTTGATATTCTTGAGCTCATTCTTGCACCCACTGCGTTAACCGACCTCGTTGAGGGTCTTCCTCTTTTCCGCTGACCCTGTACCCTGCCAAGCATGATGTCTTTCTCCAGGGACTGATCCCTCCAGACAACATGTCCAAAGTATGTAAGACGCAGTCTCACCATCCTTGCTTCTGAGGAGCATTCTGGTTGTACTTCTTCCAGTACAGAAACCTATAATTTACCTAAGCTGAAAAGGAAATAGAAAAGCTCAACAGACCTGCAACAAGGGAAGATAATGAATCAACGAAGAAAAGCATGGAAACAGATGGCCTCACTACAAAAAAAAAAAAAAAAAAAAAAATTCTGCCAAATATTTAGGGAAGAATTGACACTAATCCTGTTCAAACGCTTCCAAAAAGTAAAGGAGGAAGGAATAATCCTCGTCTTAGCTATCTAGTGCTACTATAACAGAAACACCACAAGTGGGTAGCTTTAACAAACACATTTATGTTCCCGTGTCTAGGAGGCTAGAAGTCAGAATTCAGGATGCCAGGTCCAGGCTTTCTCTCTCTCTGTCAGCTCTGGAAAAACTTCCTTGTCATCAATCTTTTCCTGGTCTAGGAGATCACCTTTACGCCCCGGGTTTAAAAGACACACTCTGTTCCTGGCTCTTCTTGCTTGGTGGTTATAAGCCCCTCTCCCCCCAACAGACACACACACACAAAATGCTCTGCTCAATTCTCTCTTTTATCTCAAAAAAGGGTTAACTCAAGATACAACCTAATACTGTATATTGAGTCCTGCCTCATTAACATAACTGAGCCTAATCTTGGCTCATTAACATCATGTTATTGTTGTTTTTGTGTGCCAACAAGTCAATTCTGACTCCTAGCGAGCCTATAGGACAGAGTAGCACTGCCACATAGGGTTTTCAAGCAGCAACTGTTAGATTTGAACTGCCAAGCTTTTGGTTAGCAGCCTTAGCTCTTAACCACTTTGTCACCAGGGCTCTGATTAGGATTTAGAATGCATAGGATAATCACATCAGATCACAAAATGGTGGAGAACAACACTATATTGGGAGTAATTGCATGGCCAAGTTGACACACATTTTGGGGGGACACAACTCAATCCATAGCCCTTCCCAGATTTTTCTAAGACAGCATTAGCTAATATCAAATAGCTAATATCAAAGCCAGACAAATACACCACAAAAAAGAAAACTACACACTAATATCCTTTCCAAAATGGATGCCAGAAGTATCAACCAAATACCGGTGAACAGAATCCAACAGCACATTTAAAGAAATATACACAGTGAGTAAATTGGATTCATTCCAGGACTTCAAGAATGGTTCAGTATTAGAAAGGCAGTCAATGTAATACGCTACATTAATAGAACAAAGGAGAACAATCACATGTTCTTCTCAATTCCTGCAGAAATGATATTTCATAACATCCAACACTCTTTCTTGATAAACAAACAAACAATAACCTCTCAATGATATAGGGATAAAAGGAAAGTTCCTCATCACGGTTAAGAGCATTTATGAAAAACCAGCAGCCATCATTATTCTCAATGGAGAAAAACTGAGAAATTTTCTCTTGAAAACAGAAACATCTCTATTATTATTCAATATTGTACTGGAAATCTTAGAGCAATAAGACAAGAAAAAGACATACACTCACTACTCATTGACATAATTAGTTTCCAAAGACCAGGTTATTATGCAAAAAACTGGCAGTAGGCAAACATGGAGAATGATCACATCAGAACACAAAATGAAGGATGACCGTGTCATTAAATTACTGCCAAACCACTGGGTATCATGGCCCAGCCAAATTAACACATAACCCTAACCATCACAGCCAGAGTTACTCTCACCTTGCACGTCAACATTCGTTACTGCTGTACGTATGTTGCTGATGTGCAAAACAGAGAGTAGTTTTTTTTCACTATTGCCATAAATGCAAAGTATCAGATAGCAACATAGTCAATAATTGGAAAGTAGGTATCCAAATTGGAAAGGAAGGGATAAAACTTGATCCTGTATGGAGAAAATCTCAAAGAAACCTGTAAGACATTTTGGAGGCTAATCAAAAAATTAATCAAAGTTGTAGGATATAGTCATTCTTGAAGGATATGTGGTCATATATAATATTCTTGGTTGACAGATCTAGCCTTTCGTTTCTTTAATTCCACCTGCTTGTGATCTGCAGTCTTTTGGGGGAGAAATTGTCACCTAATCTTATTGAGGATACTTTGTAAGATTTTGTTTCTTTTTGGCTTCAGGATTTTCCCTTCATAAAATAAAACTGTGAAAGCTGGAAATTGTGTAAGGCAGAAATCTGCCAGAGGAAAGAAATGCAAATATTTTCCACTAGAACAAGTGACAGAAAATGGTAAGACTGCACCTTGTCAAAGGTGGAAAACATGTGAGACCTAGAAAAACAAGGCAGTCTCACTGAACTCCAGCTCTCACAGGTTTCGCTGTATATGGTTTTTGAGAGCTTGATTACAATGTGTCTTGTTGTGGATCTCTGGTTTTATTCTGCTTGGAATTTGTTGAGGTTTTAGGGTTTGCAGATTTTTGCCATTCCTTAAGGTAGCCATTTTTTCTTCAAATAATTTTTCCTGTCATTTTTCTCTCTCATATCTCCATCTGTAAGTACCATGATGCATATGTTGGTTCACTTGGTGTTACACAATTCCATTAGGCTTTTCTCTATTTTCTTTATTTTCCCACCCTTTGCTATTCAGCATAAATAATTTTGTCTTTATACTCTATTTCACCAATTCCTTTTTTTTTTTGCCAGCTCAAATTTGTTGTTAGGACCTTTCAGTTTTTATTTCATTCATTGTATAATTCAGCTCAAATTTCTGTTTGATTTTTTATAGTTCTTATATCTTTATTGAATACTCCAAAGAATTGTACATCAAGAAATCAGGTCATGTAGATAAAACGTACAATTTCCTAGAAACACATAAATTACCAAACTGAAGAAGAAAGAATAAATATGAACATATTTATGGTTTAATCAGCAGTAAAATGTCCATAACCACAGGTCTTCTCTTGTGAATTCAACCAAACTTCTACTGTAACTCATTCCTTGATGCCAGCATTACCCTGATAGCAAAAGCGGATAAATAATTCATAAGTATGTACCATATCCCTTATAAATATAGTGCAAAAATCCTCAACATCATAATATTAAACCAAATCCAATAGAATATTCTCTGGTGACACTGGCAATAGTCTGGGTCCTATATAAGGCCACAGGCCCAGCCCTGGATTGCCTGCCATAGGCCACTCTGATTGATATACCAGAAGCCCTGGGAATTACCAGGCTACACAAGAGATAGCAGCCAACTGGCCACAGTACACCATTTGTTAAAAAGACTGTCTTTTCCCCCATTAAACTGTTCTGGGGCCTTTGTCAAATATCAACTGCTCATATGTGGATGGATTTATGTCTGGATTCTCAATTCTGTTCCATTTGTCCATGTATCTGTTGTTGTACCAGAACCAGGCTGTTTTGACTACTGTGACGGTATAACAGGTTCTAAAATCAGGTAAAGTAAGGCCTCCCACTTTGTTCTTCTTTTTTAGTAATGCCTTATTTATCCAGGGCCTCTTTCCCTTCCATGTGAAGTTGGCGATTTGTTTCTCCATCTCATTAAAGAACATCGTTGGGATTTGGATCGGAATTGCATTATTTGTATAGATCACTTTTGGTAGAATAGGTATTTCTATACTGTTAAGTCTTCCTATCCGTGAGCAAGGTAACTTTTTCCATTTATGTAAGTGTCTGTCTTTTGGTTTCTTAGAGAATTGTATTGTAGTTTTCTTTGTATAAGTCTTTTACATCTCTGGTAAGATTTATTCCTAAGTATTTTATCTTCTTGGGGGCTCATACAAATGGCATTGATTGGGTGATTTCCTCTTCGATGTTCTTTTCTTGGTGTAGAGTAATCCAATTGATTTTACTCTGTTTATCTTGCATCCCGATACTCTGCTGAACTCTTCTATTAGTTTCAGTAGCTTTCTGGAGGATTCCTTAGGGTTTTTTGTGTATAAGATCATAAAACCCAAAAAATCCAGTGCTGTCAAGTCAATTTTCACTCATAGCTACCCTATAGGACAGAGTGGAACTGTCCTATATAGTGTTTCCAAGGAGCGCCTGGCTGATTGAACTGCTGACCCTTTGGCTAGCAGCCGTAGCACTTAACCATTATGCCACCAGATCATGTCATCTGCATATAGAGATACTTTGACTTATTCCTTGACAATCTGGATGTGCTTTATTTCTTTATCTAGCCTAATTGCTTTGGCGAGGACCTCCAACGCAATGTTGAATAAGGGCAGTGATAAAGGGCATCCTTGTTTGGTTCCCAGTCTCAATGGGAATGCTTTCAGACTCTCTCCATTTAGGGTGATGTTGGCTATTGACTGTGTATAAATGCCCTTTATTATGCTGAGGAATTTTCCTTCTATTTCTATTTTGCTGACAGTTGTTATCACGAATGGGTGTTGAACTTTGTCAAATGCCTTTTCCGCAACGATTGATAAAATCATGTGATTCTTGTCTTTTGTTTTATTTATGTGGTGGATTACATTAATTGTTTTTCTAATGTTGAACCATCCCTGCATACCTGGTATGAATTGCACTTGGTCATGGTGAATTATTTTTTAATATGTTGATGAATCTATTGCCTAGAATTTTGTTGAGGAGTTTTGCATCTATGTTCATGAGGGATATAGGTCTGTAATTTTCTTTTCTTGTGGTGTCTTTACCTGGTTTTGGTGTCAGGGATATGGTGGCTTCATAGAATAAGTTTGATGGTATTCCGTCCTTTTCTATGCACTGAAATACCTTTAGTAGTAGTGGTGTTAACTCTTCTCTTGTGGTGGAACTCTACAGTGAAGCTGTCCAGACCAGGGCTTTTTTTTTTGGGCGGGGGGGAGTGTTTTGATTACCTTTTCAATCTCTTCTTTTGTTATGGGTCTATTTAGCTGTTCTACCTCCATTTGTGTTAGTGTTGGTAGGTAGTGTGTTTCTAGGAATTCATCCATTTCTTCTAGGTTTTCAAATTTGTTGGAGTAGAGTTTTTCATAGTAATCTGATATGATTCTTTTAATTTCAGTTGGGTCTGTTGTAATATCGCCCCTCTCATTTCATATTCAGGTTATTTGCTTCCTCTCCTGTTTTTCTTTTGTCAGTTTGGCCAGTGGATTATCAATTTTGTTGATTTTTTTCAAAAAACCAGCTTTTAGTTTTGTTAATTCTTTCAATTGTTTTTCTGTTTTCTGTTTCATTTAGTTCAGCTCTAATTTTTATTATTTGTTTTCTTCTGGTGCCTGCGGGTTTCTTTTCTTGCTCTCTATTTGTTCAAGTTGTAGGGATAATTCTTTGATTTTCACCTTTTCTTCTTTTTGGATGTGTGCATTTATTGATATAAATTGGCCTCTGATCACCGCTTTTGCTGTGTCCCAAAGGTTCTGATAGGAAGTGTTTTCATTCTCATTGGATTCTATGAATTTCTTTATTCCACCCTTAATGTCTTCTATAATTCAGTCTTTTTGAGCAGGGTATTGTTCAGTTTCCAAGTATCGATTTCTTTTCCCTGCTTTTCCTGTTATTGATTCCCACTTTTATGGCCTTATGGTCAGAAAAGATGCTTTGTAATATTTCAATGTTTTGGATTCTGCTAAGGCTTTCTTTATGACCTAATATGTGGTCTATTTTAGAGAATGTTCCATGTGCACTAGAAAAGAAAATATACTTGGTTGTTGTTGGTTGGAGTGTTCTGTATATGTCTATGAGGACAGCTTGGCTGATTGTGGCATTTAGATCTTCGGTGTCTTTTTGAGCTTCTTTCTGGATGTCCTGTCCGTCACCAAAAGTGGTGTGTTGAAGTCTCGTACTATTATTGTGAAGCTATCTCACTTTTCAGAGCTGATAGAGTTTGTTTCATGTATCTTGCAGCCCTGTCACTGGGTGCATGAATATTTAATATGGGTATATCTTCTTAGTGTATTGTCTCTTTAATCATTATATAGTGTCCTTCCTTAACCTGTATGAGATGGATTTAACTTTAAAGTCTATTTTGTCAGAAATTAATATTGTCACTCCTGCTTTCTTTCTTTCTTTCTTTTTTTTGGCTTCAACAAAGAGAAGTTTATTCTCTCATAGTCCAATAGGCTACAATTCCAAATTCAGGCATCAGTTCCAAGTGAAGGCTTTCTTTTCTCTGTGGGCTCTAGGGAAGGTCTCTGCTATCAGTGTTCCCTGATCTAGGATCTTTTCAGCACAGGGACCCTGGATCCAAAGGACGTGTGCTCCTGGCTCTTCTTTCTCAGTGGTATGAGGTACCCTGTCTCTCTACTTGCTTCTCTTTTTTATAATTTTTATTGTGCTTTAAGTGAAAGTTCACAAGTCAATCAGCCTTTCACGTAAACCTCATAAGCACGTTGCTATACACTCCCAGTTACTCTCCCCCTAATAAGAAAGCCCGCTCTGTCCCTCCACTCTCTTTTTCATGTCCATTTCACCAGCTTCTAACCCCCTACCCTTTCATCTCCCCTCCTGGCAGGAGATGTCAACATAGCCTCCAGTGTCCATCCGAGCCAAGAAGCTCACTCCTCACTGGCATCGCTCTCCAACCCATTATCCAGTCTAATCCCTGACTGAAGAGTTGGCTTTGGGAATAGTTCCTGTCCTGGGCCAGCAGAAGATTGGGGGCCTATGACCACTGGGGTCCTTCCAGTGTCAGTCAGACCATTAAGTTTGGTCTTATGAGAATTTGGGTTCTGCATCCAAGTGCTCTCTTGCTCCCGCAGGGGTTCTCTGTTGTGTTGCCTGTCAGGGCAGTCATCAGTTGTAGCCGGGCACCATCTAGTTCTTCTGGTCTCAGGATGATGTGGTCTCTGGTTCATGTGGCCCTTTCTGTCTCTTGGGCTCGTAATTACCTTGTGTCCTTGGTGTTCTTCATTCTCTTTTGAACCAGATGGGTGTTGGAGAAGAATATTGAATGTCCTACGAACTCCGAGAAGAATGAACAAATCTGTCTTGGGGGAAGTCCAGCCAGAATGTTCCTTGGAAGCAAGGCTGGAAAGACTTCATCTCACACACTTTGGACATGTTATCAGAGGGAAGAACATCATGCTTGGTAGAAGGTCAGCAAGAAAGAAAAAGGACCTCAACCAGACAGATTAGCACACTGTCTGCAAAGAATGGATACAAACATAGCAGCCATTGTGAGGATGGTACAGGGACAGGCAGTGTCTCATTCTGCTGTACACAGAGTCACTATGAGTCAGAGTGGACTAAATGGCACCAAACAGCAACAAAAACAAAGATGATAGTGTGGATACATATCCCGCTATGTAATCTTCAACGAATATTACAATCAGACAGTTAGAAAACCTATCCAAGGGAAAATGAGAGGCCAAAGTTCATACCAGCAGGAGCCTGCATTAATATCATAGCAAGAAACAGGTCATGGTTGTTGCAGCCAGGAAATTAGCATCTACCTCCGGCTGAAGAGGAACTCAAGATATGCATACTTGGAAACTAAATCCACATCCCAATAGGAACCCTGGTGGCACAGTGTTTAAGAGTTACAGCTGCTAACCAGAAGGTCGGCAGTTCAAATCCACCAGACACTCCTTTGAAAACCATGTGGCAGTTCTACTCCTTCCTACAGAGTTGCTGTGCATCAGAATCCACTCGATGGCAATGAGTAATGGGCAGTAGGAAATATGGCATATTTATTACAGCCAAGAGGTTAGCATGCATGCCCAAAAAAACACATGATAGGGTTAAACAAGCTCTTAGACTAAATATTTACCTACAACATAGTAATAATAATAACGTCAAGGTTGTTACAGCCATAAAGTTAGCACTCATAGCTAGTGAAATAAGAGGTCAGAATTAATAAAACCTGGAACTCATCCATATCCTAACATAAAGTGGGGCACAATGTTACAACCTCCATATACAAGGAGAAAGAAGGTTAGGGTTCAAGGAATCATGAGTCTGAAAACATATTTTAGTAAGAGATACATCATGCTTCTTAAAGCCAGGAAGCTACATTCACATACTATTTAAGAGAAGATCCGGGCTCAGAAAGCCCTGCTCTGACTCAGATTATGCTAAGAATTGTGTTATAGTTGCTATAAGCAGGTCAGTAGCAACCATGTTCATGGACAAAAACAGATTAGGGTTCATAAAGCTAACAGCCTACATCCATATTCTAGTGAAAATAGCCCATGGTTCTCATGGCCAGGGAGCTAGAATCCATATGCTATGAAACGTAAAGACAGAATTTAAAGAATCCAAATCTGAGTCAAAACCTGAAACTGGATCTGAGTATTAAAGAGGCTGTGGTTGTTAGAGTCAAGAAACTCATATGTTGGGAGAATGAAGTTCAGGGTTCACTGAGCCAGAAAAATGCATCCATAGCCAAGAGAAAATGGGGGACAGAGTAAGTACAGCCAGATAGGTAGTATTCATATTCATGATTAAAGACAGTCAGAGTCCATATGAAAAGAAATTTGTATCGATACCTACTTAAAAAAGACACATGGCTTGTGAGGGCTGGAAATTAGCGTCTATACCCAGAGAAACATGAAGGCAGGATTCATAGAGAAGAACTGTAGTAAACGTACTAGTGAGAAAAAGGTCATTTTTAACAAAGCTAAAAAGGGGAACATCTATAACCTTAAAATAATATCTATGTCTTTACTAAGATATTGACATGATAGGATTATGCCATGATTGTTACAGAAAGGAAATTAGCAACCATATCCAGGAGCAAAAAAGAATAACAAAAAAGTTCAGATTTCATAGAGCCAGGAGCTTGAACCATATTCTGGTAATGAGATAGTCAAAGGCGGTATGGTTAGAAAGGTAGCATCCTATTCAAGTAGACAAGAGGTCAGGGTTCATAGAGCTTGATACATGCACACATTTTTTAATAAGAAATACGATATGGGTGTTACAGCCAGAATCTGCTAATACAGAAGTTCATGATCCATAGAACCAAGAGACTATATCAACACCCTGTTAAGTTACAGGGCATGGTTGTTACAGAACCATGCCCCATACTGGCATCTATATTAAAGAGAGGGAAGGGAAGGGTTCTTTTATCAAAGTTGATATCGATATCCTATTGAGAATTAGGCCTTGGATTTCAGCCAGGAATCCAGCACCAGTATGCAAGGGATAAGGAAATCATGCTACATCTCAGTAAGAATTAGGAATGGTGCTTTCAGCTAGGACGTCAACATTTATATTCAAGGGAGAGGAAGTCATTGTACGTGGAACAACTACTGACCAGTTGTCATCGTGTTGAATCTGACTCATAGCAACCCCAGGTATTGCAGAGTAGTAATGTACTCCACAGGTTTTTTGGTTTTCTAAGTCTATGCCCTTTGGGAAGTAGATAGCCAGAACTTTCCCTTGAGGGGCCTCTATCTGGACTCAAACTGTCAGTCTTTCCGTGAGCAGTCATATGTTTAATGGTTTGGTCCACCCAGAAGATAGTGTCATAATTTAAGGAGGGAGGGTGTTAAGATTAACAGATCCAATGGCTGGCAGAGCCACTGTGGGAAGGGTCTGAGCATTTCTCAAAGCAACGATTGTTCTACCACCACACCAGCAGACAAGTGCAGCTCCGGGCTTTTACTGAGAGCTGGAGCTCTCTTTTTGCACAAATCCACCTACAAAAGTGTAATAGCAGCCTAATTTGTAAGAGCCAGAAGTCGGATACTAAGCTTACCCTGTTTGAACCACACCAGAGGCCGTTTCTTAGTGCAAAAAGGTGGTGGACAGCAGGAGTTCTACACTGGACACCCCGGGGGGATCCTCAGAGAGGCGGAATGACTGCCCAGAAGGTGCCCAGGAAGGGTAAACCGTCGACCTACATTACATACCATAGGGTTCCTTTGCATCTATTCTCCAAAGGGCAACTCTGGGTAAATGCAGAGAAGCTGTGTGGTGGCCAGGCCTCAGCTCAGGAGCACTGGGTGTGCAGATGGAAGGGTGAAGGATGGGCTCCTTGGGGACACCATCATGGCCAGTACCTTGTGGATATGGCTTCCCACACCCCGGTTGTGACACTGTGTTAGAAGGGGTCTCCAGGCTTTACCCTGGGGCAAAGTGATCGGTCATGGGGTGTGTTCCTGTCATTTCTGAGGAGGGCAGAGGTACTCACAATGGGATTGGTAAGGAGAGACAAAATGAAAACAAAGACAAAATCATTGTGGAACTAAGATGAATAGGTTTTCCTGAGTATTCTCATCAACGCTGCCTGGAAATCCTGGGTGTGGATCCACCACCGACTGGGCCACGGCCCTGGAAGTGGCCTGGTTCTCCCAGTGGACAGACCTTTTCCCAGTGCCTGGAGCACAGGTGGTGGCTGAGGCGGGAACAGCCTACATCCTTCCAGACCAACAGCATCAGTGTCAGCACCGCTGCCCTCCACCAGGGGGAGCCAAGCCGGGTACGGGGGCAGGGCCGTGGGTTCAGAGATCACACCGTGGGCCTAAGGATTGGCGAGACGGCTTTCAGGGCCCCGGACGCTGCCCCCTTTCTCCGCCCGGTCCAGGCCCAGGCCAGTCCAGCTGCATTAAACAGCCCCCCGTCTGCCCGCCCGGCCGCCCCGACAACCGCCAGCCAGCCAGCCAGCCTGCCCTCTCTCCGTCTCTGGCAGCAGCCGCTCAGCCCTCGGTCCAGAGCTCTTTCGGGACCCGCCCTGAGGGAAGGCAGGAGCTAGGCCACCTTCGCCCAGCCACCATGGTCCACCTGAGGGCGTCCGAAGTCCGGCAGCTGCTGCACAACAAGTTCGTGGTCGTCATGGGGGACTTGGTGCAGAGGGCCGTGTACAAGGACGTGGTGCTCCTGCTGCAGAAGGACTGCCTGCTCTCAAGCAGTCAGCTGAAGGCCAAGGGCGAGATGAGCTTCGAGCAGGACAGGCTGCTGCACGGCGGCTGGTGGGGCCGTATGCACAACGGGACCCACTACCGCGAAGTCCGCGAGTTCTTCTCCACACACCACCTTGTGCGCGTCTACTTCCTCACACGCGCCTACTCCCGGTACGTGGAAAAAGTCCTGCTGGAGCTGCTGAGGGGCAAGCACGGCCCAGACGTGGTCATCATTAACTCCTGCCTCTGGGACCTGTCCAGGTATGGCCAGGATTCCATGTGGAGCTACAGGAGGAACCTGGAGACCCTGTTCTGGCGTCTTCGCCAGGTGCTGCCCGAGTCATGCCTCGTGGTGTGGAACACTGCCATGCCAGTGGCTGAGACGGTCTCGGGGGGTTTCCTGCCGCCTGAGGGCATGCCCCCGACCGCGTGCCTGCGGGATGATGTGGTGGAGGCCAACTTCTACAGCGCCGCTGAGGCCAGCAGGTTCGGCTTCGACGTGCTGGACTTGCATTTCCACTTCCGGCACTCCTGGCAGCGCCAGCAGCCAGATGGCGTGCACTGGAACCAACACGCTCACCGAAGGCTCTCGCAGCTGCTGCTGGCCCACGTGGGCGACGCCTGGGGCGTGGACCTGCCCTGCGATGACCCGGTGGGCAGGTGGCTCTGGGAAGGCCTTGGGAGCCCTCTCAGAGGGCCCGCGAGCGACAGGCTGCTCCAGCGCCACGGAGGTGAATTCGGGGAGGAGGCCCCGCCTTCGCGCCCACCTAGGTCCCTGGGCCCTATCACTCAGTCGCGAAGACCCCCTGTTTCCCTGCCCCAGGATCGCAGGTGCTTCAGGCCGCGCCGCCATGGCTCCACTTTGCCCTGGGACCAATCCCTGCAGCGCCAGCCATGCTCTGGTGACAGCTATGCACAGCACGCTAGATAGGGCCAGGAAGCAAACCCGACCCCTTGCCGGCAGCCCCGCCACGGCCGAATACATAGGGCCTCTGATTCTCAGCAGCGCCGCGTGGTTCACCGGGCTTCTCCACCTTACCCCCCAGGTCCCCCTGCAGGGCCAGAGAGGCGCAGGGGCAGGGACCGCAGCCCCAGACTTGACCACAGGCAAGGATTCAGTAGCCACCCCTCCATGTAGGCCGTCCTCTCCCCCTTGGACCCTTCCTTGGGGGATTCCCTAGGCATGCAGGTCTGAAACACCTCCAGCCACCCCTCCACCCCTCTCAGCAGCGACAGGCCTTACTGGAGCAGATACCAGTACCAGACGTACACCCCCACGGCTGTCTCCTCCTTGCCTTGATGTACAAGCAAACTCCGAATTAAAAAAGTGCCTTCACAAACGCAATGTCTCTGCGGAGTCTTTGCGGGGCTGTGCCCTGGCAGTGTGTCAATAATGGATCAGTGTAGCCTGGCACTCCCATTATGTTCTGGGTGCCTTTTGGGGCAAGGAGCAGAACGCCTTCTTGGGGGCTTCTGCTGCTTTCAGGGCCAAAGAGGCAATCAGGTGAAATACATTCCCTTGAATTACCTGTAGTTTCTGTAGAAGAGTTATTTGTTCAGAAGAGCCCTGAGCTTGAGCGGCTCTTAACCCTTAGGAAGATGCAATGCTCAATTCAGTGAGCTGACATTAAGTGCCTCTCAGGGCTGGTGAAAAAACAAGCCTCCCGGACGGTTTTCTATACCCATAAGGTGAATTAATGTATTTGCACACACTTGGGAGACTGACAGCTTTTCTAGCAGCCAGGGGGTTTCGTTGGCAGAGGAACCAGGTTCTCTTTCCTCACCTGAGGAGCTTTTACTTAATGGAACAATGCGCCTTAAGGACAAACGGGGAGGGGAGGCCGCCAGGGAGGAGATGGGACTCAGAGTGATCTCAAGCATGCTAAGAACGAATGAGCAATTCCAGGGCTGGTTACGGAAAAGAAGAAATGACGCCTTTTGGGCTTGAAATGATTTAAAGCATTGTTAAAGGAAATGTCAAAAGTTGGTGTAAGAACCCGCGATACTGTTGGCCCGAAATCATGTTTAAATCTTAAACAAAAATATCCCCTGAAATCTTCTTTAAACTAAGAATAGCTTAATTAGTAAAGAATGTCTGCGTGAGCATTGTGCTCATTTAAAGAGCTCTGTATATGGGATGAAACTGACAACAGCAACTGTTGAAAGATGAGATAGGAAGCTTAGGGGGCAATGAGTTTGTGTTAATGGGGGAGGAACAACTCAGGAGAGGAGGGTGAGAGTGGCTGCACAACTTCAAGAACATAAAACGTGTCACTGAATTGTGCTTGTAGAAACCGTTGAATTAGTGTATGTTTTGCTGTGTATATTCTCAATAACAACAAAAAATAAAATAAGTTATATTTAAAAAAGCATAGTTAACTAGTAAAGACTGCCTTGAGCATTATGCTCTTTTGAGAACTGTCTAGATGGAGCCCTGGTGGCGTGGTGGTTAAGAACTCAGGTGCTACCAAAAGGTCTACAGTTTGAATCCACCAGCTGTTCCTTGAAAACCCTATGGGGCAGCTCTACTCTGTCCTATAGGCTGCCTATGACTCAGAATCGACTCAGCAACAGATTTTTTTTTTTTTTAATATGGGGTCAAATTGACCATAACAACTAGAAAGGTTGGATAGGAAGCTTGAGGGGCAGTAAGTTTATGTTAGTGGGGCGAGAACAACAAGTCAGAAAAGAAGGGTGAGAATGGCTGCACCAC
Source organism: Elephas maximus indicus (assembly GCF_024166365.1). Lineage (NCBI taxonomy): Eukaryota > Metazoa > Chordata > Mammalia > Proboscidea > Elephantidae > Elephas > Elephas maximus. The sequence continues at coordinate 2,805,465 of NW_026060237.1, read as the reverse complement.
TCAAAAAAATGTCATCGATGTCACTGAATGGTATGTGCAGAAACTGGTGAATTGGTGAAAGTTCTGTGTATATTCTCAACAACAGCAAAAGTAAAATAAACTATTTAAAAAAGAAAAGACAAGATGGCGTAAACAGTGTAATGTGTTCTGCTCTAAACCTGGGTCTCACCATCGACAAAGGAGATGAGACTGTTATTTCATTTCATGCAATTTGAAAGTTGATGAGGCATAATTTTAAAATCAATGAGTGCAACAACAACATATAATTGAGCTCCTTCTATCTATATAGCACCATGCAAAACACAGGGAGGGTGCAGCTTATCCCCTTAAAGAAGAAGAACTGGGATGGCCCGTGCTTTGTGCACTGAGACTTCCCTTACACATGGTATTTATTCGACAGCAACCATATTAGGAAGCTAATGTTGTTAAGAAGCTCTGGTGGCACAGCAGTTAAGTCCTTGGCTGCTAAACCAAAAGGTCAGCGGTTCGGAGCCACCTGCTGCTCTGCAAGAGAAAGATATGGCAATCTGCTTCTGTAATGAGTACAGCCTAGGAAACCTTATGAGGCAGTTCTACTCCACCCTATAGTTTCTATATGAGTTATGAGAACTGTTGTTAGGTGCTGTGCAGTTAGCCTAGACTCCTGGTGACCCTGTGCACAATGGAAGGAAACACTACCTGATCCTGTGGCATCCCAATGCTTGGTTGGTGTCATGATTAAATTATGTCACCACAAAAATGTGTGTATCAGTTGGGCTGGGTCATGATTCCCAGTATTGTGTGATTTTCCTATGTGTTATAAATCCTGTCTCTATGATGTTAATGAAGGAGGATGGGTGGTAGTTGCGTTAGTGAGGCAGGACTCAATCTACAACATTGGATTGTGTTTAGAGGCAATCTCTTGAGATATGAAGGAGAGAAGTGAACAGACAGACAGGGGGACCACATACCACGAAGAAAGCAGTGCTGGGAGCAGAAGAGATCCTTTGGACCCAGGGGCCCTGCACCAAGAAGCTCATAGTCCCGGGGAAGATTGATGAGAAGGCCAACGGAGAGAGAAAACCTTCCCCTGGAGCTGACACCATGAATTTGGACTTTAAGCCTATTGTGAAGAAATAAATTTCTCTTTGTTAAAGCCACTCCCTTCTGGTATCTGTTATAGCAGCACTAGATGACTAAGACAAGTGGAGATCACACTGTTGTGATCTACAAGGTTCTCAATGGCAGATTTTCAGAATAGATTGCCAGGCCTTTCTTACTAGTCAGTCTTAGTCTGGAAGCTCCACTGAAACCTTTTCAGCATCACAGCAGTATACAAGCTTCCACTGACAGATGGGTGGTGGGTGCACATGAGGTGCCTTGGCTGGGAATGGAACCCTGGTCTCCCGCATGGAGGGTGAGGAGTCTACCACTGATCCACCACTGCCCCGTTAATGTTGGTTATAGAGACCCAGTGTTAGAGAGATGAGAAAGGAAAGGAGGTGAAGGCTGTAGTTCCCACATAGTAACAGAGTCAGGATTCAGGTTAGGTTTGCCTAACTCCAGAATCCACGTGCCTTGCACTGTACCAAATGCCTTCAAGGTAGAGAGGAAAATATGTGTGTGTGCATGTGTGTGTGTGCACACGTACATGGTGGACACGTACACTGCACACACACATACGCGCACACACAAATACCAAGCACAAGACACGGGCTGTCAGCTGGGTGGTGGCTTAGTCATCTAGTGGTGCTGTAACAGAAACACCACAAATGGATGCCTTTAACAAAGAAAAATTTATTTTCTCACACTCTAGTAGGCAAGAACTCCAAATTCATGGTGCCAGGTCAAGAGAAAGGCTTTCTCTTCTCATCTCTGTTGGAAGGTCCTTGTCATCAATCATCCGCTGGACTAGGAGCTTCTCCATGCAAGAACCCCAGGTCCAAAGGCCGTGTTCTTCTCCTGGGCATTGCCTTCTTGGTGATATGAGCTCTCCATTTCTCTCTGCTAGCTCTCTCTTTTATATCTCAAAAGACATTGGCTCAAGACACAATCCAATCTTGTAGATTGAGTCCTGCCTCATTGACATAACTGCCCCCATCCCACCTCATTAACATCACAGAGGTAGGATTTACAACACATAGGAAAATCACATCAGATGACAAAATGGTGGACAATGACATAAAACTAGGAATCATGGCCCAGCCAAGTTGACACACACTATGGGGGGACACGATTCAGTCCATAACAGGTGGGTTGTGGAGGTGTTGCTATTTGAACTGGCACTCAGTGAAAGATAGGGAGAGATCAATACTGAATGATTTCATGTAACAGATGAAAAGTGGGGTATAAGGAACATGGGCATTAAATAGGGGGGTGGGAAAACTCAAAGCATATGGAAGGTTCTGGAAACCAGTCAGAGTGGCTGGATCCAAGATCTGTGTTGAGTGTAATCAGAGGTTAGGTTGGAGGCATACAGGGATTTGAATGTTAAGAGTATAGTAAATTGGGTTTTAGATAAATATAATATTGGGAGTAATTATCAAAAACACAGCTGATGGCATTAATCCAAAAAACACAAAATAATAAATGTTGTAGGAACTGCGGAGAGATTGGAACTCTTATACACTGATGATGGGAATGTAACATGGTACAGCCACTTTGGAAATCTATCTGGCGTTTTCTTAAAAAGTTAGAAATAGAACTACCATACAACCCAGAAATCCCACTCCTCGGAACTACCCTTGGGAAATAAGAGCCTTTACACAAACAGATATATGCATGCCCATGTTTATTGCAGCACTGTTTACAAGAGCAAAAAGCTGGAAGCAAACAAGGTGTCCATCAATGGATGAATGGTTAAATAAATTATGGTATATTCACACAATGGAATGCTACGGGTCGATAAAGAACAGTGACGAATCTGTGAAATATTTCATAACATGGAGAAGCCTGGAAGGCACTATGTTGAGTGCAATTAGTCAGATGCAAAAGGACAAATACTTTATAAGACCACTATTATAAGTTCTTGAGAAATAGTATAAACTGAGAAGAACACATTCTTTCAGGGTTACGAGAGGAGGGAGGGAGGGAGGGTGGGAGAAGGTTATTTACTGATTAGTTAGTAGATGAGAACTACTTTAGGTGAAGGGAAGGACAATACTCAATACACGGAAGGTCAGCTCAGTTGGACTGGACCAAAAGCAAAGAAGTTTCCGGGATAAACTGAATGCTTCGAAGGTCAGCACAGCCAGGGCGGGGGTTTGGGGACTATGGCTTAAGGGGACTTCTAAGTCAATTGGCATAATAAATTCTATTATGAAAACATTCTGCATCCCACTTTGAAATGTGGCGTCTGGGGTCTTAAATGCTAACAAGCGGACATCTAAGATGCATCAATGGGTCTCGACCCACCTGGATCAAAGGAGAATGAAGAACAAGAACACCAAGGTCACACGACAACTATGAGCCCAATAGACAGAAAGGGCCACATGAACTAGAGACTTACATCATCCTGAGACCAGAAGAACTAGATGGTGCCCGGCCACAACTGATGACTGCCCTGACAGGGAGCACAACAGAGAACCCCTGAGGGAGCAGGAGATCAGTGGGATGCAGACCCCAAATTCTCATAAAAAGACCAGACTTAATGTTCTGAGTGGGACTAGAGGAATCCCGGCAGTCATGGTCCCCAAAGCTTCTGTTGGCCCAGGACAGGAACCATTCCCAAAGACAACTCATCAGACATGGAAGGGACTGGACAATGGGTTGGAGAGATGCTGATGAAGGTGAACTACTTGTATCAGGTGGACACTTGAGACTGTATTGGCTTCTCCTGTCTGGAGGAGAGATAGGAGGGTAGAGAGGATTAGAAACTGGCAGAATTGTCACGAAAGGATAGACTGGAAGGGCTGACTCATTACGGGGAGAGCAAGTGGGAGTATGTAGTAAGGTGTATATAAGCTTATATGTGACAGACTGACTTAATTTGTAAACATTCACTTAAAGCTCAATAAAAATTATTAAAAAAAAAAGTCAGACAACTGGAACAGTTGAGAACAGAGGACTCCCTGAGACTGTTGCCCTGAGAGATTTTTTAAACCTAGAACTGAGCCTATCCCCTGAGATTACCTTTTAGTGAAATAGCAGAGTGGTACATAAAATAAAGAATATTATACAAAGGAAAGACTGTCCAAAGGATACATGGACCACATCTACATGGCCTCCACCAGACTGAGTCCAGTATAACTAGATGGTGCCTGGCTACCACCACCAACTGCTTTGACATGGATCACAATAGAGGGTCCCAGGCAGAGCTGGAGAAAATTGTAGAACAAAAGTCTAACTCAAAAAGAAAGACCAGACTTGCTGGCCTGATAGACACTGGAGAAATCCTGAGAGTATGGCCCCCAGACACCCTTTCAGCTCAGTAATGAGGTCACTCCTGAGGTTCACCCTTCAGCCAAAGATTGAACAGGCCCATGGAACAAAATAAGACTAAAGGGGTACCCCAATCCTGGGGCAGGGACTGGAAAGCAGGAGGGAACAGGAAAGCTGGAAATAGGGAACGCAGGGTTGAGAAGGGAGAATGTTGACATGTCGTGGGGTTGTTAATCAATGTCATACAATAATGTGTGTTCTAACTGATGAGAAACTAGTTTGTTCTGTAAACCTTCATCTAAAGTACAATTAAAAAAATAAAGAAAAAAAATAAAGGATAAAAAAAAGAAAGAGAAATTAACTCAGAGAAGAAAATGAAAAGGGCAGACAGAAAACAAACAAGTATTTTAAATGCTAATGTGGTAACCCAAGTCCTTCTAAGTGTTCTGACTGAAAGGTAATAAAGCGGTCCCTCAGGCTAGTTTTCCTGCGGATAATTAGCAGGGTGTGTTGATCCAGACTTCAAAATACTGGGCTTGCTGTTTCAGATCTAAGAAAGAAATATGACTGAGCTTCTCTAAGGTTTAAAGATTGAATCGACAGGACTTCAGGGGGTTTGGTTTGGGTTCTCAGCCACCCTTACTGCCACCGTTTGTTTTACAGGCAGGCTGATGGGGGAGGGGCTTCACGGTTGGAGTAGGTTGTCTGCAGTCTCTAAAGGGAATGTGATGGGGAGAGCTTGGAAAGAAGATGCTTCCAGCCATAGCCATCAATGCGAGACTGCCTGCAAGCAGTTCTCCTGGAGATCAGATGTGAAAGGAGGGTTTCCAGCTGCGTGGAGTGAGGAAACGCATGGTGCAGGCTCCCCGCATGGGGCACCACGTCATGAGTTGTCCCCAGCTGAGGAGCCACGCACAAAACCTGTTGCCCTGCAGTTGATTTTCACTCATAGCAACCCTAGAAGACAGAGTAGAAATGCCCCATAGAGTTTCCAAGGAGCGCTTGGTGGATTTGAACTGCCGGCCTTTGCTTAGCAGAAGCAGCACTTAGACACTATGCCACCAGGGTATCCAACTGAGGACGGAGAGACAAATGAGTACCTCTGGAGGTAGGCACAGTAGAGATGAGCCACCATGTGCCATGAGCTTCTCTAAGGTTTAAGGATGATGAACAGGTGAGAATGTCATTCCATTGTGCATGGAGCTGCCCTGAGGTGGAAGGGACACGAGGTCACCTATTGATAACAACATGAGAAGTGGAGATTAAGTTGCTAATCAAAAACTGATCCACAAAGAAAAGCCCAAAAGTATACAGAAAGACATTGCTAGTAAATTAGTGACCAGTTTGTTTTATGCTTATGTAAATATAAAGTTATTTTGTACTAAACTTTGAATCAGTTTTAAGTGCAAATGTTTTAATGAATTCCTTTCAGAAATGTATATTACTGGTGCAGAGAAATACACTGGACTTAGCTCATTTTGATATTGTGTCCTACAGTTTTAACTTATTTACTATCTCTGATGGTTTTTGTTGTTTTTTTTTTTTGTGTGTGTGTGGATTTTATAGAACTTTTTATTGTCAGTTTATGTTATATGTGGAAGGAGATAGTTTTACTTTTTCACTTCCAATTTCATGCCATCTATATCTTGCTAAATTTCTCTGGCTAGAGCTCTGGGCATACTGTTCAATACAAATGGCAAAAGCAGGCATCCTAGCTTTGTTCTTGGCAGTAGTGGGGTGCTTCTAGTATTTCTCTATTGAATGTGATGCTAGTTTGGGGTTTTTAATAAATTTACTTTTGAGGTTAAGTATGCTTCTATTTCTAGTTCAAGGGTTTTCCTCATGAAAGGCTGTTGGGTTGTGTCCAGTTTGCTTCTGCACTGAGATGATGTAAATTTGCTCTTCATTCTCTCAATGTGCTGTATTATGCGTATGAATTTTTATATATTCAGCCAGCTTGTATGATGGGAATACCTTCTGTTTCAACATGGACTATAACCCTTGTAATTATCTGCTGGATTTTGCTAGCATTCTCCTCAGGATTTTTGCGTGCATGCCCGTGAAACGTATTTCTCTGTAGTTGTTTTGTTGTTTCCCTACTGGCGTATTTTTCTAGCTTTGATATCAGTGTTAGACTCATAGAATGAGATGGAAAGTGTTCTCTAAGGTGGTGCTTTTGGAAGACCTTTACTTTGCTTCCTCTCTTGGTGTTTTACTGTCTTTATCGCAGTGCAACTTTTAAATTTTATTCTGATTTCTTCTGCATTTTTTCATTTTCCTTCTTGATGGTTTCCCTTCAAAGTATGTTAACACCTTAAGTTTAGAAAACCTTCATCGTACCTTAATACTAATTTAGTTTTAGTACTATAAAGTTGTCCATCTTTTGGGTATGCTGTTATTGTCACACATTACATCTGAACATAATGCAAGTCTAATACCATATGCATGATAATTGTTTTGTACAGTTTTCCTTAAGTAATATAGGAATCAAAAGAGTCATTTCAAAGGAACTACAACAAAATGGTTTTATATCTTAATTCTACTTATGTATAATTTATGCATACATATGTGTATTACATGTGTGTACATATGTGTATTTTTATTGTTATAAATATACTCATATAATTATACTTCAATATCTATCCTCATTTTTCAGCAGTTATATTCTTTTCCCAACTCCCTTTGTGCTGCCTTCGTCCACATATTACACATATATTAACTTTGTATATAGCATTGGTTCAACAATGCATGTCATTTCATATGATTTGTTTTAAAAGAAGAGGGTAAAGAAGGTCACACATGCATTTTTAAAATATGCATTTTTAAAGTGATCTTTGTCTGTATTGAGTTACTCTTTTAGTCTTTCTCATGAGAGAAGAGTTGGAGATAAATTCTCTCCATCTTCTTTGAACTGGAAATTTTTTAATTGGCAATAATTTTTTTAAATTATGCCTTTACCGGATAATAGGTCCTTGGTTGACATTTTTGTTTCCTTTGATAACTTCAGACACTATCCCTCTGCCTTCTAGGATGTAATAATAATGATATTGTTCAATAATTTTCCAACTGATCACCTTCCCTTAGAATGGAGACAAATACGGATCTCTTTTACCTGGCTGGCCAGATAGCTGTCTTTCAAATAGCTTGACATAGACAAATAAAGGCTTCCAGCATTTTATCTGCTTGCTGAAATATATTAAATACTAATCTATCAATTCCTGAAGGCTTGTTTGTGTCAATTTCTTTCTTCAGTACCAGCAGTTTTTCCTCATATGTAACCTCCTGTTTGGTTGAACATTTACTACTCCTCTTGGTACAGTGACTGTGTATTCCTGACATCCTTTTTGTTGCTTCTTGTTCCATTCAGTTTTTTTTCCCATGGAATACTTCAATATTGCAACTTGAGTCTTTTCTGTTTTTTCTTTTAAAACATATGAATGTTTGTTTGTTTTCATTCCAGGACTTCGCATGTTTTGGAGCCCTGGTGGCTCAGCAGTTAAGACTCTGCTGCTAACCCACAGGTTGGCATTTTGAATCCACCAGCCACTCCTTGGAAACCATATGGAGCAGTTCTCATCTGTCCTATATGAGTAAGAATTTACTCAATGGCAACAGGTTCGCACATTTCTTTACACAGGAAAACCTGTAAAAGCCAGAACCTGGGAAAGACAGAAACCGTCAGAGAAGGAACACTCAAATATTTTCCACTAAGATGAACAAGAGAAAAGTGGTAAGACTGCACCTCACTGAGAGAGTAGTCATAGCGGCCATCCTGTCTCATTCCTGTTCTCAAGTGGGAGACTCTCAGTCTTCTCCATTTAGTGTCATGCTGGCTCTTGGATTTTTATAAAAGCATCTTATTCACGCTCAAGAATCTCCCTTCTACACATATACTATGACAATTTATTAGGAAAGGGTGTAGAATCTTATCAAATGCCTTTTCTCCATCTATTGAGATGATCTTGTAGTTCCGTTACTTTGCTGTCATTGTGGTGTATTACACTGATAAATTATACAATGGTAAATCATCATTGTGTACCTGCGATAAATCCAAATTGTTCATGTTGTATAATTCTTTTAATATGTTCCTGTTTTCTGCTCACCAGTATTTTATTCAGAATTTTTTTGTGTATATTCATGAGGGATACTGGTGTATTTTTTTTGTTTCATTTTGTTGTCTCCTCTCTGGCTTTGAAATATGGGAAATATTCCCTTTATAGAATGAAGTTTAGAAGAGTTTGAGGAAGAAGGTGTTGCTTTTTCTCTGAACATTTGGTAAAGTCCCCCAGTTAATTAATTTGGTCCCAAGATTTCTTGTTGCTGGAAGGTTTTAGCTTCAATCTCTTCTCTCATGAGTTTGTTGAGATTTTCTACCTCTTTTTTGTTAGCTTTTAGGTAGGTTATGTGTTTCTAGGGATCAACCCGTTTTATTTGCGTTTCAAATTTGTTGGGATACGACTTTTATGGTGGTCCATTGTCCTTTTTTATTTCTGTTGTGTCTGTTGTAATGTCTTCAGTTTCATTTCTTTTTTTTTTTATTTGCATCCTCTGACTTTTGTCAGTTTAGCTGAAGATTTGCAAATTTACCGATCTTTTCAAAGAACCAACTTTTGGCTTTGTTGATTTTCTCCATTGTTCATCAGTTCTCCATTCATTTATTTCTGATTTGATTTCTATTTACCTCAATTGAAATGCTTTTTCATCTCTGTCAAAAATTATTGGTCTCTGTTGGGTCAAGATGATGGAGAGTAAGATGCTTCCTGTGGTCCGATTTAACAAAAGCCTGAAAAAATAAGTGAAATGAATGTGTGTCACAATGTAGGAGCCTTGATCATCATAGACAAAGTTAAGGAGTCACACTGAGCAATAGGGGGAAGAAATGTCAGTTGTGAGATATCCAGAACCTTGTGGGCTAAGTTGCCAGGCACATTCAGGCCAAAGCAAATAGCAGCACTTGGGACTTGTTTCTCCATGACAGGCAGCGGAGAGTCTGCAGAAGCTTCCAGAGCTGAGGGGAAGCAGCACTGGACCTTTGAAATTTAAGTGCAAGTGTATAACCTACTACATGGGGTCAAAATAACCCTACCTCCTTCAGGACTTTGACAGCAGACAAGTGCTAATTTCCCCTCACCCACCCCCGTCCCAGCTATGCTTCTACACCAGATCTGGGAATATTCAACAAATGCCAATCTCCCTATGCCAGAACTGAGGGCAACACTCACCCAAACCAGTCCTGCAGCTTCAGAAAAAAGGAAAAAAAATCGGCAAGCTCCCTAAACCTGGAACCCAGGACAGTCCTTGCCGAAACCAGTCTTGAACCTCAAAAATAGACACACACTGCCAAGCCAGGAACCCAGGGCATGTACTGCCCCTTTGCCTAGGCACTGACATAAGGTGAGTCCATGAAGTTACAATACCCTTCAACCCTGCCTAGACCTGTGTAGGATGATTCAACATTGCAGGCCCTCATTAATGCCAAGCACCCTAAGCTGGGAACTCCAAACCATCCACCCGTAACCAAGTCTAAGGCTTTAAAAATATGCCACGCTTCCTAAGCCACACACTCACACCAGGTACTGTCCCTAAGCCTAGGCACTGGTATAAGGGGTCCAGGGACTTGTTACACCCTCCATCCCTGCCTAGACCTGCATGAGCTGATTTAACAGTGAGGGCCCTAATTTACATAGAACAATAGGGCATGTAACTAAAGCCTATTTTTACTGCGGAAGCCAAGGGGGAGTTGCAGATTCATGACATTGGACATTACCGTGTCCATTAAACGGGGTACTCACCTACCCACATAAGAGACCTGAGTGCTGGTGACAGTGCCTGTTCCACTGAGCTATAAATGACAGGGTTCCAGGAATAAGTGGTGCCTCCTTATTGCCAACAGCACTGGGTAACCAAAGTCTGGTTGCAAAACCAACCCACCTACACACTCTAGGGGACAAGGATATGTCTTCCACCCAGGCACTCAGGGACAGCTGTTGGCTCTGAGCCTTCCTGAGCATATATGCCCCTACTGTAACCAGATGCCTGTACCCACTCCAAACACCCTTACATATCTCTGCTCATCTAGTACTTTAGGTTAGAGCCTGCAACACATACTCGGGGCTGATGACATGAACGCCTGAGCTGAATCTGCACAAGAAAAGTAAACAGACCCCTGAACTCACATACCTAGTGACAGGACCTGAAACCTTCGAAGACACCAATAACAAAAATAGCTCTCATGCCCAGCCACATACTTGGATATATCTGACAAATCTAAAAGCTAGGACACAGTAAGCAAACATACAATAAATAAATATAATAACTTATTGATGGCTCAGAGACTGGAGTCAATATCAAACCACATAAAAAGCCAGCTCAAGATGGCTCCAGAGGGTGATCAAAGAACGAGGAAATCCTCCTGATCAAGGAAATTTCTTGGAATTACCAGAATTAGAATTCAAAAGATTAATATTCAGAGTTCTTCAAGAGATCAGGAAGGATATCAGGCAAAACTATGAACAACCCAAGGAACACACAAAAATAGCAATAGGGGAATTCAAGAAACCAATACAGGAACAGAACAACAAATTTAACAAGCCGCTAGAAACTGCAGAGAGATAGCAACTAGAAATCCAAAAACTTAACAATGAAATTTCTGAATTAGACAACCCAGTAGGAGGCCACAGGAACAGAATTGAGACAATGAAAGTCAGAATTAGTGACATTGAAGATAAATTCCTTGAAACCAATTTATTTGAAGAAAAATCAAAGTTTTTTTTTTTTTAATGGAACCTAAGAATTATGTGAGACACTATCGAGAGAAAAAATTTATGAGTGATTAGAGTACCAGAATAGAGGGTGAGGGGAAATAACAGGAAATGCAGAGAGAATTGTTAAAGATTTGCTGGCACAAAATTTCCCTGATACTGTGAAAGATGAGAAGATATCTATCCAAGAAATTTGTTGGACCACACACAGAGTAGATCCCAAAAGAAACTCACCAAATTATATTCTAACCGAACTTACCAAAAACAAAGATAAGATAGATTCTTAATAGTAACTAGGGATAAAGTAAAAGTCACCTACAAAGCTGAGTCAATAAGATAAAGTGCTGAATACTCAGCAGAAACAATGCAAGCAAGAAGGCAATGGGAAGACATATATAGACACTTGAAGGAAAAGGAAAAATTGTCAGCCAAGATTTTTTGTATCCAGCAAAACTTTCTCTAAAATATGGTATCAAAATTAGGGCATTTTCAGATAAACAGAAATTAAGGGAATTTGTAAAAACAAGTATTCCAAGAAACATTAAAAGGAGTTCTTTGGCTAGAGAACCAATAATATGAGACAACAACCCAAGATTAGAGCACAGGACACAACAACCAGGTATCAACCCAGATAGGTTAGTTGCAAAAATAAGTCAAACTTGAAAGACTGAAAATAGGAAACAGTGACATCAATACGTAAATGCTAACAATATTGAAACAAAAAAGGGGGACTAAATAGTATAGTCAGAGAATTTCCATGTGGAGAGAAATGTAAGGTGATATCAAGAAGTAAAAACTGGATTAAAATTAGAAAAATAGAGGTAAAGTTTGAGGTAATCACAAAGGAAACTAACAAATATACCGATACAAATTAAAAAAAAAAAATGTAAAGAGTCAGCAAGCACAGAATCAACAATAGTGAAAAAGATGAAAAGAAAATACATAAAGAAAACTGCCTCAGCACAGAATATTAACTGAAACAAAGACACTGTCAACTCCACACACACACACAGACACACACACACAAATCAAAATGATATCACTAAACTCGTATCTATCAATAATTACACTGAATGAAAAAGGATTAAATGCACCAATAAAGAGACAGAGTGGTAGAATGCAAAAAAAAAGACTTCTATATGCTGCCTAAAAGAGTCACACCTTAGACTCACAGATAAAAAAAAAAAAAAATGAAAGATGGAAAAAAATACGTATATCAAACAAACACCAAAAAAGCAGGAGGGGCAATATTAATCTCTGACAAAACAGACTTTAAAGTAAAATCTACCACAAAAGAAAAGGAAGGACCCTATACATTGCTCAAAGAGTCGCTACACCAGGAGGGCTTAACCATAATAAATATATATGCACCAATGATAGGGTGCCAAAATACCTAAAACAAAATCTAACACCATTGAAAAGAGAAACAGAAGCTCCACAATAATAGCCGGAGAATTCAACACACCACTTTTGAAGGACAAGATATCTAAAAAGAAACTTAGTAAAGACACATAAGATCTAAATGCCACAAGCGATCAGTTTGACCCGATAGATGTTTACAGAACACTCCACACAACAGCAGCCAATTATACATTTTTTCCAATGCACATGGAACGCTGTTCAGAGTAGAACACATTTCAGGCCACAAAGCAAACCTCAAGAGAACCCAAAACATCAAAATATTAAAAAGCATCTTTTCTGACCGAAAAGCCATAAAAGTAGAAATCAGTAACAGAAACAGCAAGGGGAAAAAAATCAAATCCATGGAAACTGAGCAACACTTTGCTCAAAAAATACTGGGTTGTAGAAGAAACCAAGGATGGAATAAAGAAATTCATAAAATCAAATGAGAATGAAAACAAATCTGACCAGAACATTTGGGACCCAGCAAAAGCAGCGCATAGAGGTGATTTTTTTGAGATAGGTGATACCACAGCAGACTCAACTGAAATGACAATACTTGGAAAAATTGTACTCCAGCAAATTTGAAAACCTAAAGGAAACAGACAAATTTTACAAATACACACATGACTAAATTAACACAAACCCATGTAGAAAAACTAAATTGACCAAAAATAGGAGAGACTGAAGAGGTAATAAAATCCTCCACTACCTACCCCTTCATCTCCCCTCCTCCACCCCCTGGCAAAAAAAAAAAGCCCTGGCCCTTATGTGTGCACTGGAGAATTCTACCAATCTTTTAGAGAAGAGTTAATACCAGTACTACTAAAGGTATTTCAGAACATGTAAACAGAAGGAACACTCCCAAACACATTCTACGAAGCCAGCATAACCCTGAAGCCAAAGCCAGGTAAAGACACCTGAAAAAAAGACAATTACAGATCAATATCCCTCGTGAGTATAGACACCAAAATCCTAAACAAAATTCTAGCCAGTAGAATTCAACAACATATCAAAAAAATAATTCATCCTGACTATGTGGGATTCATATCAGGTATGCAGGGTTGGCTCAACATTAGACAAACATCAATGTCATTCATCACATAAATAAAAGAACCACATGATCTTATGAAATAATGTGGAAAAGATATTTGACACAATCTAACATACATTCCTGATTGAAAAAACACTCAGCAAAATATGAATCGAAGGGACTTTCTTTGACATAATAAAGTGCACTTATACAAAGCCAACCACCAATATCAATCTAAATGGAGAGAGTCTGAAAACATTCCTGTGAGAACATTAACCAGACGAGGATGTCCTTTATCAGCACTGTTATCCAACATTGTGCTGCAGGTCCTAGCCAGAGCAACAAGGCAAGAAAAAGAAATAAAGGGCATCTATGTTGGTAAGGAGGAAGTATTTCTCCCTATTTACAGATGATATGAGTTTATACACAGAAAACCTCAAAGAATCCACGAGAAAAGTACTGGAACTAATAGAAGGCTTCAGCGAAGTATCAGGATTTAAGATAAATGTAGGAAAATAAGTTGGATTTCTCTATAGCAACTAAGAAAACTTTTAAAAGAAAATTACCAAATGAATACCATTTACAATAGCCCCCTAAAAGATAAAGGACTTAGGAATAAACCTACCCAGAGATGTAAAAGATGTATACAAAGAAAACTACAAGACTCTATTGCAAGAAAACAAAAGAGACCTACATTAAGTGGAAAAACATACCATGCTCTTGGAGAGGAATACTCAACATTTTGAAAATGTCCATTCCACCCAAAGCGATCTACAGATACAATGCAATCAGGATCCACATTCTAATGGTATTTTTTGTCAAGATGGAGAAACAAATCACTAACAGCATATGGAAAGAGAAGAGGACACAGATAAGTAAAGCATTACTGAAGAAGAGGAACAAAGTGGGAGATCTCCCACTACCTGACTTTAGAACCTATTATACTTCCACGGTAATCAAAACAGCCTGGTAGTGGTACAAGTACAGATACGTAGACCAATGGAAGAGAATTGAGAACCGAGACATAAATTCAATCACCTATTAGCAGCTGATATTTGACAAAGGTCCAAAGTCTGTTAAATGGGAAAACATCTCTTTAACAAATGGTGTTGGCATAAATGGATACCCATCTGGAAAAAAAATTGAAACAAAACACATACCTTAAACAACGTAAAAAACTAACTTAAAATGGATCAAAGAACTGAATATAAAATCTGAAATGATAAAGATCATTGAGGAAAAATTAGAATACTAGGAGCCCTAATACATGCCATAAATAATGTACAAATCTTAACTAACAATGCACAAACAGCATACACACACACACACACGCACACAATAGTATACTAAAGAAAAACAAAATCATTATTTCACCCAAAAACTTGTACATGAATCTTCATGACCATGTGGGATTCATACCAGGTATGCAGGGTTGGCTCGACCTTAGAAAAACAATGTTGTCCATCACATAAATAAAAGAACCACATGGTCTTATGAAATGATTCAGAAAAGGCATTTGACAGTCTAACAAACATTTCTGATTAAAAAAAAAAAAAACTCTCAGCAAAATAGGAATTGAAGGGAAATTCCTGGACATAATAAAGGGCCCTTCTACGAAGCCAACCGCCAATATCAATCTAAATAGAGAGAGTCTAAAAACAGTCCTGGGAGGACATTAACCAGATGAGGATGCCCTTTATCAGGACTGTTATCCAACATTGTGCTGGAGGTCCTAGCCAGAGCAACGACACAAGAAAACGAAATAAAGGACATCTACATTGGTAAGGAGGGAGTTAAAGTATCCCTATTCACAGCTGATATGATTTTATACACAGAAAACCTCAAAGAATCCATGAAAAAACTACTGGAACTAATAGAATGTTTCAGCAAAGTATCAGGATTTAAGATGAACGTAGGAAAATAAGTTGGATTTCTCTATAGCAACTAAGAAAACTTCTAAAAGAAAATCACGGAATGAATACCATTTACGCTAGCTCCCTAAAAGATAAAGTACTTAGGAATAAACCTACCCAGAGATGTAAACAAAGAAAACTACAAGACTGTATTGTAAGAAACCAAAGGAAACCTACATCAGTGGAAAAACATACCATGCTTGTGGAGAGGAAGACTCAACATTGTGAAAATGTCCATTCTACCCAAAGCGATCTACAGATACAAGGCAATCAGGATCCACATACTAATGGCATTTTTTATCAAGATGGAGAAACAAGTCACTAACAGCATATGGAAAGAGAAGAGGACCCAGATAAGTAAAGCATTACTGAAGAAGAGGAACAAAGTGAGAGATCTCCCACTACCTGACTTTAGAACCTATTATACTACCATGGTAATCAAAACAGCCTGGTACTGGTACAAGTACAGATACACAGACCAATGGAACACAATTGAGAACCCAGACATAAATTCAGTCACCTATTAGCGGCTGATATTTGACAAAGGCCCAAAGTCTGTTAAATGAGAAAGCGGCTCTTTAACAAATGGTACTGGCATAATTGGATACCCATGTGCAAAAAAAAAAAAAAAAAAAAAAGAAACAAGAGACATACCTTACTCCATGTAAAAAACTAACTTAAAATGGATCAAAGACCTGAGCATAAAATCTAAAATGGTAAAGATCATTGAGGAAAAATTAGAGAGAATACTAGGAGCCCTAATACATGGCATAAATAGTATACAAACCATAACAATGCACAAACACCATATACACACAATACTATACTAAAGAAAAATAAAATTATTCCACACAAAAACTTGTACATGGATATTTATAGCCATGTTGTTCATAATAGCTAAAAGGTAGAAACAACCCAAATATGTATAAATGGCTGATTGAATTAAAAAAATGTGACAATATGTTGTAGTGATTCATGGCACAGCATGGATGAGCCTTGAAAATATCATGCTAAATTAAAGAAGCCAGTCAGTCACAAAAGACTGTATATCATATTACTACTTTTATTTTGAATATATAGAATAGGCAAACCTATAGGGAGAGAAGGTCCCTGGTAGTGTAAATGGTTTTCATTGTCCTCATGAGAAACCTTTACATAGACCAAGAGGCAGTTGTTGGGCAGAACAAGGGGATAGTGATTGGCTTAAAATCAAGAAAGGCATGCATCAGGGGTGTACCCTTTCACCATATCTATTCAATCTCTATGCTGAGCAAATAATCCGAGAAGCTGGAGTATATGAAGAACAACAGGGCATCGGGATTGGAGGAAGACTTATTAACAACCTGTGTCATGCAGATGGCACAACCTTGCTCGCTGAAAGTGAAGAGGACTTGAAGTGCTTACTAATGAAGATCAAAGTCCACAGCCTTCAGTGTGGATTGCACATCGACATAAAGGAAACAAAAGTCCTCACAACTGGAACAATAAGCAACATCATGATAAACGGAGATAAGAGTGAAGTTGTCAAGTATTTCCTTTTACTTGGATCCACAATCAACACCCATGGAAACAGCAGTCAAGAAATCAAAGGATGCATTGCATTGGGTAAATCTGCTGCAAAGGACCTCTTTAAAGTGTTGAAAAGCAAAGATGTCACCTTGAAGACTAAGGTATGCCTGGCCCAAGCCATGGTATTTTCAATTGCATCATATGCGTATGAAATCTGGACAGTGAATAAGGAAGACCGAAGAAGAACTGAAGTCTTTGAATTGTGGTATTGGAGAAGAATATTGAATATACCATGGGCTGTCAAAAGAACGAACAAATCTGTCTTGGACGAAGTAAAACCAGAATGCTCCTTAGAAGCAATGATGGCGAGACTGCATCTTACATACCTTGGACATGTTGTCAGGAGGGATCAGTCCCTGGAGAAGAACATCATGCTTGGCAACTAACAGGGTCAGTGGAAAAGAGGAAGGCCCTCAAGGAGGTGGATTGACAGAGTGGCTGCAACAATGAGCTCAAGCATAGCAATGATGGTAAGGATGGCGCAGGACTGGGCAGCGCTTTGTCCTGTTGTATATAGGGTCGCTGTGAGTTGGAACAGAGTCGACAGCATCTAACAACAACAACTAAGCTAAAGGTTCTTGTTTCTAACCCATGCCTTGTCTCTGCAGAATAAAGACCTGGAAATCTGCTTCTATAAAGATTACAGCCAAGAAAACCTGACTCCACTTTCTACTTTGAAATACTTGTGATTGTCAGGAGTCAGAATCCACATAATAGGGGCAGAAAGTAGTTACTTTGAGCTGGTTGTGGGGACACAACAATTGGTAGTTGAAGTGTACATTTTTTTTTTTTTTTTAAGATGATAAAATGACTCTAAAGTGGAACTGATAATATTTGTAGATCCTTGGGTGGTAAAAATCTCTAATGTACTTGCTAACCAAAAGGTTAAAAATTTGTGTTCACCCTAGAGGTATGTTGGGAGAAAGGCCTCGTGATCTACTTCCAAAATATCAGCCATTGGAAGCCCTGTGGAGTCCTCTGACATACACGGGGTTGTGCTGAGTTGGAACGAGTGTTAGAGTACTGGTTTTGTCATGTCTGCAGATATCTGTGAATATACTTAAAAAAAACTGAATTGAAATTTATATATGGAATGTATAAATTACATCTCAATAACAGTGCTAAAAATCATTTGCACGTGTTTGCGTAGTTTTATTTCAAGTACTCTGTGCTGTACTTTTGATCAGTGTACCCCATCCTTCACAGATACGACACTCTGACTACTGTAGCTATTTAGGGAGCAACAATCTTGAGGATGGCACTGGACCGGGCAGTGTTTTGTTCTGTTGCACATAGGGTTGCTGTGAGTGAGAACCGACTCAATGGCACCTAACAACAGCAACAACATGTGTATTTGTCTATGTGTGTTTGCTCTAAATGGCAACTCCACGTACAAATGAATGAAACAGTGCTCAGTCCTGCACCATCTTGGTGATCATCGGTATGCTCGAGTTCATTGTTACAGCCACTGTGTATTTTTGTATCGGACAGCATTCTGTTGTGATCCATAGGATTTTCCTTTGCTGTTTTTCAGAAGTAGACTGCCAGTCCTTTCTTCCTAGTCTGAGTCTGGAAGCTCCACCGAAACCTGTCCACCGTGGGTGACTCTGCTGGTATTTGAAATACCGGTGGCATAGCTTCCAGCATCACAGCAACATGCCAGCCACCACAGTAAGACAGACAGATGGGTGGTGCATATGTATACATACACGTCCACAAAATATACACCTACAAACACGTGTACATACAATAAGAATGTACAAATAATATGAAAATAGTTCTTTGTATAAGACAGAGTTTTATTCTTCATTGCATATCTCTTCTTCCTTTTGAGTTCCCTCCCCATGTATGTGTATAGCTTTTGTTTTTCTAACTAAAAAGCCTGTTAAAAAATTAAAGCCCAACATATAAATAAAAGACATTCAAGTCACCTTACTTCTATTATTATTCTCTTTTACATTTTTTTACTCAAAGTCACTCAATTTTGAGAGCCAAACAAAGGCTGACAACCTCTGAATTTTTTTTCTTTCGCAAATAAATACAGATTACTTACTGGGCTATAAGCTAAAATTAATCTCAGTTTTGTCCTGAGTGCATTCATAATTTGAGATGTCTGCGACACATCGGAAGATGTACTGGGAATTCACTGAGCCTCAGGCTCACGTGCAGGGCTCTCAGTTACTGTTGTGCGCTGGATGTGCTGACGTCTAGGTCAATATAAGAGGAGTGCCCTTTGAGAGAATGCTAGTTAAGCTACCCTTTCCTGACGTTCTCGTTTATCTCTTCCTGTTCCCATTGATGATCTCTTTTTGCTTTATCTTTCCCATCCCATGATCACCTCCATGAGCGTAGCCCGTAGCCAGACAGTTGTCCTTGTTGTCATCAGTCGCTGTCAAGTGGATTCCAACTCATGGCAACCCCACGTGTGCAGAATAGAGCTGAGCTGCTCCATAGGGTTTTCAGGGTGTGACCTTTTGGGAGCAGATCCCCAGGCCTGCTTCCAAGACACCTCTGGGTGGGTTTGAATAGCCAAATTTGGGCTAATAGCTGATCACTGAATTGTTTTCCCAACCCAGGGACTCCTATAGCCAATCTCCACCTAGTACTTTGGGGTATGAAATACTTAATAAACATTTGCCTAATGATTAAAAAGTAAACACATAAAACAGTATTCTTGGTAGTAATGATCGTTGTTGTTAGTTGCCGTTGAGTTGGCTCCAACTCATGGTGACCCCATGCAGAACGGAGTAAAACGTAGCCTTGTCCGGCGTTATATCACAGTCACTGGTGTGTTTGAGGTCATTGTTATAGCCACTGTGTATTTTGAGCGCCCTCCAATCTAGGGGGTTCATCTATATCAAACTATATTCTGTTATCATCCTTCAGATTTTCACTGGCCGGTTTTCATTAGCAGGTAACCAGGACCTCTTTCCTAGTCTGTCCTAGTCTGGAAGTGTTGTTGAAATCTGTCTGTGATGGTGCCGGTATTTGAAATACTTGCTGGCATAGCTTCAAGAGTCACAGCAACACTCAAACCACCAAAGTACGACAAACTGACAGATGGGTGGTGGAATAATGATTCCTGTTAAAAACCCATTGTCATCGAGTTGATCCTGACTTATAGCGAGCCTATAAACAGAGTAGAACTGCCACCATAGGGTTTCCAAGGAGTGGCTGGTAGGTTTGAGCTGCCAACCTTTTGGTTAGCAGTCATAGCTTGCCGCATAGCTCTTGAATTGTATTGTTTTCTTTTCCTGACTCTATGCCAGACTCCACTACAGCTCAAACCTAATAACCACTGGCTGTTTTCATTGTTGCAGGATTTTTAGACATGCCTCAGGAATTCAGAGAGTGACTGGTCATTTTCTTTAGTTAAAACGTTTTCTTTTGGTGTAATAACTCCACCAGAAACCTTCCTTCAATTTTCCTAATAATGCAACATGTTTATTTCTGTATTATTTAAGCATTACTTATCAGTAAACCAGATTCCAGCTTAAATGATTCAGCACATTGATGAAATATTTAGAACCCTTCTGCTTGGAGATATGCACTTCTGTAGTCATCAGTGATGATCAAAAGCAAACTAAATTGCTTAATTTTCTAACAGAAAAAATTGGTGATTTCATGACTATTAAGGAACTCAATCAATCTTAATTACTTACTTCACACTAATGAAGTCAGTTGCTAAGACTTTAAATTGGAGAAAAAGAATGCATTTGGGAGGCGACGTTTACTTTGTGCCAAACTGAACAGCAATACTGCACCCAAAGTATATAATATCCATCAACATTGTTTGAATATCTGACAGCTTCAAGTTTGGTGGTGATATGCCAAGAATGCTTAATGCTAACATACAGCCTAAATATTTATGAAATATGTATTAAAAATATATACAACATAATTCTCATTAAACATGGTAAAGACACATTTTACTTCAACTCCTCTCTCAAAATAAGTGAAAGAAAACTTCATCTTCAATGTAAATAAGAAATGAAGCCAAGTCCAGACCACTGTACCAAGCCCGTTCCTGTCTAAGCATGAAGCCTACCCAAGAAGGAGGCACTGTCAAATAACATGTCATTATTGTCCTTCAGTAGAACAAATGTTTCTTAGAGAAAAAAGTGTCATAGATCTGAAAAGGTACCCCATAATTAAAGTGCCACTGGATATATATAAATCCTGAATCCTGTCTCTTGATAAAGCCTGTCTATCATGACTATATTGTTTGGTGTACAGATAGATGTTAGACAGATATATGGATGGATAGATACTTGGACAGATGGACGGACGAACAGATGGAAGGATGGATGGATGGTGATGGATGGATGAAGGGTAGATAGTGGATGCATGGATGGACAGACGGACGGATAGGTAGGTAGGTAGGAGTAACAGATAGCTGTTCTTGAGTTGACTCCAACCTAGTGAGAATTATGTACAACAGAACTTCCTGGTCCTGAGTCATATTCATGATTAATGGCATTTGCAAGTCTATCCTTGCAGCTGTTGGGACACTCCTTTTCACCAAGGGCCTCCCTCACCCTTGCTGGCCCTCTGCTTCACCAAACACAATGCTGTCCTTCAGCCATTGATCCCTCCTAACAATGTGTCTAAAGCAAGCTAGTTGGTCAGTGTTCTGTTGTGATCCATCTGCTTTTCATTGGCTGATTTTCAGAAGTATCTTACCAGGCCTTTCTTCCTAGTCTGTCTTAGTCTGGAAACTCTGCTGAAACCTATCAACCATGGGTGACCCTGCTGCTATTTGGAATACCAGTGCTGTGGCTTTCAGCATCACAGCAACATGCAAGCCACATACAGTACAACACATTGAACACATGGGTGCTGGGTGTTGCATGTCAAAACCTGACTGTAAACTTCCCTCCAACTCATTCCAGTAGATAGATGCTGAGAGCTGACTCAGGACACAACCCTACTGATGGGAATAAAAGTCATAAAAGCACTTCGATTTCTTTCCTTTTATTTCTGAACCATCACTCCCATTATTTTTGTATGAAGTACAATTCTAACTCTATGAAGCTGCCTGTTGCCAAGCAAGTTAAACTAATTTGGGAGGCAGTTGTCTCAAGATTACAAGTTTACTCACAGAACAACTATGAGTTAAGGCATTTTGCTGTAATCTATACCAACTCTTTGAATTCTTGAATTGGAAGAGATACATACTCCTCAGGGTAAAGCATAACTGATTTGATGAGACAGTTTAAAGTAAGATGTTTCAAAGCTACAGAGCACATCTCAGCATTTCATCCTTTGTGCATTGCCAAGTATCTCTTCAGGGATAAGTACATATAGAGAAGGAGCCACCAGAAAACCGTTGCTTAAAAACTGGAAAGGAAGCAGGTGGAAGCAGGATGGGAAGAAGGACATAACAAAAGAAGAAAATGAAGAATAAACTTCACATAAGGAAACCAAGTTTTCCCATAATTGATTCTTCATAGTGTATAATAAATTTTCAATGCATCGTCTCTCTTTCAAAATGAGTTTAAAGAAAATTTCTCCAAAAAAGAAAAAAGTGATTATAAAACAAAATGTAAATCATTGGAAAGCTCCTGAGAGAATTGGAAGAGGGAAAATAAGGAATGAAAGCATTGCAGTGCCCTTTGAAATGTCCTCAGATGGGATTAAAATCAAGGCTTCAAACCAGTTCGAACCAGTTTAGTCATGGCTAATGAAGCAAAATCAGAACAGAGCCAAATTTTCACAATTTGGGTGATTCAGAATGGTAACTGGAATGGGAGAAATTATAGGTCCAAACCCTGGAGTGGGAGACGTGGAAAGAGCCCTTTCAAGAGACTGATGCCTATGATTGGATTATTGACAGGACTGTGGATAGTGGCACACATTCAAAGCATCATGGTCAGCAGCCATCTTTGATCAGGGCACCCTTGTTTCCACCTCTGCTCAAAATCCTACAGGCAAGAGATTTGGGTGCTATGCGATGTGTGTGTTGCCCTTCTTTCTCTAAGAGGGAGATTAGATTTCTAGCAGTGCTTTAACCCATAATTTTTCCCATTGTAATTATTTTTCTGGTTCATACAAAGTTTAGAAATTGAGCCTGTTCCAGTCTCTCTTCCTATGAATGAAATAGGAACAAACAGTTTGAAGCCCTGATTAAAATGGTGAAAAAACTATGAAAAACATAGTGGTTAGGTTTGAAGAACTCAGAATTAAATGAAAAAATGATAAAAATGTGTAGATGCAGGAAGACAATAGCAATGAAAGACAAAAAAGATAAAATATTTGCATAATTGGTATCCCTGAAAATGAGAAAAGAAGGTCAATTCAAAGAGAGCGTAGAAGAGAAATGTCTTGAGACAGAGCAAGATTTGAATCTAGTAGTCAATGCTTGAGTCTGGTTA
Organism: Elephas maximus indicus; assembly: GCF_024166365.1. Taxonomy (NCBI): domain Eukaryota; kingdom Metazoa; phylum Chordata; class Mammalia; order Proboscidea; family Elephantidae; genus Elephas; species Elephas maximus. Next base: position 2,782,055 of record NW_026060237.1, on the reverse strand, counting down.
AAATTATACACAATAAATGTCTTATCAAGACATACAAAACAAACCAAACCCATTGCCATTGTGTTAATTCCAACTCATAGCGACCCTATAGAATAGAGTGGAACTGCCCCATAGGGCCTCCAAGGAACAGCTGGTGGATTCAAACCACCGACCTGTTGTTTAGCACTCAAGATCTTAACCCGGGAGCCACCAGGGCTCCCACTGAGACATAGACAGAAGAACTGGTGCATTTGCATGTCGTGTTGATGAAGAATATTGAACATACCATGGACTGCCAGACGAATGAACAAATCAGATTTAGAAAGAAATACAACCAGCACGCTGTTTGAAGTGAGATGGAGAGACTTCAGCTCACTTACTTTGGACACGTCATCAGGAAAGTCCAGTTACTGGAAAAGAACATGCTGGTTTGTAAAGTACAGGGTCGGCCAAAAAGAGGAAGACCCTCCATGAGATGGGGTAACACAGTAGCCTTCACGTTGGACTTCAACATACCAGTGATGACGAAGGTGGCACAGGAATGGGCAGCGTTTCATTCTGTCATACGTGGAGTCACCATGATTCGGAGCCAGCTCAGCAGTAACTAACAACAAAAACAACAGAATGACGTTATCGCCACCTAATGAAGCTTTCTCTGAATGTTCAGCTAGATACATGGAAAGCGACAAGACAGTTTACTCACTCAGCTCAGTTAGTGATATCACAATCTCAGTAGGAACTCGGAGGCCGTGAGACACCCCCACTTCCCTTGCCCAGGGAGCATGCAGTGACTACCTCTGTACAGATGTATTTCCAGCTGCTGTTCCAGGAGTCAAAGTTTACACCCTTAGACCCATTTGTTGGTGTTCCCCATTCACCACCCCTTGTCTTGCTGTAATGAGCTTGCCCTCACTGGGGCTCATCTCACTTCCCTCAACATCACATTTTCAACCATATAAAAACCCCGTTCTGAGTTGATTCCGACTCATAGTGACCCTGTAGAACAGAGTAAAACTGCCCCATGGGGTTTCCAAGCAGTAGCTTTTGGATTTGAACCACGGACATTTGGTTGGCAGCTTAACCACTGTGCCACCAGGGCCTCCCCTTGTGCCCTATGATCCTGCTTCTCAGGGTTTGCATGTGAGGTTCCCTAGCATGCAAACATTCTCACCTTATCCCTGAGACAGCTCTCCTCCCATTCTTCCTTCCCATAACTGATGTTCACCCTGAGCTTGTGTGGATGTTTCTCCCTTGCCTGTGCCCAGTGTGAGCATCTTTTGCAAGCTTCCATGGATGCTCCCTGCCCTTATGTCTACCACAGCATCGTCCCGCATTGTCGTAGCCGCTGGATTATTTCCGTGTTCATCCTTGTCTTAGTCTCTGTGTGCTGCTGTAACAAAAATACCAGATGTGGGAGGCTTTAACAAACAGAAATTTGTGTTCTTACAGTTCAGGAGTCTACAAGCCTGAATTCAGGGCATCACCTCTAGGAGAAGGCTCTCTCTCTGTTGGTGCTGGTGAAGGTCCTTGCCTCTTTCAGCTTCTGTACCTGGTTCCTTAGGGAACTCCATGTGACATGTGTCTTTCCTCATCTGTGCTTGCTTGTTTGTGTACCACGTCTGCTCTTTTTAAGAGTGATTGGTTTAAGACATACCCTACACTGGTATGACCTTATTCATGTCACAAAGAAAACCCTATTCTCAGACGGGATTTCATTTACACGCATCGGGGTTAGAATTCATAACACATACTTTCCTTTGTCTTCATGAGCCACCCTTTCAAATCTCCTATTAGGCTCTTTTTGTTTTCCCCCACTTGTCAGTTTGTCATTTTCTGAGGGTTTGTGTGTTGACGTGATGCTGGAAACTATGCCACTGGTATTTAGATACCATCAAGGTCACCCATGGCAGATAGGTTTCAACTGAGCATACAGACTAAGACAGACAAAGAAGACAGACCCAACAGTCTAGCTCTGAAAAGAATTAGCTAGTGAAAACCTTATGAACTGCAGCTGAAACATTGTCTGATATAGTGCCGGAAGATGAGCGGCTCAGGTTGGAAGACACTTAAATACAAGGTTGAAGTCAAGCTTTTGGGACCTTCATTTGCTGATGTGACATGACTCAAAATGAGAAGAAACAGCTGCAAACATCCATTAGTAATCGGAACCCGGAATGTACAAAGTGTGAATCTAGGAAAATTGGAACTCTTCAAAAATGAAATGAAACATATAAACATCGATATCCTAGGCATTAGTGAGCTGAAATGGACTGGTATTGGCCATTTTGAATCAGACAATTACATAGTCTACTATGCTGGGAATGACAACTTGAAGAGGAATGGTGTTGCATTCATCGTCAAAAAGAACGTTTCAAGGTCTATCCTGAAGTACAACGCTGTCAGTGATAGGATAATACCCATACGCCTACGAGGAAGACCAGTTAATATGACTGTTATTCAAATTTATGCACCAACCACTAGGGCCAAAGATGAAGAAATAAAAGATTTTTTTCAGCTGTTGCAGTCTGAAATTGATTGAACATACAATCAGGATGCATTGATAACTACTGGTGATTGGAATGCAAAAGTTGGAAACAAAGAAGAAGGATCAATAGTTGGAAAATATGACCTTGGTTATAGAACCAATGCCAGAGACTGAACGATAGAATTTTGCAAGACCAATGACTTCTTCATTGCAAATGCCTTCTTTCAACAACATAAACGGCAACTATACACATGGACCTCGCCAGACGGAACACACAAAAATCAAATTGACTACATCTGTGGAAAGTGATAATGGAAAAGCTCAAAATCATCCTTCAGAACCAGGCCAGGGGCCAACTATGGAACAGATCATCAATTACTCATGTTCAAGTTCAAGCTGAAACTGAAGAAAATCAGAGCAAGTCCACGAGAGCCAAAATATGATCTTGAGTATATCTCGCCTGAATTTAGAGACCATCTGAAGAATAGATTTGACTCATTGAACACTAGTGCCTGAAGGCCAGACTAGTTGTGGAATGACATCAAGGACATCATCCATGAAGAAAGCAAGAGGTCATTGAAAAGACAGGAAAGAAAGAAAAGACCAAGATGGATGTCAGAGGAGACTCTGAAACTTGCTCTGGAGTGTCGAGCAGCTAAAGCAAAAGGAAGAATTGATGAAGTAAAAGAACTGAACAGAAGATTTCAAAGGGCCTCTCGAGAAGACAAAACAAAGTATTATAATGACATGTGCAAAGAGCTGGAGATGGAAAACCAAAAGGGAAGAACATGCTCAGCGTTTCTCAAGCTGAAAGAACTGAAGAAAAAATTCAAGCCTCAAGTTGCAACAGTGAAGGATTCTATGGGGAAAATATTAAATGACACAGGAAGCATCAAAAGAAGATGGAAGAAATACATAGAGTCATTATACCAAAAAGAATTGGTCGATGTTCAATGATTTCAAGAGGTAGCATATGGTCAGGAACTGAAGATACTGAAGGAAGAAGTCCAAGCTGCTCTGAAGGCATTGGTGAAAAACAAGCCTCCAGGAATTGATAGAGTATCAATTGAGATGTTTCAACAAAAAGACGCCAAGAAATATGGAAGACAGCTTCCTGGCCGACCAACTGGAAGAGATCCATATTTATGCCTATTCCCAAGAAACGTAATCCTACTGAATGTGGAAATTATGAAACAATATCATTAACATCACATGCAAGCTAAATTTTGTTGAAGATCATTCAAAAGCTGCTGCAGCAGTATATCGATAGGTAACTACCAGAATTTTGGGCTGGATTCAGAAGAGGACGTGGAACCAGGGATGTCACTGTTGTCAGATGGACCCTGGGTGAAAGCAGAGAATACCAGAAGTATGTTTACCTGTGTTTCATTGATTATTCAAAGGCATTTGACTGTGGGAATCAGAATGAATTATGGATAACATTGCAAAGAACGGAAATTCTAGAACACTTAATTGTGCTCATAAGGAACCTGTACATAGATGAAGACGCAGTTGTTTGGACAGAACAAGGGGATACTGAGTGACTTAAAGTCAGTAAAGTTGTGCGTCAGAGCTGTATCCGTTTGCCATACTTATTCAACCTCTATGCTAAGCAAATAATCCAAGAAGCTGGACTATGTGAAGAATAACAGGGCATCAGGATTGGAGAAAGAGTCTTTTACAACGTGTGATACGCAGATGAAACAACCTTGCTTGATGAAAGTGAAGAGGACTTGAAACACTTAGTAATGAAGATCAAAGACCACAGCCTTCGGTATGCATTGCACCTCAACATAAAGAAAACAAAAATCCTCACAAGTGGACCAGTAAGCAACATCATGATAAATGGAGAAAAGATTGAAGTTGTCAAGGATTTCATTTACTTGGATCCACGATCAGCACCCATGGAAGCAGCACTCAAGAAATCAAAAGACACATTGCATTGGGGAAATCTGCAGCAAAAGACCTCTTTAAAGTGTTGAAAAGCAAAGATGTCACCTTGAAGACTAAGTTGGGTTTGACCTAAGCCATGGTATTTTCGATCACATCATATGCATGTGATAGCCGGACAATTAATAAGGAAGACCAAAGAAGAATTGAAGCTTTTGAATTCTGGTGTTGGAGAAGAATATTGAATATACCATGGACTGCCAAAAAAATGAACAAATCTGTCTTGGAAGAAGTACAACCAGCACCTTAGAAGCAAGGATGGCAAGAGTGCGTCTTACATACTTTGGAAGTATTGTCAGGAGGGATCAATCCCTGAAGAAGAACATCATGCTTGGCAAAGTGCAGGTCAATGAAAAACAGCAAGACCCTCAATGAGGTGGACTGACACAATGGGCTCAAGTATAACAACTGTAAGGATGGTACAGGACTAGGTAGTGTGTTTGGTTCTGTCATGCATATGGTCGCTATGAGTTGGAACCGACTAGACTGCACCTAAAAACAGAACAACAACAATGATGATGTGATCACCTCCATGATGAGATTTGATATCAAAGATAATCTAAGAATTTCTGTCATTTAGTAGATTAAGTTTTAATTGAACTATCGGTGGTTTGTGTCTTCAGGGATGCTGTATGAGTGTAAGTAGTAGAGAAAAGTGTTTTAGAGTGCAGATGGTAATTACCAACTCTATTAGTGTGATGGTTAAAATTCTGTTTCACCTTAGCTGGGCCATGACTCTCAGTGGTTTGGCAGTTATTACCTAGTTGGGCAGTAATACGATAATGTGATCATCTCCATGATGAAATTTGATATAATGTGATCACCTCCATGGTGGGATCTGCTGTGAGCAGCCGATCGGTTGGAAGAGAGTTTCCTTGGGAATGTGGCCTGCATCCAGTATAGGTAGATTTTCTGGCAAGTCTCAAGGTTTTCACTTGCTCTGGATCCTGCGTCTGACTCCTGTTGGTCTGATCTCTGGTTCTTGTGACTTCAGCTAGCAGCTTACCTGCTGTGTTGCCTGCTGGTCTTGGCATTCATCAGACTCTGCAGCCTGTGAGCCAGAGCCCTGCTCTCTGGCCTTTTGATCTTGGGTTTGCCAATCCAGACAGCTATGTGAATCAGAAGAAGCCTGTATCCTGGCCATTAGACTTATGATAAGATTTGGCCAATGAAAAACATTGTTTTATGAAGTCAGTGAACAATGAACGAAATGCTGTTTAAATGCTGTCAGAAGAAGAAGTAAGTAAGCCAAGACCAGAAGCTGGGACAGAGAGTGCTCAGTGTGAATAATATGGTACATCCGAGTGGGAGGTGTAGCATACAGACAGAAGACTAAATTTGGGGAGTACTGGCCCAGGGGTTAAGAGCTCGGCTGCTAACCAAAAGGTTAGCTGTTCAAATCCGTCAGCCGCTCCTTGGAAACCATATGGGACAGTTCTACTCTGCCCTATAGGGTCTCTACAAGTTGGAATTGATGCCTGCAGGTGTGTGTGTATGTGTGTATGTGTGAGTGGGCTAATTGCTATGAAGTCATTTCCAACTCATTGTGACCCCATGTGTTTCTGAGTAGTACCACATTTCATATGGTTTTCGATAGCTGATCTTTCAGAAATAGATCGACAGGCCTTTCTTCTAGGTGTCTTTGTGTGGATTTGAACCACCAGTCTTCTGGTTAGCAGCTATCTCAGTTATCTAGTGCTGCTACAATAGAAATACCACAAGTGAATGTCTCTAATAAAGAGAAATTTATGCTGTCATAATCCAGGAGGCTAGAAGTTCGAATTCAAGTCTAGGGGAGAGATTTCTGTCTCTGTTGCCATATCATAAAATAACCATGGCAAGGCCACCTAACTCTATATAACCCAGTCCCTAACTGAGGATGAAAAGAACAGGGTTATTAAAATTATTCTTTATAAATATATTAGGTTATGGAGGGCCAATAACATCTTGCAGAAGTTCTTAAGCTGCCTTTCATATATGAAACCTGAGCTCCAACCAGGAGGATATCTGTGGTAATCCGATAATAAATCTGGTGTGGCTCCAGAAATTTAGAGAAAGACAGTTGGCCTCCACCTTACACAGAAATGAATCCTGACATTCGGCTCAACTTCTGGTGAGGCATTAACCTTGGAAGTCATCCAGGATGTAAACTCAGGTTTTATTTGACTACAGGGTGACTGCTTCCTAGTCATCATCACCACCATCATCATCACTACCACCATCATCACTCCCACTACCATCATCATCACCACAATCATCATCACCACCATCACCATCATTATCACCATCATCACCTTCATCACCATCACAATTATCACCACCATCACTATCACTATCATCACCATCACCATCATCATCACCATCATCTTCATCACTATCACCATTATCACCAACATCACTTTCACGATCATTGTTACCATCATCACTGCCATCATCATGACCTTCATCACCATCACCATTATCACAACCATCACAATCATCATCACCACCATCACCATCATTATCACCATCATCATCACCACCACCATCATCACCTTCATCACCATTGCCATTATCACCACCAGCACTATCACTATTATCGCCATCATCATCTTCATGATTATCACCATTATCACCACCATCACCATCATCATCATTACCATCATCACTGCCATCATCATGACCTTCATCACCATCACCATTATCAGCACCATCAGTATCACTATCATCACCATCATCATCACGATTATCACCATTATCACAACCATCACCCTCAATATCATCATTGTTACCGTCATCACTGCCATCAGCATGACCTTCATCACCATCACCATTATTACAGCCATCATCATCATCTCCATCATCATCTCCACCATCATCATCACCATCATCATCACCATCAATATCATCATCACCAACATCATTGTCATCAACACCTCCACCATCATTCGTCTGATCTTTACTGTTGAGAAAGCATTTTCATGTGATTTCTTGTTAGATGTAAACGGCATGGCTGATTCCTGTCTTCAAGAACAACAGGTAAAATGGGTGGGAAACCTGAGACTGATTAACAGTGAACAAGAGTTAAGTGCTTGCATAATTACTATATATAAACACTCAGGAGTTTATAAGGGAAAGTGCCTTAGCACTGAAGAAAAACGAAAGATGCTAGGAGCAAACTTCTCGAAGAAGTGAGACAGTAAAATGCATTTTGGCTTCTTTTAGACATGTTGGCAGAAAAGAGCAATCACTAGAAAAGATATCATGTGGGTAGAGGGTCAGCAGAAACAAGGGAAGCCCTCCATGAGATGGACTGACACGATAGCCACAAAAATGAGCCCAAACAGCGATGGGCTCAAACATACAGACAGTCATGAAGATGACGTGGGATTGGGCATTCTGTTCTCTTTGTTGTATAGAAGGTCGCCCTGAGTCTGAGCTGACTCAACAGCAACTAACAGCAACAGGGTTCCCTTGAAAGGGGAAGGAACGGTTTGAGGGCAGGCCATTTATATAGGAACGTGATCTACGGAGGCAAGAGTCTAAGACACAGGGAGTGAGACAGAGAAGGGGGAACAGCCAGTACAAAGATGCTTCATGGGTGGCGCAAATGGTCAAGCCCTCAACTGCAATCTGAAAGGCTGGCGTTTCAAACCCACCCAGAGGATCCTGAGAAGACAGACCTGGTGACCTGCTTCTGAAAGCTGACAGCCACCGAAAACCTTATGGAGCAGTTGTACTCTGCACACACACGGTCGCCATGAGTCAGAGTCCACTTGATGGTAACTAACAACAACAACAGAAGACTGGTGCTCAATCGACTGGGGACCTTCATAGCAACGTTTTTAAATGCATCTCAGAACTGTCCACCTGCAGCCTAAAGGGAGCTACAATGATATTCTCAGTCTTGTTGACCATCAGCCAAGGGAGACCTCAGGTGTGTTTACAGCCGTGTGACTTGAAGTTGCGTACAAGCTGGCTTTGCAGATGTCTCATTTTGGGATGTCATAGGAACCCCAAGGCAGGCAGAAGGAAAGGAACACTGTCCAATTGTACCCAACTGAGTCACCGGGTGGTGTGAATGCTTAATGCACTCAGCTGCTAACTGGAAGGTTGGAGGTTCAAGTCCACCCAGAGGTGCCTCAAAAGAAAAGCCTGCAGGTCTACATGCAAAAAATCATCCATTGCAAACCATATGGAGCACAGTTCTACTCTGACACATACGGGGTCCACATGAATTGGAGGCGAATCTAGGACCAGGGGTAAATCACCATAGCCATGGTGGCTGGAGTTGAGAGGATATTGAAGCAGTACACAAGAGATGTGTAACAAGACCACATTATAGAAGTATCCATTCCATTCTTTAGTAATGATACTATCTCAAAAAATGCATACTCTTTGATAATACCAAAGAGGAGGGGAATTTAACTTTGTTTTTTCTTGACAGGCAACCTTAAGATAAATGCTCAATCTCTTAAATGACAAAAGAAAAGATCTGTAATATTTGGAAGATTATAAAAATAGCCAGACACTTACTTTATTTGCATATTCTACAGTCTCCTTTTGAAATAAGCTCATCCATGATACACAGCTTTAACAAAGGTTTATATCGGTTTTTATAATTTTTTTTTGTAAGTTTCCAAATCAAGTCAGTCTCTCACACAAAAACTTATACACAGCTCGCTACATACTCCCAAATTCTCTCCCTCTAATGAGACAGCTCGCTCCCATCCTCCACCCTCTTTTCATGTCCATTTCCCCAGCTTCTAACCTCCTCTACCTTCTCATCTCCCCTCCAGGGAGGAGATGCCAACATAGTCTCAAGTCCACCTGATCCAAGAAGCTCACTCCTCACCAGCATCCCTCTCCGTCCCATTGTCCAGTCCAATCCCTGTCTGGAGAGTTGGCTTTGGGAATGTTACCTGTCTTGGGCCAACAGAAGACCTAGGGGCCATGACCACTGGGGTCTTCCAGTCTCAGTGAGACCATTAAGTCTTTTTTTTTAAATGAGAATTTGGGGTCTACATCCCACTGTTCTCCTTTACCCTCAGGGGTTCTCTGTTGCGTTCCCTGTCAGAGCAGTAATCAGTTGTAGCCAGGCACCATCTAGTTCTCCTGGCCTCAGGACAATGTAGTCTCTGGTTTATGTGGCCCTTTCTGTTTCTTGGGCTCATCATTACTTTGTGTCCTTGGTGTTCTTTATTCTCCTTTGCTCCAGGTGGGTTGAGGTCAATTGACGCATCTTAGATGGCCGCTTGCTAGCGTTTAAGACCCCGGTTCCACTCTTGAAAGTGGGTTGCAGAATATTTTCTTAATAGATTTTATCATGCCAATTGACTTAGTTGTCCCTGAAACCCCTGCCCCTGCTACGCTGGCCTTCAAAGCATTCAGTTTATTCAGGAAACTTCTTTGCATTTGGTTCAGTCCAGCTGTGCTGATCTCGCCTGTATTGTGTGTTGTCTTTTCTATCACCTAAAGTAATTCTTATCTACTGTCTAATTAGTGAATACCCCTCTCCCACTCTCCCTCCCTTCCCTGTCTCAAAACCATCAAAGAATATTTTCTTCTCTGTTTAAACTGTTTCTTGAATTCTTATAATATTTGTATTACACAATATTTTTCCTTTTGCAATGGACTAATTTCACTCAGCATAATGCCTTCCAGATCCCTCCAAGTGATGAAATATTTCAAGGATTCATTATTGTTCTTTATCTACGCATGGTATTCCGTTGTGCGATTATGCCATACTTATCCATTCATCCATTGATGAGCACCTTGGTTGCTTCCATCTTTTTGCTATTGTAAACAGTGCTGCAATGAACATAGGTGTGCATATATCTGTTCGTGTAAGGGCCCTTATTTCTCTAGGCTATATTCCAAGGTCTGGGGTTGCTGGATTGTATGGTAGTTCTATTTCTAGATTTTTAGGGAAGCTCCAAATGGATTTCCAAGGTGGCTGTGCCATTTCACATTCCGACCAGCAGTGTAAGTGTTCCAATCTCTCCAAAACATATCCAATGTTTATTGTTTTGTGTTTTTTGGATTAATCCCAGCCTTGTTGGAGTGAGATGGAATCTCATTGTAGTTTTGATTTGCATTTCTCCAATGGCTAATGATTGTGAGCATTTCCTCATGTATCTATTAGCTACCCGAATGTCTCCTTTAGTGAAGTGTCTGTTCATATCCTTTGCCCATTTTTTAATTGGGTCATTTGTCTTTTTGTAGTTGAGTTTTTGCAGTGTCATGTAGATTTTAGAGATCAGGTACTGATCGGAAATGTCATAGATAAGAACCTTTTCCCAGGCTGTAGGTGGTCTTTTTACTCTTTTGGTGAAGCCATTGGACGAGCATAGGCGTTTGATTTGTAGGAGCTCCCAGGTATCTAGTTTTTCTTCTGCATTGTTAGTAATGTTTTGTATACTGTTCATGCCATGTACTAGGGCTCCTAACATTGTCCCAATATTTTCATTCATGATCTTAATCATTTTAATTTTATATTGAGGTCTTTGATCCACTTTGAGCTCGTTTTTGTGCATGGTGTGAGGTATGAGTCTTGTTTCATTTTTTTGCAGATGGATATCCAGATATGCCAGCAGCATTTGCTAAAAAGACTGTCTTTTCCCCATTTAACTGCTTTGGGGCCTTTGTGAAATACCAACCGCTCTTGGGTGGGTAGATTTGTGACTGAATTCTCAATTCTGTTCATTTGGTCTTTGTATCTGTTGTTGTAGCAGTACTAGGCTGTTTTGATTACTATGGCGGTATAATAGTTTCTAAAATCAGTTAGAATAAGGCCTCCCACTTTGTTCTTCTTTTTCAGTAATGCTTTACTTATCCAGGGCCTCTCACCCTTCCATATGAAGTTGGTGGTTTGTTTCTACATGTCATTAAAAACGTTGTTGGAATTTGGATCAGAATGGCATTGTATCTATAGATTGCTTTTGGTAGAATCGATATTTGCACAATGTTAAGTCTTCCTATACACGAGCAAGATATGTTTTTCCATTTATGTAGGCCTCCTTTGTTTCTTGCAGAAGTGTACTGTAGTTTTCTTTGTATATGTCTTTTACATCTCTCGTAAGATTTATTCCAAAGTATTTTATCTTCTTGGGGGCTACTGTAAGTGATATTGATTTGGTGATTTCCTCTTCGATGTTCTTTTTGTTAGTGTAGAGGAATCAAACTGATTTTTGTGTGTTTATCTCGTACCCTGATACTCTGCTGAACTCTTCTTTAGTTTCTGTAGTTTTCTTGAGGATTCCTTAGTGTTTTCTGGGTATAAAATCATGTCATCTGCAAATAGAGATACTTTGACTTCTTCCTTGCCAATCTAGATACCCTTTATTTCTTTGTCTAGCCTAATTGCTCTGGCTAGGACCTCCAACACAATGTTGAATAAGAGTGGTGATAAACGGCATCCTTGTCTAGGTCCCGATTTAAAGGGGAATGCTCTCGGTTTCTCTCCATTTAGGATGATGTTGGCTACTGGCTTTGTATAAATGCCCTTTATTATTCTGAGGAATTTTCCTTCTATTCCTATTTTGCTGAGAGTTTTTAATCATGAATGGGTATTGAACTTTGTCAAATGCCTTTTCTGCATCAATTGATAAAATCATGTGATTCTTGTCTTTTGTATTATTTATGTGGTAGGTTACATTAATTGTTTTTCTTATGTTGAACCGTTCTTGCATACGTGCTATGAATCCCACTTGGTCATAGTGAATTATTTTTTTGCTATGTTGTTGAATTCTGTTGCCTAGAATTTTGTTGAGGATTTTTGCATCTATGTTCATGAGGGATATAGGTGTGTAATTTTATTATTATTATTATTGGTGTATTTACCTGGTTTTGATATCAGGGATATACTAGCTTTACAGAATGCGTTTGGAAGTATTCCGTCCTTTTCTATGCTCTGAAATAGCTTTAGTAGTAGTGGTGTTATTATTTCTTCTCTGAAAGTTTGGTAGAACCCTGCAGCGAAGCCATCCAGGCCAGGGCTTTTTTTTTGTTGTTGGAAGTTTTTTGACTACCTTAGTTCTACCTCTGTTTGTGATAGTTTAAGTAGGTAGTGCATTTCTAGGAATTCATCTACTTCTTGTAGGTTTTTCAAATTTGTCAGAGTACAGCTTTTCATAGTAGTCTGATATGATTCTTTTAATCTCACCTGAGTCTGTTGTAATATCGCCCCTTTCATTTCTTATTTGGATTGTTTCCTTCCTCTCCTGTTTCTGTTTTGTCAGTGTGGCCAATGGTTTATCCATTTTGTTGATTTTTCTCCAAAGAACCAGCTTTTGGTCTTGTTAATTCTTTTAATTGTTTTTCTGTTTTCATTTAGTTCTGCTCTAATTTTTATTATTTCTTTTATTCTGGTGCCTGAGAGTTTCTTTTGTTGCTCTCTTTCTATTTGTTCAAGTTGTAGGGATAGTTCTTTGATTTTGATCCTTTCTTCTTTTTATATATGTGCATTTATTGATATAAATTGACCTCTCAGCATCGCTTTCTCTGTGTCCCAAAATTTGTGATAGGAACTGTTTTTATTCTCATTAGAGTCTATGTATTTCTTTATTCCATTCTCAATGTCTTTTCTAGTCCAGTTTTTTGATCAGGGTATTGTTCAGTTTCCAAGTGTTTGATTTCTTTTCCTTGTTTTTCTGTTATTGATTTGCACTTTGATGGCCTTATGGTAAGAGAAGATGCTTTTTTAAAATAATTTTTATTGTGCTTTAAGTGAAAGTTTACAAATCAAGTCAGTCTGTCACATATAACCTTATATACACCTTAGTACATACTCCCACTTACTCTCCCCCTAATGAGTCAGCCCGCTCCCTCCTTCCAGTCTCTCCTTTCGTGACAATTTTACCAGTTTCTAACCCTCTCTACCCTCCCATCTTCCCTCCAGACAGGAGATGCCAACACAGTCTCAAGTGTCTACCTGATACAAGTAGCTCACTCTTCATCAGCATCTCTCTCCAACCCATTGTCCAGTCCCTTCCATGTCTGATGAGTTGTCTTCTAGAATGGTTCTTGTCCTGGGCCAACAGAAGGTTTGGGGACCATGACCGCCGGGATTCCTCTAGTCTCAGTCAGACCATTAAGTCTGGTCTTTTTATGAGAATTTGGGGTCTGCACCCCACTGATCTCCTGCTCACTCAGGGGTTCTCTGTTGCGCTCCCTGTCAGGGAAGTCATCGGTTGTGGCCTGGCACCATCTAGTTCTTCTGGTCTCAGGATGATGTAAGTCTCTAGTTCATGTGGCCCTTTCTGTCTCTTGGGCTCTCCCCTTGGTGTTCTTCATTCTCCTTTGATCCAGGTGGGTTGAGACCAATTGATGCATCTTAGATGGCGGCTTGTTAGCATTTAAGACCCCAGATGCCACATTTCAAAGAGGGATGCAGAATGTTTTCATAATAGAATTATTTTGCCAATTGACTTAGAAGTTCCCTTAAGCCATAGTCTCCAAATCCCCGCCCTTGCTCCGGTGCCCTTTGAAGCATTCGGTTTATCCTGGAAACTTCTTTGCTTTTGGTCCAGTCCAGTTGAGCTGACCTTCCGTGTATTGAGTATTGTTCTTCCCTTCACCTAAAGTAGTTCTTACCTACTAACTAATCAGTAAATAACCCTCTCGCACCCTCCATCCCTCCCCGCCTTGTAACCACAAAAGTATGTGTTCTTCACAGTTTATACTATTTCTCAAGATCTTATAATAGTGGTCTTATACAATATTTGTCCTTTTGCCTCCGGCTAATTTCACTGACTAATTTCACTGAGCATCGCTTTCTCTGTGTCCCAAAACTTCTGAGAGGAAGTGTTTTTATTCTCATTAGAGTCTATGAATTTCTTTATTCCATTCTTAATGTCTTCTCTAATCCAGTTTTTTGATCAGGGTATTGTTCAGTTTCCAAGCGTTTGATTTCTTTTCCTTGTTTTTCTGTTATTGATTTGCATTTTGATGGCCTTATGGTCAGAGAAGATGCTTTTTAATATTTCAGTGTTTTGGGTTTTGCTAAAGCTTACTTTATCACCTAATATGTGGTCTATTCTAGAGAACCTTCCATGTAAACTAGAAAAGAAATTATACTTGGCAGCTGTTGGGTGGAGTGTTCTGTATATGTCTATGAGTCAAGTTGGTTTACTATGGCATTTAGATCTTCTTTGTCTTTACGGAGCTTCTTTCTAGATGTCCTGTCCTTCGCTGAGAGTGGTGTTTTGAAGTCTCCTACTATTATTGTGGAGCTGTCTATCTCACTTTTCAATGCTGATAAGAGTTTGTTTTATGTATATCGCAGTCCTGTCATTGGGTGCATAAATATTTAATATGGTTATATCTTCTTGGTATATTGTCCCTTTTATTACATAGTGTCCTTCCTTATCCTCTCTGATGGATTTAACTTTAAAGTCTATTTTGTCAGAAATTAGTATTGCCACTCCTGCTCTTTTTTGATTGTTCTTTGCTTGATATATTTTTTTCCATGCTTTGAGTTTTAGTTTGTTTGCATCTCTAAGTCTAAGGTATGTCTCTTGTAGGCAGCATATAGATGGATTGGAAGTGTTTTTATTCTCATTAGAGTCTATGAATTTCTTTATTCCATTCTTAATGTCTTCTCTAATCCAGTTTTTTGATCAGGGTATTGTTCAGTTTCCAAGTGTTTGATTTCTTCTCCTTGTTTTTCTGTTATTGATTTGCACTTTGATGGCCTTATGGTCTGAGAAGATGCTTGAAGATGCTTTTTGATATTTCATAAAAAGCATATAGATGATTCCATTCTGCCACTCTCTGTCTCTTCACTGGTGTGTTTAGTCCATTTATATTCAGCACAATTATGGATAGGTATGAGTTTAGTGCTGTCATTTTGATGTCTTTTGTTGTGTGCTGTTGACAGTTTCTTTTTCCCGCTCAATTTTGTGTGCTGAGTAGATTACATATTGTTCTTTCCTCATATTCATTGTTGTTTATTTTGTTTCTGCTGAGTATTGTTTTCTTGTATTTTATTTTGATGTGTAGGATAGTTTGTCTCCTTTGTGGTTACCTTATTATTTACCCTTATTTTTCTAAATTGAAACCAAATTTTATTTCTTTGTATAGCCTTGTCTTCTTCTCCATATGGAAGAGCTATGACTACATATCTTAGTCCTTCTTTATTGTTTTAGTGCTGTCTTCTTTTCTATAATAACATCGCAATCCTATAAAGCACACAGGAGGAGCAAGGGCAAGTGCTTGGAAAATTGACCACATGATTGTCTGATTGAAAATGGCCAATACCAGTCCATTTCAGCAGTTTGAATCCACCAGCCACTCCTTGGAAACCCTACGGGGCAGTTCTACTCTGTCCTGTAGGGCTGCTATGAGTTGGAATTGACTCGATGGTGGTGTTTTTTTTTTTTTGGAAGAGGCTCAGTATTGATGCAATTTTCACAAGAACAATCTTAAAGGTCTGCAATCCTATAAAGCAAATCAGCTGGAATATTCTCCTGTTGTTCTTCTCGTTGTAAAAATATGCATTATGGTTGGACACCATCGTTTTAAATATTTGTGCAACCTCAGTTTAAACTGAGCTAACGAAGAGTTTCTTTGCCAGTAAACAAAGCATAAAGTCCAAAGGAAGCAGTCTGAATACTGTCTGAACCAGTAAAGTCTTACCTCTTGCCCACAAGTTGTGTTAGAAGTGGGTCTTTTCTCTATATACTAGTTCTTGCTCTGTGGCATTCAGGCTCAGCTATTCCAGTGCACTATGAATGGAAGCCTTTTACCTTGGCATACAGTATCGAAAATTTAATAACTGGCCCTGTGCTCTGATCGACAGGCCTGCGTCAACCGTCTGCAAAGTAGGTTAGTGGCATTTATTTTTCCGTATAAAAATCAGAGCTATTAAAACGCAGCACAATTACTCCAGCTTAATGACAACTGATTAACTACTTGGGTGCAACTTAGAATAACTCATTTCTACTAGAGATGGCCCATAAATCTTAAACTGAAGAGGAGGCAAATCCCCAGTGTCTTCTAGAGAATAGAATTTACATTCCCCTGCAAAAGACTCCTTGAAAAACATTTGCTATTTGGAAGAGGATAGTTGGTCCAAACTACATAAAAGACAAAAAAAAAAAAAGATTTTCACGTGGCAACTGAATAAAGCTGAAATCGACTGAATGATTAACTTAAATCTCTGAGTTTCTTCCAGGAAAACAAGAAGATACTGAGGAATTTAACATTCCCTCCAATCTCAAGGAATATACTGTATGTCCATGTCAGACAGTTAAGATTTTTTTTCTCCCCAATAAATTGAATTATTTGAAAAGGCCTTGTCTGTTACTTTGAGAAAATGGCTAAATGGGTTTGACTTTTTCAAAGACCCATTTGGCATACAGAGTGGGAGATGTGGCATGGCCTTTCTCAAAGAGATGCCTGTTCTTAACAAGAAATTACCTAGTCTATTTCCTGAGTTCATTCATCTTTATTTGATTAGGAATATAATTGTTTTCCCTGCTCACTTAGAGTAAACCATTTGCAGGCCTGCTGAATAAATAAATGTGTTTGTCTTGTAGGAACCTGAGGCAGCACATGGCTCAGAGAAAATCACAGGAAAAACAGGGCAAGGGGAGACTGAGGACTCAGCAGGAAGAGAGGGTAGTGGGAGGGAGGTGAAAAGACCAGCCGCATGATACCCAAAACCCATTGCCATCTTGTCCATTCCGACTCCTAGCGACCCTGTAGGACAGAGTAGATGTGTCCCATAGAGTTTCCAAGGAGCGGCTGGTGGTTTCAAACTGCCGACCCTTTGGTTAGCAGCTGTAGCACTTAACCACCACGCCATTAGGGTTTCCAGCCGCATAATATTCGGAGCCGTATCAGAGTCACATCATTTATCTGTGAAAGACCCCTGCAGGGGGCCGCTGTGTTATTAAACACTCATTCCCTTCCACACTCCCACTGATTGCCCTTCTCATCGAAAACAAGAACTTAACCAAAATCAAATTCTGACTTTTGCTTTGCCTGTCCAAGGAAGGCTCAGACACCACCTTACTGTCAGTGGAGGCTTGAGTGTTGCTGTGATGCTGAATAGTTTTCTGAGGAGCTTCCAGACCAGATGGAGTAGGAAGAAAGGCCTGGCAATCTGCATGCAAAAATCAGCCAGTGAAAACCCTGTGGATCATGGGGCTGGTACAGGACCAGCCAGCACTTTGTTTTATTGTGTTTGGGGTCACCATGAGTCAGGGGCCAACTCGACAGCAGCTAGCAACAACAGGAGCATTCAAGGAAGGGAGATAAAAGATATGTAGTTGTCGTTGTGGGCTGCCGTCGAGTCATCCCCCGACTCATGGAGACCCCATATGTTACAGAGAAGAACTACTCCACAGCCTTCTCTTGGCTGTAATATTTACCAAATTAGATCACCAGGCCTTTCTTCCACAGAACCTGTGGGTGAATTCAAATAGCGACTCTGTAAGTTAGCCAAAAAATAAAAAAATCAAACCTGTTGCCACTGAGTCAATTCCGACTCATAGTGACCCCACAGGACAGAGTAGAACTGCCCCATAGAGTTTCCAAGGAGTGCCTGGTGGATTCGAACTACCAACCTTTTGGTTAGAAGCTGTAGCACTTACCCACGGAGCCACCAAGTTTCCTTTAAGTTAGCAGCTGATGGCAAATCATTTGTACCACTCAGCCTCCTCTGATAAAAGATAAACCTTGTGTAATTATAGATAACAACTACGTCCCCTTTGGAAAAGCAAGCACATAATTAAAATCTGAACTGTTACCTAGTGTTACAATGGAACAAGGGGATTACTGAAGAGCAAAAACCTTTTTCTTTTTTGTAATGGGAAGCATTTGCTTCCTTGTTGTTTCTTGCTTTACCCTCCCATCGGCTGCCCCCACTACCTGCCCACATTTTTTCCCAAAAAGATGCCAGAAACAAACGAACAAAAAAAACAAACCCACTGCCATCTAGTCCTTTCTGACTCATAGCTACCGTGTAGGACAGGGTAGAACTGCCCCATAGTGTTTCCAAGGCTGTGATTTTCTTTTTATCAAACATCAAATGAAGGCTTACGGAACAAACTAGCTTCTCCTTAAACATTTAGTGCACATATTCTCTTATGACATTGGTTAACACCCCCGTGACTTGTCAACACTCTCCCTTCTCAATCTTGGGTTCCCTATTACCAGCTTTCCTGTCCCCTCCCGACTTCCATTCCCTGCCCCAGGACTGGTGCTCCTCTTCAGTCTCATTTTGTTTTATGGCCCTGTCTAATCTCTGGCTGAAGGGCGAACCTCAGGAGTGACTTCATTACTGAGCTTAAAACGTGTCCCAGGGCCATACTCTCAGGGTTTCTCCAGTCTCTGTCAGGCCAGCAAGTCTGGTGATTTTTTTTGAGTTAGAATTTTGTTCTACATTATTCTACATTTCTGGCCGGACCCCTGTACTGTGATCCCTGTCAGAGCAGTCAGTGGTGGTAGCCAGGCACCATGTAGTTTTACAGGACTCAGTCTGGTGGAGGCCATGGTAGATGCTCCTCCGGTCTTTTTTATTATTATTATTTCTGTTGTGCTTTAAGTGAAAGTTTCCAAATCAAGTCAGTCTCTCACACAAAAACCCATATACACTTTGCTATAGACTCCCAATTACTCTCCCCTAATGAGACAGCCCACTCTCTCCTTCCACTCTGTCTTTTCATGTCCATTTCACTAGGTTTTAACCCCCTCCAAACTCTCATCTCCCCTCCATGTAGGAGATGGCAACATATTCTCAAGTATCCACCAGATCCAAGAAGCTCACTCCTCACCAGCATCCCTCTCCGATCCACTGTCCAGTCCAATCCATGTCCACAGAGTTGGCTTCAGGAATGGTTCCTGTCCTGGGCCAACAGAAGGTCTGGGGCCCATGACCACCGGGGTCCTTCTAGTCTCAGTCAGACCGTTAAGTCTGGTCTTAAGAGAATTTGGGGTCTGCATCCCATTGCTTTCCTGCTCCCTCAGGGCTTCTCTTTCGTGTTCCCTGTCACGGCAGTCATGGGTTGTAGCTGGCCATCATCTAGTTCTTCTGGTCTCAGGATGATGTAATCTCTGGTTTATGTGGCCCTTTCTGTCTCTTGGGCTCGTAATCGCCTTGTGTCCTTGGTGTTCTTCATTCCCTTTGATCCACGTGGTTGGAGACTGATTGATGCATCTTAGATGCCTGCTTGCAAAGACCCCAGACGTCACTCTTCAAAGTGGGATGCAGAGTGTTTTCTTAACAGATTTTATTGTGCCAATTGACTTAGATGTCCCCTGAAACAATGGTCCCCAGACCCCTGCCCCTGCTACGCTGGCCTTCGAAGCATTCAATTTATTAGAAACTTCTTTGCTTTTGGCTTAGTCCAATTGTGCTGACCTCACCTGTATTGTGTGCTGTCTTTCCCTTAACCTAAAGTAGTCCTGCCTACTATCCAATTAGTGAATGCCTCTCTTCAGCCCTCTTTCCCTCCCCCCTCTCATAATAACAGAAGAATGTTTTCTTCTCGGTTTAAACAATTTCTCAAGTTCTTATAATAGTGGTCTTATACAATATTTGTCCTTTTGCAACTGACTGATTTCACTCAGCGTAATGCCTTCCAGGTTCCTCCATGTGATGAAATGTTTCACAAATTCCTCACAGTTCTTTATCCATGTGTAGTATTCCATTGTGTGAATATACCATAATTTATTTATCGATGCATCCGCTGATGGTCACCTTGGTTGCTTCCATTCAGTGCCGCAATAAACACGGGTGTGCATATATCTGTTCATTTAAAGGCTCTTATTTCTCTAGGATATATTCCAAAGGGTGGGATTGCTGGATGGTATGGTGGTTCTATTTCTATCTTTTTAAGGAAGCGCCAAATCGATTTCCAAAGTGGTTGTATCATTTGACATTCCCACCAGCAGTGTAGAAGTGTTCCAATCTCTCCAAAGCCTCCCCAACATTTATTATTTTGTGTTTTTTGCATTAATGCCAGCCTTGTTGGCGTGAGATGAAATCTCATTGTAGTTTTAATCTGCATTTCTCTAATGGCTAATGATCATGAACATCTCCTCATATATCTGTTACCTACCTGAATGTCTTTTTTTAGTGAAGTATTTATTCATGTCTTTTGCCCATTTTTAAAATGGGTTATTTGTCTTTTTGTACTTGGGTTTTCACAGTAGCATGTAGATTTTAGCGATTAGGCACTGTTGAGAAATGTCATAGGTAAAAACTTTTCCCAGTCTGTAGGTAGTCTTTTTTCTCTTTTGGTGAAGTGTTTGGATGAGCATAGGTGTTTGATTTTTAGGAGCTCCCAGTTATCTAGTTTTTCTTGTGCTTTGTTAGTAATGTTTTCTATACTGTTTATGCCATGTATTAGGGCTCCTAACATTGTCCCTATTTTTTCTCCCATGATCTTTATCATTTTAGATTTTATATTTAGGTCTTTGATCCATTTTGAGTTAGTTTTTGTGCATGGAGTGAGGTATGGGTCTTGTTTCATTTGTTTGCGGGTAGATATCCAGCTATACCAGCACCGTTTGTTAAAAAGACTGTCCAAGACTGTCTTTCTTTTAAGAAACTGATATCATTACGACTTTGCAAAACAAACTTGCCAGTTGAGAGATGCTGCTATTGCTATATCCATTGTGGGTGTTGAAGAATTCTGCAAGGAAATAAAATATACATTTTATAAATTTTCCATATGGTAATGATTATACTTTCCTTTTCATTTCAGACCAGTCAGGTATAAGTAACCTCACATTCACAGTGACTCATGACGTGTCTCGTCCAGTTTCTGTGTAAAGCAAGCCAAAACACGTCTTAAGATTAAGCGTACCTTTGTATTTGTGTCTTGCTCTTTTTGATTGCTCTCGCCACTGAAACATATCGGCAATAGTCCAATTAAGTTTGAAGACGTGGCATCAAAGAATGGAAAGGGAGTGCACAAGTTTTTAAGTAGTTCAAGATGAAAAACACCCGTGGTCTACGAAGGGCCTTCTGACATCATAGGACATCATAGGACAAACTAATGTCATTATTTCTCACTACCTTGTAAGTGCGATTCCTTTTGACTAACTCAGACCTGAGTAACAAATTACATGGTCCAAATCAAATTTCTTTTTTACTTACTAATTTTCAAAGATAAATTTTTGTGTTAACATCCAAATTTGAATGTAAATTTTATTTTATAAATTTTACTGGTTTCTTAAATTTTCTTTATTTTCAATTATTTAAATGTATTGGCTATGGACATGTTATCAGGAGGGATCAGTCCCTTGAAAAGCATATCTTGCTTTGTAAAGTTTAGGGTCAGCAAAAAAGAGGAAGACCCTCAACGAGATGGATTGACACAGTTGTTATAAAATGGGCTCAAGGGTACAATGATTGTGAGGAGGGCACAGGATTGGGCAGTGTTTCGTTTTGTTGTACTTAGGGTCGCTGTGAGTCAGAACCTACTCCAAAGTACCTAAAAACAATAGTGGTAGAACCAATTTTTTTTAAAGTGCCATAATATGGATATACCATGTAAAATGAAACAGCAGCATCTAACTAGAGTACAAAAAATGAAAACCTGCAGAAGATAAAAAGAAAAGGATATGTGAATCCCTAAAGACAATTCCAGAATTAACTTCATTTTTAAAACATAAGGAATGAGAAGAGATTTCTTCCACTGAACACTCAAGATGAGTGGGTGCAGATCATTGTACTAGCACCAAGAGTTCTGAAATTATGACTAGCAATACGAATATAACAGAATTTGTTCCAAATTCTGCTTCCATTCCTTGAGGTAGTAAAAAATTTGTAATAGTGTAGAAAGTGAAACAATATTAGGATCTAAAATTGTTGCATCTGCAGACCTTGTAAATAACAGAAACGCAGATCCTACTTTGGGGAATAACTTTTCTTCTAATGATGTAAATTATTGAATCAAAAGAAGGCCAAGTGGTTGTCATATTCACAGTGAACCATTTGGAAATTCATGTCAAAATTTTCTGGATGGTAAACAAACAAAATTCTGTAGCCAGCAGATATTTCTAGGGTGCAAAGCTATTGGTGGAAATTAGGAGAGGGAGTGGCTACCATCTTCTCCATCAGTGGGCTCTGCATATTGTCTTGATTGACAACTATTCAGTCCTAAATCATTTAATTCTTGGTTTGCTATGGGTGGATTTAGGAACTAGCACAACTCAAATATGATCGATAAACATGAAAACAGTTCAATTCACAGAGATTGTATGTTGTTATATTTAAAATGAAGACCTAGTTTTGGCTTAACTTGTGAACTAGAAACACAATGAAGATTGTCAATACTGGAAACTCATTTTGCAGTACATTATTGTTGTCATTCTAACAATCGCTGAATGCGGACTACTGTTTTGAGGAAGAAATGAAGTGTTTGGGTTCCCACAAAATGGAAATTTTGGGGGTTTACTTGAACTTGTTGCTCAGTTTGATCCACTTCTAGCAGGTCACATCTCAAAATATGATAACACAGGAAAGCAGCCCATCGTACGTCTATAAAAACGTGTGAGAAATTAATAAAGGTAAAAAGTGACAAAGTTTGATCAACTATTTTCTCCAAAATAAGTATAGCTCAATCTTTCAGTTTATCTGTAGATTCCACTCACGCCCCTTCTCATATAGAGCAGCTAAGTATTGTTTTAAGATACAGATCTACAACGGATGGAAAACCCCGTTGAGTGTTTTGTCACAATTACTGGCTTAAAAATTCATACCAGTGAAGGAGTTAGCAAATCAAGTACTTCACTATGTATGCGAAGTTTACAAAATCAGTTTTTCTAAGTGCACAGGCCAGTTCTATGACATTGCTGCCAGTATGTCAGGGTGTTATAAAGACATGAACAGAAAGTTTTAGAACATAATGAATATGGCATTTTCATGCCACATACTGTTCATTCACTTAATCTTGTAGGACATAGCTCAGCAGATTGTTGTCCAGGAACAGTTGAGTTTTTTCTACTGTTCAGTTATTCTACACATTTTTGCCACCTCTACTCACCAATGGACAGTATTTAAAACATATTTAAGCAATGACTGAGGATTGAAACATCTTTCTAATACTTGTTGGAATGTGCATATTGTAGCAACAAGCGCAATTCTGAAATCCTACACTAAGATTCTAGATGCCTTAGAAAGTATTGCTGAAGACCAGACAGAAAAAAAGAGATTCCAAAAGAGAAGGTGAAAACATTGTCAACAAAATGCAAACAATGGAGTATGTATTTATGATGGTTATGTAGGATAATATATTGAAATACCATGGCTTGGGTCAGGCGCACCTCAGTCCTCAAAGTGACGTCTTTGCTGTTTAACACTTTAAAGAGATCTTTTGCAGCAGATTTGCCCAATGCAATGCATCATTTGATTGTTTCGTTTCTGGACTGCTGCTTCCATGGGTGTTGATGGTGGTGCTCCCCCAAAATATGTGTGAAATTGGCTAGGCCGTAGTTCCCAGTATTATGTGATTGTCCACCATTTTGTCTCCTGATATGATTTTCCCATGTGTTGTAAATCCTACCTCTATGATGTTAATGAGGCAGCATTAGAGGCAGTTACAACAATGAGGCTGGAGTCAATCTACAAGATGACGTTGTGTCTTGAGTCGATCTCCTTTGAGATCTAAAAGAGAGAAGTGAGCAGAGACTCACGGGGACCTCATATCACCAAGAAAGCAGAGCTGGGAGAAGAGCGCGTCCTCTGGACCTGGGGTTCCTGTGATGAGAAGCTCCTAGACCCGGAGAACATTGATGAGAAGGACCTTCCCCCAGAGCCTACAGAGAGAGAAAACCTTTCCCTGGAGCTGATGCCTTTAATTTAAACTTATACTGTACTAGACTGTGAGAGAATAAACTTCTCTTTGTTAAAGCCATCTTCTTGTAGTATTTCTCTTATAGCAGCACTAGATGACTAAGGTAACCTCTAAAAACAAAAACCAAACCATTGCCCTGGAGTCGAGCCTGACTCATGGTGACCCCATGTGTGTCAGAGTAGGACTGGGCTCTGTAGGGTTTTCAGTGGCTGGTTTTTCAGAAGTAGATTACCAGTTCTTTTTTCTAGGTTCTCTGTGTGGACTGAAATCTTCAACCTTTGGTTTAACATCCAACTTCCTTAGCTGTTTAAACCATCCAGGGACTCCATAGCCAACAGAAATTGAAAAAAAAAAAAACACTCGTTGCTTTCTAGTGGATTTTGACTCATGGCTCCCCATGTGTGTCAGAGTAGAACTGTGCTCCATAGAGTTTTCAATGACTGGTTTTTCAGAAGTAGATCACCAAGCCGTTATTTCACGGCACCTCTGAGTAGGCTTGAATTTCCTACCTCTGTGTTACCAGCTGAATGGTTAACCATTTGCTACACCTAAGGACTCCACTTTAAGCCACTAAATGGGTGGTCATTTGTTATGACAGCAATAGAGAATAATACCCAGCATGCACAGTTTATGAAGCCCTTCTTGTTGTTAGTTCCCATCAGATCAATCTGAATCACGGCAAAGAACTGGGCTTAAGACGGATTTCAATGGCTGTGACCTTTTAGAGCAGATTGCCAGGTCTTCCATCCAAGGCATCTCTGGGTTGGTTTGAACCGCCAACCTTTCAGGCACTAGTCAATAATTTAACCATTTGTACCACCCAGGGACACCTATGAAGCCCTTGAAGTAATGAATTAATTGGTAAACTATTGAGGGAGCTGAGATTCTGTTCTTTCAATGCTGGAAATGGCAACATTTCCTCCTGAAACTTTAAGCATGTAGGAAGTTTATGAAAGGCCAATTTAGAGAACCAACCGGGAGTTATTTCAAATGGTTTTTATTGCCATTGTAAGCCAGTTAACACCCCATCAATATTTCAATTTCATTGTATTTTTCTGCTTTTGTTGTCAACAGACTCCTTTAGCCCCAAAGAAATGTGCTCAACTTTTGGTTCACTGCTACGCTGTTGTTATTGGGTGCTTTGGAGTCGATTCCAACTTACAGCAACCCCTTTTGACAGAATACAACTGCCCCATAGGGTTTTCTACACTGTCATTTTTCCTTTGGACATGTTATCCAGAGAGGCCAGTGCCTGGAGAAGGACATGTTTGGTAAGGTAGAGGGTCAGTGAAAGAGAGGAAGGCCCTCAATGAGATGGGCTAACATAGTGGCTGCAACAACGGGCTCAACCATAACAATGATTGTGAGGATGGCGCAGGACCGGGCAGTGTTTCTTTCTGTTGCACATAGAGTCGCTATGAGTTGGAAGTTCCTTGATGGCACCAAATAACAACCGTCTTCACAGGAGCAGATAGCCAGGCCTTTCTCCCTTGGAGCCACAGGGTGAGTTTGAACTACCAACCTTTCTGTTAGCAGCCGAGTGTTTAACCCTTATTTCAGTAGAGGTCTTTTTGTTGCTAACCAAAAAGAAACCAAACCCGTTGGCATCAAGTCAGTTCCAACTCATAGCGACCCTGGTGAACAGAGTAGAAATGCCCCCATAGAGTTTCCAAGGAGCACCTGGTAGATTCGAACTGCTGACCTTTTGATTAGCAGCTACAGGTCTTAACCACTACGCCACCAGGGTTTCCAAACATAGTAATTATATAAGCTTTTCACTACTGACATTCAACAGCACGATTTATCATCAGTCTGCTATTTAATTTGTATTAATAATTCTTCATTCTACAAACGTTGACTCAGCGCCCACCATATTCTGGGATGCACTAGAAGACTGTATGGAAATAAAGAGGAAGGGGTAACAGTCTACTAGGGAAGCTAGGCTTTCCAAAGGTACAGTGCATGCTAACTGGAATACAGGCGTGCCTTCCACCATGGTGCTGCATCTTCTGGGGACGGTCAGAAAGGTGTCCTGGAAGAGGGATCCTGTAATGGGTGTAGAGAAGAGAGCAGGAGGTTCCCAAGAACATGCCAAGGGGAAGAACAAAACCACTCAGAGAGAATAACAAAGGAAATGCTGGAAGGTTCGTCAGTAGGTAATATAGTTCGAAGAAGGTTGTGTATAGAGAACAGTCCAGTACGCATCTGTCAGTCTGTACTACTGTAGTGGCTTGGGTGTTACTGAGATGCTGGAAGCTATGCCATTAGTATTTCAAATACCAGCAGGGCCACCCATGGTGGACAGATTTTGGTAGAGCTTCCAGACTAAGACAGACTAGGAAGAAAGGCCTGGCCATCTACTTCTGAAAATGAGCCAGTGAAAACTGTATAGATCAACACAGAACATTGTCCAATTTGCTTGCCTTGGACACGTCATCAGGAGGGGTCAATTGTTGGAGAAGCACATCACGTTTGGTGAAGTAGAGGGCCAGCAAGGGCAGGAGAGACTATATTTTGTTTATCCATTCATCTGTTGATGAACATGTAGGTGGTTTCCGTCTTTTGGCTATTATGAAAAGTGCCGTAATGAACATTGTTGTACAGGGTTCTGTTTGCATTCCTGTTTTCACTTCTTCTGGGTGTATACCTAGGACTGGATTTGCTGGATCTCAGGGTCATTGTGTGTTTAAATTTTTGAGGCACAGCCAAAACTGTTCTGCACAGCAGCTGTAGCATTTTACACTCCCGACAACAATGGAAGAAGGCCTGTTTGCTTTAGAATCTGCTAGAGCCATCTACACAAGGAAAGCAAGATTCAAAGACTTTGAAAATGTCTGAGCAGTAAGGAAACTTATGCGTAAGTCTGGAGTGTGTGTGTGTGTGTGTCTGTACATATAGAAAGGAAGAGAGAGAGACAGAGGAAAGAGACAGAGGCTCGGGTTTATTCATGGTGGAAAAATTAAACATGATCGGCAGGGTCATTTTAACTCTAAGTGAGCAGATTCAATTTCCTGTAGAAAAATTCTACAGCAAAAATGAAAAAAAAAAAAAAACACATCACCTACTGCAAACCTGTTTGGCAAGATTTTCCATTATCACAGGTTTCATACTTACAGGCCATGTTCCTGAGAGATGAAATAAAAATGTTGCCATTAGGAATGGCATATCTAGGAGAATTTTTGAGAAAAGAGGAAAGTAAATGTCTGTAAAAAAAGAGACAGTTCTCATTCAGACTTAAATATAATCGTGGCCCCTGCCTCCCTGGCCACCCGAGAGGGCCACTTGTTCACTGTATTCCTGTGGTTGTAGACAGAACATTCTCTCACCTTCTCCTCCCAACTTGCTCAGAAGAACAATGATCGGGATAGACCCTACGTTTTCAAGATGTTTTTATCAATGCAATTCTTTCTTTCTAAAGAAATTTTTCATCAAAAGCAATAGAATTATTTTAATTTTTTATGTATAAGTATGGATTAAAGTTTCCTTCTGGCACAACCTAAAGGTTTGTGGTTCAAGCCCACCCAGAAGTGCTGTGGAATAAAGGCCCAGCACTCTGCTTCCAAGAAGATTACAGCCAAGAAAACACTGTAGGGCAGCTCTACTCTGCAACACATGGGGTTGCCAAGAGTCAGTATCAACTGGCAACTGCTTTTGTTTTTGTTTTTTTAGGTGACATAGGTGGAGTTCCTGGGTGATACAACAGGGTATACATTTGTATGTATGTATATTATATGTACATGTATATATATATACACGAATATGTATAAGGAGCCCTGGTGGCACAGTGGTTAAAGCACTCAACTGCTAACTGAAAGGTCAGCAGTTTGAAAGCACCAGCAGCTCCTTGGGAGAAATGCGTGGCAGTCTGCTTCAGTAATTATTTACATCCTTGGAAACCATCTGAAGTCACTATGAGTTAGAATCGATTCAACAGCAGTGGGTTTTTTTTTTTTGTATATGTATGTATACATAAAAATCAATTTATGTATATGTCTGTGTTGTTGTTAGGTGCCATTGTGTCAGTTCGAACTCATAGCGGCCCTGTAGGACAGAGTAGAAGTGCCCCATAGGGCTTCCAAAGAGTAGCTGGTGGAAGTGAACCACCCACCTTTTGGTTAGCAGCTGAATGCTTAACCATGGCCCCACCCAGGGCTCCATGTGTATGGATATGAATATGCTTGGCTCCTAACCAAAAGGTCCACACTTCCAATCCACTGGCCATTCCTTGGAAGCCCTATGGGGCAGTTCTGCTCTGCCTTATGAGTGAGAATTGACTTAACAGCAATGGGTTTGGCTTTTTTCTGTTTGTTTATATGCACACACACACACAGAGAGAAATTTATACATATACACATAGATTTATTTCTACATAATATTTACGTATATAAATAAATACATGTCCGTGTGTGTGTGTATATATACATATATATATATCCAAAAAAAAAAAAAAAAACACACAACGCGCTGCTGTCAAGTTGATTCCAATTTATAATGTCCCTGTAGGACAGAGTAGAACTTCCCTATAGGGTTTCCAAGGCTGTAATCTTTTTTCAGCTAAGCAGTTGGTGGTTTCGTACTGACTTTTCAGTTAGCAGTCGAGTGCTTTAAGCACTGCATCACCAGAGCTCCTCATATACATCCGTCCATCCATACATAAACACCTATACTTGGATTTAGGACTTGAGTTTCAAAAACCAGGTCAACACACCAGAAACAGACTCATTTTACAGACAGCGAGCCTGAAAGCCAGGTATTCAGGGTTAAGTGATGATTAGGTCAGTTAGAATAGGTTTCTTCCCACGTATTTCCTGGAAAGCCTTGCTTTAGGAAGATATTTCAAATACCCTGAAAGCCTTTGATTCAAATCTGTGGATACTGAGGTTAAAAGAAGTTTTTACCTGCCTCCCGTGTATTCCAACTTCCAATTCTCACATTTATTAAAGCAGCCATATCGCTTTTTGTGGAGTGATCTTAAAAGAACCAAAAACCCCAAACCAGTGGCTGCCGTGTCAATGCCAACCCACAACAACCCCATGTGTGCAGAGCACAGCTCCCTAGGGTTTCCAATGTCTGTGACATTTTGGAAGTAGATTGCCAGGTCTTCTCACCTTTGGGTGGGCTTGAACCACCAACCTTTTGGTTAGTAATTGAACACTTTAACTGTTTGCTCCACTCAGAGGCTCTATGACATTATAAGAAACAGCTACAAATTTAAATTAAAAAAAAAAAACACATACTGCATTTACTATTTCATATATTGAGTTTGGGAGCCCTGGCGGAGCAATGGTTAAGTGCTTGGCTGCTAATCAAAAGGTTGTTGGTTTGAACCCAGCCAGCAGCACTGTGGAATAAAGACTTGGTGATCTACTCCCATGAAGATTATAGCCAAGAAAACCCTATGGCCAGTTTTACTCTATCACATGGGGTTGCTTTGAGTTGAAAATGGACTCAGCACCTAACAACGACGCTGAGTTTCTGAAGGTGGTTTCGTTTTAGGGGCAAGTGGGGGTTGGAGGGAGTTGCTTGGCAACTTTCCCTGGTGGCAATGCCCCTGGCTCTTCTGGGGTCTCCAAGACAATAAAGATCAGTGTCCGGCTCTGTTTGGGACAGTTGTCAGCACAGAATTACCCCAGGTCCATTTGTGGCATGTCAAAAACACCTTTTATAAGCCTTGGAGGTGCGTGCTTGGCAGGTGTGTTAACACCCCAAGTCCTTGGGTAAAAAAGAAGAGAAAAACTCAGGGACAAGGAATGTCACCAATTCCTACTCTCCATGTCCCACCTGTATTGTCTCAAAGCTTTCTTTCAATGCTATTTTATTTTTGGCACCCACTTTGCTGAGTGATAATTCACATGCCATACAATTTACCCATTTGAAGTGTTTCAGTGCTTTGTAGTGTAGTCAGAGTAGTTCAGCCATCACCACGATCAATTTCAGCATATTTTCATCACCCCCAAAAGAAATTCCATACCTCTTTAGTTATCACCCCACGTCTCCCAGCTTCCAACAGTAAGCAAGCACTAATCTTTTTTCTGGGAGTCCTGCTTAAGTGCTTAGCTGCTAAACAAAAAGTTGGAGGTTCCAACCGCATAGCAGCTCTGAGGAATAAAGACCTAGTGACCTGCTCCCATAAAGATTACAGCCTGGGAAACCCCCTGGGGCACTTCTGCTGTGTAACACATGGGGTCAGAATTGACTCCACAGCACCCAACAATAACAAACTACTTTCTCTCTCTATAAATTTGCCTGTTCTGGACATTTCATATACGTGGAAACAGACCATATGTGGTATTCTGTGATGGCCTTCCTTCAGTTAATACTGTGTTTTCAAGGTTCTTCTACATTGTGTATGTTTCAGTACTGTGATCTTTTTATGGCCAGGTAATACTCCGTTGCATGGCTAGACCACATTTTCTTTATCCTTTTATCCGCTGATAGACGTCTGTGTGGTTTCCCCTTCAACGATGTATTCTACTTAGTAGAAATTACTCTTTGTTGACTTTGAAGCCGTGGTGGCACAGTGGCTAAGCGCTCAGCTGCTAACCAAAAGGTCTGTGGTTCAAAACCATTAGTGGCTCCATGAGAGAAAGATGTGACAGCCTGCTTCCTTAAAGATTTATAGCCTTGGAAACCCCATGGGATCAGTATGAGTGAGAATTGACTCCATGGCTCTGGGTTTGTTTGTTTATTTTTTTGTTTGTTTGATTTGGGCTGACTTGAATCAAGGAGTCCTTAATGGTTCAAAAGTTTGGGGCTGCTATCCATAAGGTTGGAGGTTCAAGTCTACCCAGGGGCACCTCGGAAGAAAGGCCTGGTGATTTACTTCCAAAATATCAGCCACTGAAATCCGTATGGAACCCCGTGCTACTCAGACACACACAGGAGGTGCCATGAGTTGGAATGGGCTCGACAGTAACTGGTTTGGATTTTTGTCTGGTTTTAGTGCCATGGCTTTCAGCAGTCCCCAGGCCAAGCAACGCAGAGGGGCTTGGTGGGTGGAAGGCTTTCATGCAACAGAGTGAATTAAGGCCAAGTTCCCATCCATCGGGCCATCACACTGCTTAGAATCCTCTCACCAAAGGAAGTCACCATCAGAGCCATGGTAGCCAGTGAGTTCCCTGGAGGTGGGGACCAGTTAACACCAAACCAGACCATGGGAGACCGAACTTGGGGAATGTCACACCCAGGAGTCAGCATCTGGGTAAAGGAAGATGTTACAAGAGGGGGAAGTTAACAAAATACGAGACTGTGTTGGCATCTCCTGTCAGGAGGGGAGATGGGAGGGTAGAGAGGGTTAGAAACTGGCAAAATTGTCACAAAAGGAGAGACTGGAACGGCTGACTCATTAGGGGGAGAGTAAGTGGGAGTACGGAGTAAGGCGTATATAAGCTTATATGTAACAGACTGACTTGATTTGTAAACGTTCACTTAAAGCTCAATAAAAATTATTAAAAAAAAAAAGTTTCAAGATCAATCCTGAAGTACAACTCTGTCAATGATAGGATAATAACCATACACCTACAAGGAAGATCAGTTAATATGACTATTGTTCAAATTTACACACCAACCACTAGGACCAAAGTTGAAGAAACAGAAGATTTTTATCAGCTGCTACAGTCTGAAATTGACGAACATGTAATCAAAATGCATTGATAATTAGTGATGATTGGAAGGCGAAAGTTGGAAACTAAGAGGAAGGATCAGTAGTTGGAAAATATGACCTTGGTGATAGAAGCAATGCCAGAGATTGAATGATAGAATTTTGCAAGACTAACGACTTCTTCATTCCAAATACCTTCTTTCACCAACATAAATGGCGACTATGCACATAGACCTTGCCAGATGGAAGGAACAGAAATCAAATTGTCTACATCTGTGGAAAGAGACGGTGGAAAAGGTCAATATCATCCGTCAGAACAAAGCCAGGGGCTGACTGTGGAACAGACCAGCAATTGCTCATACGCAAGTTCAAGCTGAAGCAGAAGAAAATCAGAACAATCCATGAGAGCCAAAATATGAACTTGAGTGTGTTCCACCTGAATTTAGAGACCATCTGAAGAATAGATTTGACCCACTGGACTCTAGTTACCGAAGACCAGACGAGTTGTGGAACGACATCAAGGACATCATCCATGAAGAAAGCAAGAGGTCACTGAGAAGACAGGAAGAAAGAAAAACCAAGATGGATGTCAGAGGAGACTCCGAAACTTGCTTTTGAGTGTTGAGCAGCTAAAACAAAAGGAAGAATTGATGAAGTAAAAGAACTGAAGATTTCCAAGGGTGTCTCGAGAAGACAAAGTAAAGTATTATAATGACATGTGCAAAGAGCTGGAGATGGAAAACCAAAAGGGAAGAACATACTCGGCATTTCTCAAGCTGAAAGAGCAGAAGAAAAAATTCAAACCTTGAGTTGCGATAGTCAAGGATTCCATGGGGAAAATGTTAAATGAGGCAGGAAGCATCAAAATAAAGTGGAAGGAATACACAGGGTCATTATACCAAAAATAATTAGTCGATGTTCAGCCATTTCAAGAGGTGGCACATGATCAGGAACTGATGGTACTGAAGGAAGTAGTCCAACTGCTCTGATGACACTGGTGAAAAGCAAGGCTCCAGGAATTGATGGAATATCAGTTGAGATGTTTCAACAAACAGATGCATCACTGGAGGTGCTCACTCATCTATGCTAAGAAATGTGGAAGACAGCTTCCTGGCCAACTGACTTGAAGAGATCCACATTTATGCCTATTCCCAAGAAAGGCTATCCAACTGAATGTGGAAATTATAGAACAATATCATTAATATCACACGCAAGCAAAATTTTGCTGAAGATCATCAACAGGGAACTGCCAGAAATTCAGGCCGGTTTCAGGAGAACACTTGGAACCAGGGATATCATTGCTGATGTCAGGTGGATCCTGGCTGAGAGGAGAAAATACCAGAAGGATGATTACCTGTGTTTTATTGACTATGCAAAGGCATTCGACTGTGAGGATCATAATAAGCTAGGGACAACACTGCAAAGAATGGGAATTCCAGAACACTTGTGTCAGGAGGAACTTTTGTATATTTCAAGAGGTGACTGCACAGAACAAGGGGATACTGATTGGTTTAATATCAGGAAAGATGTGCGTCAGGGTTGTATGCTTTCACCATATCTATTTAATCTGCATGCTGAGCAGATATTACGAGAAGCTGTACCACATGAAGAAGAAGGGGACATCAGGATTGGAGGAAGACTCATTAACAACCTGCGTTATGCAGGTGACAGAACCTTGCTTGCTGAAAGTGAAGAGGACTTGAAGCACTTACTAATGAAAATCAAAGACCACAGCCTTCACTGTGGATTGCACCTCAATATAAAGAAAACAAAAATCCTCACAACTGGACCATTGAGCAACATCATGATAAACGGAGAAAAGACTGAAGTTCTCAAGGATTTCATTTTACTTGGATCCACGATCCACAGCCATGGAAGCAGCAGTCAAGAAATCAATACACGCATTGCATTGGGTAAATCTGCTGCAAAGGACCTCTTCAAAGTGTTGAAGAGCAAAGTCATCACCCTGAAGACTAAGGTGAGCCTGAGCCACGCCATGCTATTTTCAATTGCATCATATGCATGTGAGAGCTGGACAATTTTCCTAGATTCGTTCATTGTACACTGATTATTCATGTACATTGTTATTATTAATGGATGTTTTCAGGGGTTTCTTCCCATTTTGAATTGCATCACATGAGTAAATGAAGGCCCCCAAAGCTTTTCGTCATCTTGTCAGTAAGGTTGACTCTACTTTAAGGAGGAAGCTCTTCCCCAGTCCTATTCTGAGTGTCTTCCAACCTGAAGGGCTCATTTTCTGGCACTATATCAGACAATGTTCCTATGCCCTTAATGTACTTTTCACTGGCTAATCTTTTGAGAAGTAGAGCACCACGTCCTTTATCCTAGTTTGTCTTGGGAAGCTCAGGTGAAACCTGTTCATCATGGGTGACCCTGCTGGTATTTGAAATAGCAGTGGCAGAGCTTCTAGCATTACAGCAACATGGATGACAATATAGTATGAGAAAATAACATATGACACATGTGTGGGACTCTTTTCCAATGTTGTTATTAGGTGCCCTCGAGTTGCTTCTGACTCAGAGGGACCCTATGCACAACAGCAAGAAACACTACCCAGTCTTACACCGTCCTCACAATCATTGTTATACTTGAGCCCATTCCTGCAGACACTGAGTCAGTCCAGCCTGGTGAGGGTCTTCCTATTTTTCACTAGCCCTCTATTTTACCAAGCACGATGCCCTTGTCAAGGGACTGATCCCACCTGATAACATATCCAACATACGTGAGACGCAGTCTCACCATCCTTGCTTCTAAGGAGCATTCTGTTTGTACTTCTTCCAAGACAGGTTCGTTCTTTTGGCAGTCCACGGTATTTTCCATATTATTCATCAGCTCCACAATTCAAAATTGTCAATTCTTCTTTGGTCTTCCTTATTCATCATCCAGCTTCCTCATGCATATGAGGTGAATGAAAACACCATGGCTTGTGTCAGGTGCACCTTGGTCTTCGTAGTAACATCTTTGCTTTCCAGCACACTAAAATGGTGTTTTGCAGTAAATTTGCTCACTGCATGCACCATTT
This sequence comes from Elephas maximus indicus, assembly GCF_024166365.1. Lineage (NCBI taxonomy): Eukaryota > Metazoa > Chordata > Mammalia > Proboscidea > Elephantidae > Elephas > Elephas maximus. The sequence goes on along the minus strand of NW_026060237.1, from coordinate 2,747,208 downwards.
GATGTTTGTCTGGTGCTTCCATGGGTGTTGATTGTGGATCCATGTAAAGGAAATCCTTGATAAGTTCAATCTTTTCTCCATTTATTGTGATGTTGTTTATTGGTCCAGTTGGAAGGATTTTTTCTTCATGTTGAGGTATAACCCATACTGAAGTCTATGGTCTTTGACCTTTACAAATAAGCGTTTCGAGTTGTCTTCACTTTCAGCAAAATTGTGTCATCTGCATATCACAGGTTATTAATGAATCTTCCTCCAGTCCTGATGCACTGTTCTTTTTCATGTCATCTAGCTTCTCAGGCTCTTTGTTTAGCATACACATTGAATGAATATAGTGGAAAAATACAATCCTGACACACACTTTTCCTGACTTTATACCACACTGTATTCCCTTGTTCTTTTGAATCTTTTATCTTCATTTACTCGTGTGACACAACTCAAAAGAACCTGATCTATGTACAGGTTCTTCATGAGCACGATAAAGTGTTCTGAAGTTCGTAATGTTACCCATAATTTTTTTTATGATCTACACAGTTGGATGTTTTTGCCTAGTTACTACAACACAGGCAAATATCTTTCTGGTATTCTCTGCTTTCAGCCAGAACCCATCTGACATCAGCAATGATACCCTGGTTCCACATCCACTTTTGATCCTGGCTTGAATTTCTGGCAGTTCCGCGTCAAAATCCTGCCGCAGCCTGTTTTGAACTATCTTTAGCAAAATTTTACTTGCATGTAGTGTTAATGATGTTGTTCTTTAACTTCAGAATTCAGCTGGATCATATTTCTTGGGAATAGGCATAAATATGGATTACTTCCAGTCAGTCGACCAGGTAGCTGTCTTCTAAATTTCTTGGCATTGAGGGGTGAACACTTCCAGTGCTGCATCCATTTGTTGAAACATACCAATTGGTATTCTGTCAATTCCTGGAAGCTTCTTTTTTGCCAATGCCTTCAGTGCAGCTTGGACACCTTTCCTCAGAACCATCAGATGCTAATCATATGATACTTCCTGAAATGGTTGAATATCAACCAATTCTATTTGGTATAGTGACTCTGTGTATTCCTACCATCTTCTTTTAATGCTTCCTTCATAGCTCAGTATTGTCTCCACAGAATGCTTCACTATTGCATCTCGAGGCCGAAAAGTTTTCTGCAGTTCATTCAGCTTGAGAAATGTCAGGTGTGTTTCTCTCTTTTGGTGTTTTACCTCCAGGCCTTTGAACATGTCATTATATACTTTACTTTGTCTTCTCCAGGCGCCCTTTGAAATCTCCCTTTCAGTTATTTTACTTCATCATTTCTTCCTGTTGATTTAGCTACTCCGTGTTCAACAGCAAGTTTCAGAGTCTCTTCTGACATCCATTTTGGTCTTTTATTTCTTTTCTGTCTTTTTAATGACTTATTGTTTCTTCATGTACGATATCGTTGATGTCATTCCACAGTTCCTCTGTCTTCATTCATTATCATTCAACGTGTCAAATCTATTCTTGAGATTGTCTCTAAATTTATATGGAATATGCTGAAGGTCCTACTTTATCTCAGGTGAACTTGTTCTAATTTTCTTCAGTGTTAATTTGTTTATAAGCACTTGATGGTCTGTTCCACAGTTGGCCCCTGGATTTCTTCTGACTGATGATACTGAGCTTTTTCATCGTCTCTTTCCACAGATAGAGTCAATTTAATTACTGTGTATTCTACCTGGTGAGGTCACCATTTATGCTGCTGAGAAAAGGTATTTGAGATGAAGCACTATTGGTCTTAGCAAATTCTGTCATGCGATCTCCGTCATTGTTTCTATCACCAACGCCATATTTGCCAACTACCTATCCTTTTCTTTGTCTCCAACTTTCACATTCCAATCAACAGTAATTATCAAATCATCTTGATTGCATGTCTGATCAGTTTCAGGCCGCAGAAGCTGGTAGAAATCTTCAGTTTCTTCATCTTTGGCCTTACTGGTTTCTGCATAAATTGGAATAACAGCCATATAAACTGACTTGCCTTGTAGGTGTATGGACATTGTCCTATTACTGACACCATTGTCCTTCAGGATAGATCTTGAAATGTCCTTTTTGACGATGAATGCAACACCATTCCCCTGCAATTTGTTGTTCCCAACATAGTCGACCACATGATTTTCCAATTCAAAATCACTAATACCAGCCCATTTCAGCTCACTAATGCTAGGATAGCAATGTTTACACTTTTCTTTTCATTTTTGACAATTTCCAATTTTCCTAGCATCATACTTCATACATTCCACATTCCAATCATTAATGGATTTTTGGAGCTGTTTCTTCTCATTTTCAGTTGTGGCACATCGGCAAATGAAGGCCTTGAAAGCTTGACTCCATCCACATAAATGAGGTTGACTCAACTTTGAGTAGACAACTTTCTCCCAGTTGTATTTTGAGTGCCTTCCAACCTGAGAATCTCACCTTCCAGCACTATATCAGACAATACTAATCTGCTATTCATAAGTTTTTTTGTGTGTGTGCATTAAAAGAAAGTTTACAAATCAAGTCAATCTCTCATACAAAAATTTATGTACACCTTGCTATGTACTCCTGGTTGCTCTCCCCCAATGAGACAGCACACTCTTCCAGCCTGTATTCCCCGTGTCTATTCAGCCAGCTTCTGTCCCCCATTGCCTTCTTATAACCCCTCACAGCAAGAACTGCCCACATGTGTCAACTTGAGCCAAAAAACTCACTCTTCACCGATATCAGTTTTCTGTCTTATAGTCTGAAGAATCAACTTTGGGATTGGTTCCTTTCTTGCACTAACAGAAGGTCTGGGGACCGTGACCTCTGGGGTCCCTCTAGTTTCAGTCAGACCATTAAGTCTGGTCTTTTTACAATAATCTGAGGTCTGTATCACACTGTTCTCTTGCTCCATCAGGGATTCTCTGCTGTGTTCCCTGTGAGGGCCATCATCGGTGGTAGTGGGGCACCATCTAGATCTTCCAGTCTCAGGCTGTTGGAGGCTCTGATGTACGTGGCTCTTCCTGTCTCTTGGGCTCAAAATTACCCTGTGCCTTTGGTGTTCTTCATTTTCTTTTCCTCCAGGTGGGTTGAGACCAATTGATGATGCATCTTAGGTGGTGGCTTGCTAGTGTTTAAGACCACAGACCCCACTCACCAAAGTGGGATGCAGACTGTTTCCTTAATACAGTTTGCTATGCCAGTCAACCAAATGAAACCATGGTCCCCAGACCCTCACCCCTGCTACTCTGGCCTTTGAAGCATTTGTTTATATTCAGGAAGCTTGTTTGCTTTTGGATAAGTCCAGTTGTGCTGACCTCTCCTGTATTGTGTTTCCCTTCACCAAAATACTGCTAGTCTCCTATCTAATTAGTAAATTCCACCCCCCACCCTGTAACCATCAAGGAATATTTTCCTCTCCATTTAAATTATATCCGGAGTTCTTATAATAGTGGTATCATGCAATATTTGTCCTTTTGCAAGTGACTAATTTCACTCAGCACAATGCCTTCCATATTTTTCCACGTTATGAAATGTTTCATAAATTCATCATTTTTTTTATGATTGTGTAATACTCCACTGCATGAATATACCATAATTTAATTATCCATTCATCTATTGATATGTACCTTGGATGCTTCCATCTTTTTGCTATTGTAAACAGTGCTGCAATGAACACGGGTGTGCATATATCTGTTTGTGTGAAGGCTCTTATTTCTTTAGGATATATTCTGAGAAGTGGAATTGTTGGATCATATGCTAGATCTATTTCTAGCTTTTTAAGGAAGTGCCAAAATAATTTCCAAAGTATCTGTACTATTCTACATTCCACCCAGCAGTGTATAAGTGTTACAGGCTCTCCATAACCTCTCCAACATTTATTATCCTGTTGTTTCTTTTTGGAACAATGCCGGCATTTTTGGAATGAGATGGTATCTCATTGTAGTTTTGATTTGTATTTCTGTAATGGCTAATGATGGACAGCATTTCCTCATGTATCTCTTAGATACCTGATTGTCCCCTTTGGTGAAGGGCCTGTTCATATCACTTGCCCATTTTTTAACTGGACTATTTGTCAGCAATCCTTTTAAATTGTACATGCAGAAACTGTTGAATTGTTGTATATTTGCTGTGCATATTCTCAACAGCAACATAATGACATAAAAAGAAAAACAAGGCTTGGAGAAGTTACAGAATGAAAGAATAAAGCAACTTTCAGCACCAAGTAGGTCAAATGCTTAGGACGGCAAAGACTCTGTTTCCCAGAGCCAACACTAAAAGTACTCAAACTCAGCAATATCGAAGGGACATATAAGAACAACAGGAAAGAATGCTAATTCACAGTGGCAAAATTGATAGAAACTTTGAGAAATTACAGATATTGAACTTACTAGAAAAATAAAAGAACTCTTAAATATGCTCAAATATGGACAAAGAACTAAAGAAACAGAGAAAAAATCTATGTATGTACAAAAACAGAATAGTAGTAAAGTGATTGAAAATATAAAAGGGAGCTTTGGGAGCTAAAAAGTAAAATTGCTAAAGTGTAAACTTTAACAGGGAGTCTGAACAGACAATTTGAGCAGGAAGATAAAGTAAACAATACAATTTTAATGACAGAAAAATTTAAATTTTCTGTTTATAGAAAGAAAGTTAAAGTAAGTAGGAAGAATGCAATGCAGTGGCTCTGGGTTTGGCCAAAGAGTGGACGGTCTGTAGACTGAACCCACCGTCTGCTCTGCAAGAGTAGGACTGCAGTCTGCTTCCATAAAGACTTACATCTTTGGAAATCCTATGGGGCTGTTATACTCTGTCCTATATGTTCAGAATGAGTAGGAATTAACTTCATAGCAACTATTTTTTGTTTGTTTGTTTAAATGTCCTATGGATCAACATCAAGTGTACCAAAATATGACTTATAGGAGATAGGCCATTAAAGGAACAAAAGAAAATCTGAGGAAATAATGACCAAAAACATCACATTTAAAGGAAAAAAAGAATACACATATTTAAGAAACTCAACACACTTTATGTAACCCCAAAAGGGAACCATACGGAAACTCATTACATTCAAATTGTGAAAACTCAGAGGGGGAGTTTTGAGTGCAGCATGGGAGAAGCAACTTGTCATGCAGAAGAGAGTCTCGATAAGATTAAAAACCGAGTTTACCCCAGGGCCCAAGGAGGTAAACTGTACAAGTATATGTTTTGTCAAGTGTATTTTTACCGCAGACAAAACAAACAAAATTTAAAAACTTGGAAATGAACAGTCAGCAAGATAACAAAACAAAATCAACAACAACAAATATGAGGAAAAGACAATATATAAAGAAAATCTACTCAGCACATAACATCAAGTGGGAAAAAGAAACTGTCAACAACACACAAAAAAAGACATGAAAATGATAGCACTAAATTCATACCTGTCCATAATTACCCTGAATGTAAACGGACTAAATGCACCAATAAAGAGACAGACAGTGGCAGAATGGATTAAAAAACAAGATCCGTCTATATGCTGCCTACAAGAGACACACCTTAGACTTAGAGACACAAACAAACAAAAACTCAAAGGATGGAAAAAAATACATCAAGCAAACAACAATCAAAACACAGCAGGAGTGGCAATAGTAATTTCTGACAAAATGACTTTATACTTAAATCCATCATAAAGGATAAGGAAGGACACTATACAATGATTAAAGGGACAATATACCAAGAAGGTATAACCATATTAAATATTTATGCACCCAATGACAGGGCTGCAAGATTCGTAAAACAAACTCTATCGGCATTGAAAAGTGAGATAGACAGCTCCACAATAATAGTAGGAGGCTTCAACACACCACTTTTGGTGAAGGACAGGACATCCAGAAAGAAGCTCAATAAACACACTGAAGATCTAAATGCCACAATCAACCACCTTGACCTTGTAGACATATACAGAACACTCTACGCAACGGCAACAAAGTATACTTTCTTTTCTAGTGCACATGGAACATTCTCTAGAATAGACCACATAATTAGGTCATAAAGCGAACCTTAGCAGAATCCAAACGTTGAAATATTACAAAACATCTCCTCTGACCATAAGGCCATAAAAGTGGAAATCAATAACAGGAAAAGCAGGGAAAAGAAATCAAACACTTGGAAACTGAACAATACCCTGCTCAAAAAAGACTGGATCATGGAAGACATTAAAGATGGAAAAAAGAAATTCAGAGAATCCAATAAGAATGAAAACACTTCCCATTAGAACCTTTGGGATACAGGAAAAGCGGTCCTCAGAGGTCACTTTACGTCAATAAATGCACACATCCAAAAAGAAGAAAGGGCCAAAATCAAAGAATTATTCCTACAACTTGAACAAATAGAAAGAGAACAACAAAAGAAACCCACAGGCACCAGAAGAAGACAAATAATAAAAATCAGAACACAATAAATGAAATAGAAAACAGAAAAATAACTGACAGAATTAACAAGGTCAAAAGCTGGCTCTTTGAAAAAAAATCAACAAAATTGATAAACCACTGGCCAAACTGAGAAAAGAAAAACAGGAGAGGAAGCAAATAACCTGAATAAGAAATGAGATCAGTGATATTACAACAGACCCAACTGAAATTAAAAGAATCATATCAGATTGCTATGAAAAACTATACTCAAATTTGAAAACCTAGAAGAAATGAATTCCTAGAAACACACTACCTACCTAAATTAACACAAACAGAGGTAGAACCACTAAATTGACCCATAACAAAAGAAGAGATTGAAAAGGTAATAAAAAAATTCCCAACAAAAAAAAAGCCCTGCTCCAGTTGGCTTCACTGCAGAGTTCTACCAATCTTTCAGAGAAGAGTTAACACCACTACTACTAAAGGAATTTCAGAGCATAGAAAAGGACAGAAAACTACCCAACTCATTCTGTGAAGCCACCATATCCCTGATACCAAAACCAGGTAAAGGCACCACAAGAAAAGAAAATTATAGACGTATGTCCCTCATGAATATACATGCAAAAATCCTCAACAAGGAGGCCAGCCAAGATGGCTGGCTAGGTAGAAGCTACTTCGGATTCCCCTTGCAACAAAGACTCAGAAAAACAAGACAATCGATCACATATGTGACAACCTACAAACCCTGACCATCAAACACAGATTTAAAGAGTTGACCTGAGTGACAGAGACTAAGAACGAACAACCACGGGGAAGCAACGACTGCTTTCGGAGCCTGGAGCCAGTGTCCCAGTCAGAAAACCTTGGCACTGGGCTTTGGACTGGGCGTAGGGGGGCTGAACACTGCATCCTGAGACGGCGCAAACAGGGGATGCAGCCCTAGCCCCCAGACGTGACCTCAGGGGAACCCCAGCCAGCACACGCAGGCAGCGTGGCGACGTGGCTGACAGGAGGAGAAGTCACCAGGAGGCAGCGACTGATTATGGAGCCTGGAGTGTGGCGTCCCTCCCAGGGAACCTTGGTGCAGGGCTTTGGACGGGGAGCGGAGGAACTCACCAAGGCTTCTGAGACAGCACAAGCACAGGATGCGGCCAGACCCTCAGGGGCAATCTCGACCCAGCCAACGCACACCGGCTACACACGCATGGGGAATCTCAGATAAAATAGTCATCACCAAACAAGATAAGTAACTTTGTCTATACTCTGGGGTGCTACTCTCTAGTATTTATCTGATCCCTCCCCTCCCCTTCCCAGGCGGCTTCATTAACATTGGAATTTCCTGAGCCAGAGAGTGAAGTGCTCTGCGATTTTTCTTTTATTTTTTTCGTCTTTTCCTAACCCATTCTCCTGACCTGAGCTACAAAAAACACAGCTACAAAAACCCAGGGACCAAAAATCCTTCCCTAATTGGAGTAAAAATACTGAATCAACTCCAGTCAAGCATATGAGATCCACTGTCTTGGGCTTTCATCCCTACAGGGAACAAGGTGGCTATTATAATGCAAAGGCAATTCTGATAGGGATCTGTCTGTAATTGTTTTAGCTGATTATTGGAATGATAAGTTTCCCAGGTCTGACATCTTTACATATTCAACAGAGCCCTCACTGACCCACAATGGGGAACTGAGGGCTGAAGCTCCCCTCAGACCAGCTAGCCTCCTGCCATAGGGGCCTAAGGATGGTGAGACCTACCAATCTGTAGAGGTACTTGCGTTGGGTGCCTCAGGTAGAGCTGCAGAGCCCACCCACCAAAGTGCTTTAGGAATAGAGACACACCTACCTCACTGGCACTTGGGGGGAGCCTGTCAGCATCCTGCCTACCCCCGCCCCGAGTGTGAAATCCTGCTGCTACTAGAATCTGGTTCACACAACTATCACCACTACTTTTCTAGCTGGATAGGTGACAGTCTGCACCACACACTTGATGACCCAAAATCAGATTCTACTCAAGAATAGTATTAGAACTGTTAGGCTTATATATCTGGTAACAGCTCAAACCAGCTGCTAATAGGACATAAGTGATTCTAGGGCTATAACAATCAAGACAGCACAATCTAGTAGCCCATCTAAGTATACTGAAAGAAAACAAAACAAGACAAGACTCAGTGAGCAAATATGAAATAAATCACTACAATACCTTATAGATGGCTCGGAGACAGCAGTCAATATCAAACCACATAAAGAAGCAGACCATGATTGCTTCTACAACTCCCCAAACTAAAAATCAAAATCTTTCCCAAATGAAGATACATTCCTGGGATTGCCAAATGCAGAACATAAAAAAACTAATTTACAAAATGCTTCAAGACATCAGGGATGACCTCAGGAATGAAATAAGGCAATCTACAGAAAAAGCCAAGGAACACACTCATAAAGCAGTTGAAGAACTCAAAAAGATTATTCAAGGACATAGTGGAAAAACTAATGTGCTGGAAGAATCCATAGAGACACAGCATTCAGAAATCCAAAAGATTAACAGTAAAATTACAGAATTACACAACTGAATAGGAAGTCAGAGGAGCAGAATCGAGCAATTGGAATGCAGAGTGGGGGACCTGGAGGACAAAGAAATTGAAACAAATATAGCTGAAAAAAATCAGATAAAAGAATTAAAAAAAATGAAGAAACCCTAAGAATCATGTGGGACTCTGTCAAGAAGAATAACATGCATGTGATTGGAGTCCAAGAACAGGGAAGGATAATGGAAAGTACATAGAGAATAGCTGAAGATCTGTTGGCAGAAAACTTCTCTGACATCATGAAAGATGAAAGGATATCTATCCAAGATGCTCACAAACCCTATATAAGATTGATCAAAAAGAAAATCATCAAAACATATTATTACCAAACTTACCAAAACCAAAGATAAAGAGAAAATTTTAAAAGCACCCAGGGATAAAAGATAGGTCTCCTACAAAGAAGAATCAATAAGAATAAGTGCAAACTACTCAGCAGAAACCATGCAGTCAAGAAGGCAATGGGATGACATATATAGAGCACTGAAGGAGAAAAACTGCCAGCCAAGGACCATATACCCAGCAAAACTCTCTCTCAAATATGAAGGTGAAATTAAAACATTTACAGATAAATACAAGCTTAGAGAATATGCAAAAACCAAACCACAGCTACAAGAAATACTAAAGGAAATTGGTCAGAAAATCAATAATATCAGATACCAACCCAACACGAGGTCACAGAACAGAACATCCTGATATCAACTCAAATAGGGAAATCACAAAAACAAATTGAGATTAATTTTAAAAAGAAAAAAGTGCTAAAAACAGGGACTCATTGAAGTCAATATGTAAAAGATCACAATAATCAAAAAGAGGGACTAAATACAGGAGGCATAGAACTGCCATATGGAGAGAGAAACAAGGCGATATAGGACAATACAAGTTAGGTTTTTACTTAGAAAAATAGGGGTAAATATCAAGGTAACCACAAAGAGATATAACAATTCCATAACTCAAAATAAAAACCAAGAAAAACATAACGACTCAGCAAACATAAATTTGACTACTATGAAAATGAGGAACACACAATTTACAAAGAAAAATGTCTCAGGACAAAAAAGTAAGTGGAAAAATGAAATTGTCAACAACACACACAAAAAGGCATCAAAATGACAGCACTACACACATACTTATCTATAAGTACGTGTTTACGCTGAATGTAAATGGACTAAATGCACCAATAAAGAGATAGAGAGTCTCACATTGGGTAAAGAAACACAATCTGTCTATATGCTGCCTACAAGAGACACACTTTAGACTTAGAGACAAGAACAAACTAAAACTCAAAGGATGGAAAAAAATATATCAAGCAAACAATAAGCAAAAAAGAAGAGGAGTAGCAATATAAATTTCTGAAAAAATAGACTTTAAACTTAAATCCACCACAAAGGATAAAGAAGGACACTACATAATGATTAAAGGGACAATTGACCAGGAAGATATAAGCATATTAAGTTCTTATGCACCCAATGAAAGGGCTGCAAGATACATAAAACAAACTTGAACAGAACGGAACAGTGAGACAGACACCTCCATAATTATAGCAGACTTCAACACACCACTTTCGAAGAAGGACAGCACTTCCAATAAGACGATCAATGGAGACACGGAAGACCTAATTGCTACAATCAACCAACCTGTCCTCATTGACTTATACAGGACACTCCACCCAACAACTGCAAAGTATACTTTTTTTTCTAGCCCACATGGAACATTCTCTAGAATAGACCACAGATTAGGTCATAAAACAAACCTTTGCAGAATCCAAAACAGCAAAATATTACAAAGAGTCTTCTCAGACCACAAGGCCATAAAAGTGGAAATCAATAACAGAAAAATTAGGGAAAAGAAATCAAATACTTGGAAACTGAACAATACCCTGCCCATAAAAGACTGGGTTATAGAAGACATTAAGGAGGGAATCAGGAAATTCACAGAATGCAACGAGAACAAAAATACTTCCTATCAAAACCTCTGGGACACAGCAAAAGCAGTGCTCAGAGGTCAATTTATATCAATAAATGCACACATACATAAAGAAGAAAGAGCCAAAATCAGAGAACTGTCCCTACAACTTGAACAAATAGAAAGTGAGCAACAAAAGAATCCATCAGTCACCAGAAGAAAACAAATAATAAAAATTAGAGCTGAACTAAATGAATTAGAGAACAGAAAAACAATTGAAAGAATTAACAAAGCCAAAAGCTGGTTCTTTGAAAAAATCAACAAAATTGATAAACCATTGGCCAGACTGACTAAAGAAATACAGGAAAGGAAACAAATACCCCGAATAAGAAACTAGATGGGCCATATCACAACAGACCCAACTGAAATTAAATGAATCATATCTGATTATCACGAAAAATTGTACTCTAACAAATTTGCAAATCCAGATGAAATGGATGAATTTCTAGAAAAACGCTACCTACCTAAACTAACACAATCAGAAGTAGAACAACTAAATAGACCCATAACAACAACAACAAAAAGACTGAAATGGTAATCAAAAAACTCCCAACAAAAAAAAGCCCTGGCCCGGATGGCTTCACTGCAGAGTTCTACCAAACTTTCAGAGAACAGTTAACACCAATACTACTAAAGGTATTTCAAAGCATAGAAAATGATGGAATACTACCTAACTCATTCTATGAAGCCACCATATCCCTGATACCAAAACCAGGTAAAGACACCACAAAAAAAGAAAATAACAGACCTATATCCCTCATGAACATAGATGCAAAAATCCTCAACAAAATTCTAGCCAATAGAATTCAACAACATATCAAAAAAATGAATCATCATGACCAAGTGGGATTCATATCAGGTATGCAGGGATAGTTCAACATTAGAAAAACAATTAATGTAATCTACCACATAAATGAAACAAAAGACAAGAATCACATGATTTTATCAATTCATGCGGAAAAGATATTTGACAAAGTTCAACACTTATTCATGATAAAAAACTCTCAGCAAAATAGAAATTGAAGGAAAATTCCTCAACATAATAAAGGGCATTTATGCAAAGCCAACAGCCAACATCACCCTAAATGGAGAAAGCCTGAAAGCATTCCCACTGAGATGGGTAAGCAGGCATGGATGCCCTATATCACCACTCTTAGTCAACATTCTGCTGGAAGTCCTAGCCAGTGCAATTAGGCTAGATAAAGAAATAAAGGGCATCCAGATTGGCAAGGAAGAAGTCTAAGTATCTCTATTTGAAGATGACATGATCTTATACACAGAAAACCCTAAGGAATCCTCCAGAAAACTACTGAAACTGAGAGAAGAGTTTGGCAGATTCTCAGGTTATAAGATAAACATACAAAAATCACTTGGATTCCTCTACATCAACAAGAAGAACATCGAAGAGGAAATCACCAAATCAATACCATTCACAGTAGCCCCCAAGAAGATAAAATACTTAGGAATAAATCTTACCAAAGATGTAAAAGACCTATATAAAGAAAACTACAAAGTACTAGGGCAAGAAAGTAAAAAAGACCTACATAAGTGGAAAAACATACCTTGCTCATGGATAGGAAGACTTAACAGTAAAAATGTCTATTCTACCAAAAGCCATCTATACATACAATGCACTTCCGATCTAAATTCCAATGACGTTTTTTAATGTGATGGAGAAACAAATTACCAACTTCATGTGGAAGGGAAAGAAGCCCCGATAAGTAAAGCATTACTGAAAAAGAAGAAGGTGGGAGGCCTCACTCTACCTGATTTTAGAACATTTTATACAGCCACAGTAGTCAAAACAGCCTGGTACTGGTACAACAACAGGCACATAGACCAATGGAACAGAATTGAGAACCCAGATATAAATCCATCCACATATGAGCAGCTGATATTTGACAAAGGCCCAGTGGCAGTTTAATTTGGAAAAAGATAGTCTTTGTAACAAATGGTGCTGGCATAACTGGATATCCATTTGCAAATAAATGAAACAGGACCCATACCTCACACCATGCACAAAAACTAAATCTAAGTGAATCAAAGACCTAAACACAAAGACTAAAACGATAAAGATCATGGAAGAAAAAATAGGGAAAACGTTAGGAGCCCTAATACAAGACATAAGCAGGATACAAAACATTACCAAAAATGACGAAGAGAAACCAGATAACTGGGAGCTCCTAAAAATCAAACACCTATGCTCATCTAAAGACTTCACCAAAAGGGTAAAAAGACCACCTACAGATTGGGAAAAAATTTTGAGCTATAACACCTCTGACCAGCACCTGATCTCTAAAATCAATATGATTCTGTTAAAACTCAACCACAAAAAGACAAACAACCCAATCAAAAAATGGGCAAAGGATACGAACACGTACTTCACTAAAGAAGATATTCAGGAAGCTAACAGATACGTGAGAAAATGCTCTCGATCATTAGCCATGAGAGAAATGCAAATTAAAACTACAGTGAGATTCCGTCTCACTCCAACAAGGCTGACATTAATCCAAAAAACACAAACAATAAATGTTGGAGAGGCTGCGGAGAGATAGGAACTCTTATACACTGCTGGTGGGAATGTCAAATGGTACAACTACTTTGGAAATCCATGTGGCTCTTCCTTAAAATGTTAGAAATAGAACTACTATACAATCCAGCAATCCCACTCCTTGGAACATACCCTAGAGAAATCAGAGCCTTTACATGAATAGATAATATGCACACACATGTTTATTGCAGCACTATTTACAATAGCAAAAACATGGAAGCAATAAAGGTGCCCATCAATGGATGAATGGATAAATTGTGGTATATTCACACAATGGAATACTATGCATCAACAAAGAACAGTGATGAATCTGTGAAACATTTCATAACATGGAGGGAACTGGAAGGCATTATGCTGAGTGAAATTAGTCAGAGGCAAAAGGACAAATATTGTATAAGACCACTATTATAAGATCTTGATAAATACTATAAACTCAGAAGAACACATACTTTTGTGGTTACAAGGTGGGGGACGAGGGAGAGTGGGAGAGGGCTATTTACTGATTAGTTAGTAGATAAGAACTACTTTAGATGAAGGGAAGGACAATACTCAATACACGGAAGTCAGCTCAACTGGACTGGACCAAAAGCCAAGACGTTTCTGGAATAAACTGAATGCTTCCAAGATCACCGGAGCAAGGGCCGGTGTTTGGGGACTATGGCTTAAGGGGACTTCTAAGTCAATTGGCAAAATAATTCTATTATGAAAATATTCTGCATCCCACTTTGAAACGTGGCATCTGGGGTTTTAAATGCTAACAAGCAGCCATCTAAGATACATCAATTGGTCTCAACCCACCTGGATCAAAGGACAATGAAGAACACCAAGGTCACACGATAACTATGAGCGCAAGAGACAGAAAAGGCCACATGAGCCAGAGACTTACATCATCCTGAGACCAGAAGAACTAGATGGTATCTGGCCACAACCGATGACTGCCCTGACAGGGAGCACAACAGAGAACCCCTGAGGTAGCAGGAGATCAGTGGGATGCAGACCCCAAATTCTCATAAAAAGACCAGACTTAATGGTCTGACTGAGACTAGAGGAATCCTGGCGGTCATGGTCCCCAAACGTTCTGTTGGCCCAGGACAGGAGCCATTCCCAAAGACTACTCATCAGACATGGAAGGGCCTAGACAATGGGTTGGAGAGAGATGCTGACGAAGAGTGAGCTACTTGTATCAGGGGGACCCTTGAGACTGTGTTGGCATCTCCTGTCTGAAGGGGAGATGGAAGGGTAGAGAGGGTTAGAAACTGCCAAAAGTGTCACAAAAGGAGAGACTTGGAAGGAGGGAGCAGGCTGACTCATTAGGGGGAGAGTAAGTGGGAGTATGGAGTAAGGTGTATATAAACTTATATGTGACAGACTGGCTTGATTTGTAAACCTTCACTTAAAGCTCAATAAAAATTATTTAGAAAAAAAGGGGATCAAAGACCTAAATATAAAATATAAAATGATAAAGATCATGGAAGAAAAAAATAGAGACTACACTAGGAACCCTACTACATGGCATAAACACTATACAAAACATTACTAAAACTGTGCAAACACCCGAAGAGAAACTAACTGCAAGCTCCTAAAAATCAAATACTTATGATTATCTAAAAGCTGCACCAAAAAAGTAAAAAGATTACTTACAGACTGGGAAAACAGTTTCAGCTATGACAATACTGATCAGAGTTTTAGCTCTAAATCCTGTTACACTTGAAAAACTAAACAACAAACTGATAAGTCAGTTAAAAAATGGGCAAGTGGTATGAACAGGCCCTTCGCCAAAGAAGACAATCAGGCAGCTAACAAGATACACAAGGAAATGTTTATGATCATTAGCCATTAGATAAATACAAATCAAAACTACAATGAGATACCATCTCACTCCAAAAATGCTGGCATTGTTCCAAAAAGAAACAACAAGATAATAAATGTTGGAGAGGTTGAGGAGAGACTGGAACACTTATATAGTGCTGGTGGGAATGTAGAAATGGTACAGCCACCTTGGAAATTGATTTGGCACTTCCTTAAAAAGCTAGAAATAGATCTACCATATGATCCAGCAATTCCACTTCTCAGAATATATCCTAAAAAAAAGAGCCTTCACACAAACAGATATATGCACACCCGTGTTCATTGCAGCACTGTATACAACAGCAAAAAGATGGAAGCATCCAAGGCATCTATCAAAAGATGAATGGATAATTAAATTATGGTATATTCATGCAGTGGAATATTACACAATGATAAAAACAATGATGAATCCATGAAACATTTCATACCGTGGAGAAATCTGGAAGGCATTATGCTGAGTGAAATTAGTCACTTGCAAAAGGACAAATATTGCAGGATATCACTATTATAACAACTCAGGGTGTAACTGAAACACAGAGGAAAATATTCTTCAATGGTTAGAGCATGGTGGGGGGGAGAGGCATTCCCTAATTAGATAGTAGACAAGGAGTATTTTAGGTGAAGGGAAAGACAACATACAATACAGGAGAGGTCAGCAAAACTGTACTTATCTAAAAGCAAACAGGTTTCCTGAATACAACCAAATGCTTCAAAGGCCAGAGTAACAGGGGTAGGGGTCTGGGAACAGTGGTTTCAGGGGACATCTAGGTCAACTGGCATAGCAAAATGTATTAAGAAAACATTCTGCATCCCAGGGTCTGGGTCTTAAACGCTAACAAGCCGTCACCTGAGATGCATCATCAATTAATCTCAACCCACCTGGAGCAAGGGAGAATGAAGAACACCAAAGACACAGGGTAATTAAGAGCCCAAGAAAAAAGAAGAGCCACATAAATTGGAAATTCCATCAGCCTGAAACAGGAAGAACTGGATGGTACCCCGCTACCGCCGATGATGGCCCTGACAGGCAAGACAACAGAGAATTCCTGATGGAGCAGGAGAACAGTTGGATGCAGACCTCAAATTCTTGTAAAAATACCAGACTTAATGGCCTGACTGAAACTAGAAGGACACCGGAGGTCACGGTCCCCAGACCTTCTATTAGCCCAAGATAGGACCATTCCCAAAGCTAAGCCTTCAGAGTGTAAGACAGAAAAATGATACCAGTGAAGAGTGAGCTTTTTGGCTCAGGTAGACATGTAAGACTATGTGGGCAGTTCTTGTAGGGAGAGGATATGAGAAGGCAATGGAGGACAGCAGCTGGCTAAATGGACATGGGCAGTACAGGCAGGAGGAATGTGCTGTCTTATTAGGGAAAGAGCAACTAGGAGTACATAGCAAGGTGTACGTAAATTTTTGTATGAGAGATTGACTTGATTTGTAAACTTTCTTTTAATCCACACACACACATTAAACTTATGAATACCAGATTAATATTGTCTGATACAGTGCTGGAAGGTGAGATCCTCAGTTTGGAAGGCACTCAAAATACAACTGGGAGAGAGTTGCCTCCTTAAAGTTGAGTGAACCTTATTGATGTGGATGGAGTCAAGCTTTCAAGGCCTTCATTTGCTGATGTGCCACAACTGAAAATGAGAAGAAACAGCTGCAAAAATTCATTAATGATTGGAGTGTGGAATGTATGAAGTATGATTCTAGGAAAACTGGACATTATCAAAAATGAAATGGGAAGCATAAGCATCGCTATCGAAGCATTAGTGACCTGAAATGGACTGGTACTGGCAATTCTGAATTGGAAAATTATATGGTCGACTATGCTGGGAACAACAAATTGAAAAGGAATGGTGATGCATTCATTGTCAAAAAGGGCATTTCAAGATTTATCTTGAAGTACAATGGTGTCAGTTACAGGACAATATCCATACACCTACAAGGCAAGTCAGTTCATATGGCTGTTATTCCAATTTATGCACAAACCAGTAAGGCCAAAGGTGAAGAAACTGAAGAATTCTACCAGCTTCTGCAGTCTGAAATTGATCAGACATGCAATCAAGATGATTTGATAATTACTGGTGACTGGAATGTGAAAGTTGGAGACAAAGAAATGGATACGTAGTTGGCAAACATGGCATTGGTGATAGAAACAATGCCAGAGATTGCATGACAGAATTTGGTAATACCAGTGTGTTCTTCATCCCAAATACCTTTTCTCAACAACATAAATGGCGGCCTCACCAGGTGGAACACACAGTAATCAAATTGACTGCCTCTGCAGAAAGAGACAGTGGAAAAGCTCGGTACCATCAGTCAGAACAAGTCCAGAGGCCAACTGTGTAACAGACTTTCAATTGCTCATACACACATTCAAGTTAACACTGAAGAAAATTAGAACAAGTCCACCTGAGCTAAAGTATGACTTTCATCATTTTCCACCTAATTTCAGAGACACTCTCAAGAATAGATTTGACTGAAGACAGAGGAACTGTGGAATGACATCAAGGATATCGTACATGAAGAAACAAGAGGTCATTAAAAAGACAGGAAAGAAGGAAAAGACCAAAATGGATGTCAGAAGAGAGTCTGAAACTTGCTGTTGAACACGGAGTAGCTAAATCAACAGGAAGAAATGATGAAGTAAAATAACTGAACAGAAGATTTCAAAGGGTGGCTCTAGAAGACAAAGTAAAACATAATGACACGTTCAGAGGCCTGGAGGTAGAAAATCAAAAGGGAAAATACACCTGACATTTCTCAAGCTGAACGAACTGGAGAAAAAAAATTAGGCCTCAAGTTGCAATAGTGAAGCATTCTGTGGAGACAACACTGAACTATGGAGGAAGCAGTAAAAGAACATGGTAGGAATACACAGAGTCACTATACCAAATAGAATTTAGTTGATATTCAACCATTCCAGGAAGTATCATTTGATTAGGATCTGATGGTTCTGAAGAAAGGTGTCCAAGCTGCACTGAAAGCATTGGCATAAAAGAAGCTTCCAGGAATTGACAGAATACCAGTTGATATGTTTCAACAAATGAAATGGATGCAGCACTGAAGTGTTGACCCCTCTATGCCAAGAAATTTAGACGACAGCTACCTAGTTGACTGACCAGGAGTAATCCATATTTATGCCTATTCCTAAGAAATATGATGCAACTGAGTTCTGAAACTATCGAACAACATCATTAGTTTCACATGCAAGTAAAGTTTTGCTAAAGATCATTCAAAACAGGCTGCAGCATGATTTTGACAGAGAACTGCCGGAAATTCAAGCCAGGATCAGAAGTGGATGTGGAACCAGGATATCATTGCTGATGTCAGATGGATTCTGGCTCAAAGCAGAGAATGCCAGAAAGATATTTACCTGTGTTTTATTAACTATACAAAAACATTCAACTGTGTAGATCATAAAAAATTATGGATAACATTGCAAACTTCAGAACATTTTATTGTGCTCATGAGGAACCTGTACACAGATCAAGACACAGTCATTCAAAAGAACAAGGGGATACTGTGTGGTAAAAAGTCAGGAAAAGTGTTTATCAGGATTGTATTTTTTCACCATATTCATTTAATGTGTACACTGAACGAAGAAGCCGAGAAGCTGGACGACATGAAAAGAAGAGTGCATCAAGATTGGAGGAAGATTCATTAATAACCTGTGATATGCAGATGACACAATTTTGCTGAAAGTGAAGAGGATTCGAAACACTTATTGGTGAAGGTCAAAGACCACAGACTTCAGTATGGGTAATACCTCAACATAAAGAAAAAATACTCCCAACTGGACCAACAAACAATATCATGATAAATGGAGAAAAGATTGAATTTATCAAGGATTTCATTTTACTTGGATTCATTATCAACACCCATGGAAGCAGCAATCAAATGGTGGATACATTGAGCAAATCTTCTGCAAAATGTCAATTTAATGTGTTGAAAAGCAAAGATATTACCATGAAGACCCAGGCGCACCTGACCTAAGCCATGGTGTTTTCATTCACCTCATATGCCTGAGAAAGCTGGATGATGAATAAGGAAGACCAAAGAAGAACTGACAATTTTGAATTGTGGTGCTGATGAATAATATTGAAAATACCATGGACTGCCAAAAGAACAAACAAACCTGTCTTGGAAGAAGTACAACCACAATGCTCCTTAGAAGCGAGGATGGTGAGACTACGTCTCACATACGTTAGATATGTTATCAGGAGGGATCAGTCTCGTGACAAGGCCATTGTGCTTGGTCAAACAGAGGGCCACTGAAAAATAGGAAGACCCTCAGCAGGATGGACTGACTCAGTGGCTGCAACAATGGGCTCAAGTATAACCATGATTGTGAGGATGGTGTAAGACTGGGTAGTGTTTCTGGCTGTTGTGCATAGGGTCCCTCTGAGTCAGAAGCAACTCGAGGGCACCTAATAACAACATTGGAAATGAGTCCCACATGTGTGTTATTTTCTCATACTGTATCGTCATCCATGTAATGCTAGAAGCTCTGCCACCAGTATTTCAAATACCAGCAGGGTCACCCGTGGTGGACAGGTTTCACCTGAGCTTCCTAAGACAAACTAGGATAAAGGACGTGGTGCTCTACTTCTCAAAAGATTAGCCAGTGAAAACTACATTAAGGGCAAAGGAACATTGTCTGATACAGTGCCAGAAAATGAGCCCCTCAGGTTCGAAGACACTCAGCATAGGACTGGGGAAGAGCTTCCTCCTCAAAGTAGAGTCAACCATACTAACATGGATGAAGACAAGCTTTGGGGGCCTTCATTTACTCATGTGACACAACTCAAAATGAGAAGAAACCCCTGCAAACATCCATTCATAATAAGAAAGTACATTAATAGTCAGTGTACAATGCATGACTCTAGGAAAATTGGAAGTTATCAAAAATGAAATGGAACACATTAACATCCATATCCCAGGCATTAGAGAGCTGAAATGGACTGGTAAAGACCATTTTGAATTGACTATCGTATGATCTACTCTGCTGAGAACAACAAATTTAAGAGGAATGGCAATGCATTCATCATCAAAAAGAACATTTCAAGCTTGAACCTGAGGTACAAAGCTGTCGATAATAGGAAAACATCCATAAACCTACAAGGAAGACAAGTTAATATGACTATTTTTCAAATTGACACACCAACCACTAAGACAAAAGATAAAGAAATTGATCATTTGTACCAACTTCTGCAGTCTGAAATTGATCAAACATACAATCAAGACGCATTAATAATTACTGGTGATTGGAATGCAGAAGTTGGAAACAAAGAAGTAGACACAGTAGTTGGAAAATATGGCCTTGGTGATATAAACAATGCCAGGGACCACATGGCATGACTGAGTTTTGCATGACCAATGACTTCTTCATTACGAGTACATTTTTTCAACAACATGAACAGCATCTATACATGGAAACCTCACCAGATGAAATACACAGGAATCAATATGACTAAGTCTGTGGAAAGAGACTATGGAAAAGCTCAGTTCAGTCATAAGAAACACGGGGGTGACTCTGGGAAACACCATCGATTGGTCATAAGCAAGCTCACAATGAAGCTGAAGAAAATTTAATATTTTCCCCATGGAATCCTTCACTATTGCAACTCGAGACTTGAATTTTTCTTCATTTCTTTCAGCTTGAGAAATGCCAAGCGTGTTCTTCCCTTTTGGTTTTCCATCTCCAGCTCTTTGCACGTCCTTATAATACTTTACTTTGTCTTCTGGAGAGGCCCTTTGAAATCTTCTGTTCAGTTCTTTTACTTCATCAATTCTTCTTTTTGCTTTAGCTGCTCGATGCTCAAGAGCAAGTTTCAGAGTCTCCACTGACATCTATCTTGGTCTTTTATTTCTTCCTGTCTTTTCAGTGACCTCTTGCTTTCTTCTTGGATGATGTCCTTGATGTCATTCCACAACTAGTCTGGTCTTCAGTCACTAGTGTTCAATGAGTCAAATCTATTCTTCAGATGGTCTCTAAATTCAGGTGGGATATACTCAAGGTCGTATTTTGGCTCTCGTGGAATTGCTCTGATTTTCTTCAGTTTCAGCTTGAACTTGCATAGAGCAATTGATAGTCTGTTCCATAGTTGGCCCCTGGCCTTCTTCTAACTGATGATATTGAGCTTTTCCATCGTCTCTTTCCAAAGATGTAGTCAATTTGATTTCTGTGTGTTCCATCTGGTGAGGTTCATGTGTATTGTCACTGTTTATGTTGGTGAAAGAAGGTATTTGCGATGAAGAAATCGTTGCTCTTGCAAAATTCTATCATTCAATCTCCATCATTGGTTCTATCACCAAGGCCATATTTTCCAGTTACTGATCCTTTGTCTTTGTTTCCAGTGTTCACATTCTAATCACCAGTAATTATCAATGCATCTTGATAGCATGTTCGGTCAATTTCAGACTGTAGCAGCTGATAAAAACTTCTATTTCTTCAACTTTGGCCCTAGTGGTTGGTGCATAAATTTGAGTAAAAGTCATATTAACTGGTCTTCCTTGTAGGCGTATGGATATTATCCTATCATTGACATCGTTGTACTTCAGGATAGTTCTTGAATCGTTCTTTTTGATGATGAATGCAACACCATTCCTCTTCGAGATGTCATTCCCAGCATAGTAGACTATATGATTGTCCGATTCAAAATGGCCAATACCGGTCTATTTCAGCTCACTAATACCTAGGATATCGATGTTTATGCGTTCCATTTCATTTTTGATGATTTCCAATTTTCCTAGATTCATACTTCTACATTCCAAGTTCCAATTATTAATGGATGTTTCCAGCTGATTCTTCTCATTTTGAGTCGTGCCACATCAGCAAATGAAGGTCCCAAAAGCTTTACTCCATTCACATCATTAAGGTCAACTCTACTTTGAGGAGGCAGCTCTTCCCCAGTTACCTTTTGAGTGCCTTTCAACCTGGGGGGCTCATCTTCCAGCACTATATCAGACAATGTTCCACTGCTATTCATAAGGTTTTCACTGGCTAATGCTTTTCAGGAGTAGACTGGCGGGTCCTTCTTCCTAGTCTGTCTTAGGCTGGAAGCTCAGCTGTAACCTGTCCTCCATGGGTGACCCTGCTGGTATCTGAATACTGGTGGCATAGCTTCCAGCATCACAGCAACACACAAGCCCCCACAGTACCACACACTGACAGACACGTGGGGGTGTGTATGTATGTACAGATACATATATATATACATATACACACTTATATATACATACCTTGGAATAAGTATAGCCACAATGCTCCTTAGAAGAGAGGATGGTCAGACTTCGCCCCAACTACTTCGGACAAGTTATCAGGAAGGACTATTCACCGGAGAAGGACATCCTGCTTGGTAAAGTAGAGGGGAAGCGAAAAAGAGGAAGCCCCTTAATGAGATGGATTGACACAGTGGCTACAACAATGGGCTCAAGTGTAACAGTGCAGGACCGGGCAGTGTTTCATTCTGTTCTACACAGAGTCCCTTTGAGTTAGAATCAACTCTACAGCACTTAACAAGAACAACAACAAAATATATATGTATATATGATATATGCACTCTGGTAGTGCAATAGTTAAGCCCTTGGCTGCTAAGTGAAAGGTTAGCAGTCAGAACCCACACAAGAGGCTCTGCGGGAGAACGACCTGGCAATCTGCTGCTGTAAAGACTACAGCCTAGGAAACCCTATGTGGCAGTTCTACTAAGTCACATGGGATTGCTGTGAGTCCGATGATCTAGACGGCACTCACAACAACAATCTGTGTGTGTGTTTATGCATAGGGAGAGAGAAAAAACACAAGCAAACCTCTTTGTTGTTAGTTGCTGTCTAGTCAGCTCTGACTCATGACACCCCTATGCACACTGGCCGGTCCTGCACCATCTTCATGATTGTTGGTCAGCTTGAGTCCATTGTTGTGGCTGCTGTGTATTCTGATTGCCTTCCAGCTCAAGGGGCTCATCATCCAGTACTGTAGAGGTCAGTGTTCTGTTGGGATCCACATGGTTTTCATTGGCTGATTTTCAGAAGTAAATCACCAGGTCTTTCTTCCTAGTCTTAGTCTGGAAGCTGCACTGAAACCTGTCCACCATGCGTGACCCTGCTGGTATTTGAAACACCTATGGCATTGCTTGCAGCATCACAGCAACTACAAGGCACTACAGTACAACAAACTGAAAAAAGAGACAAAAAATGGTAAAATAATAATTAGTGAATCTCCATGAACAGTATATAGGTGTTCGTGGTATTATTCTGTTTTTCTCTAGGGTTGAATTTTTTTTTAGTGGGCATTTGAGAGAGAAGAGAAACAGGCCTGAAGCTAAAGGAGGAAAATATGAGTAAAAGTTAATAAGTACTTCCTGTAGCAACTTTCCCCATCCAGCCATCAACTATCCCTTGTGTTTTGCTTATCCCATTTGGTCTCTGTATTTTAACAGCATTGAAATTGCTTTGTGAGACAACAGCTCATTTTTTTCACTGTCTCAATGATGTGATATAGTTTTTAAATCTCTGACAGTAGATTTCAGCCCAGGAAATAACTAAATTTATGCAGAGCTAACTCCCATGAATTAGGTGGGCAATCCAAATAGTAGCATCATAGAGTAAGACAGAAGAGGAAGTGACCTGGAATATCAAACAAAGCCCACGAGTTCAGGTCTAACTCAGAGAGCCACAATCATGGTGCCCCCATGTGTGTCAGAGTAGAACTGTGCTCCCTAGGGTTTTCAATGGCTGATTTTTCAGAAGTAGGCCCCCAGGCCTTTCTTCTAAGGCACCTCTGGTTAGACTTCAACCTCTTGGGTTGCGGCCAAGCTTCTTAATTGTTTGTACTACCTAGGGACTCCATACAGTTGATAGGTGTGACACATATTAGCAAAGTGGGAAATACTATCTTTGTTAAAATATAGATATTTTAAAGCTATAAAACTGATTATTTTTTGTAGATTACATATTATGTTTTCCAAACAATTTCTACCAAAGAAGTTGAAGAAATAGTTTGAGTGATGACCTTAACATTGTGGAATAACATTTGGATTTTTAGGTTATATCCATCAATTTAAAAGCACTGTATTAACCAATGAAACAGCTAACAGGTATTTATGCAGGATTACATTTGTATGTTCATATGCAGTTAGGCACACAGTGATAAAAGTATCAAATGATATTCTAAAAGCTGCAATAAAGCAGGATATGTTCAGGAAAAGGAATGAGATAAAATAAATGAGGACAAATTCTGATTCAACAGGTGTAAAATGAAAGTGTAATACCTAGCAGACAGATTCCGGCACATGATAGGATTTGAAATAGAAATTTGTATGTGGAAACTGTTGATGAGAACTGGCAGGCTCAAGAATCAAGAACTTCAAAAGAAAAAAAAATCACTTTTGCAGTTGTTAGGGGCCATCAAGTTGGTCCCGACTTACAGGAACTCTAAATACAGGAGAACTGCCCCAACGCATTTCACAGGCTGTAATCTTTACAGGAGGAGATCACCAGATCTTTTCCCCCTTGAGGGCACTGGGTGGGCTTGAACTATCAGCCTTTTGGTGAACAGCCAAACACTTAACTACCTGCACTAATACAACTGTCATCTTCATTGATAAGTTGCTTTTCCGAGAGATATTTTTGTACAACCACCATTAATACCTCTATCCCTGAGGCTCAGGAACTTAATGAATTAACTTTTATTTTCCTGAGATATGAAAGACCAAAGCAGACCCATTGCCAGGGTATAAATTCTGACTCACAGTGACTCTACAGGACAGAGTACGACTGCTCCATAGGGTTTCCAACGCTGTCATCTTTACGGAAGCAGACTGCCACATCTTTCTTCTGCGGAGCATCTGGTGGGTTCAGACTGCGAAATGTTAGCTTAGCAACCAAGTGCAGAGCCACCGACTTACCAATCGTAATCTCTCTACGTTGTCAATCACATTGTAATTTTCAAAAGCAGCCCCCTACCTTCACACTTGTCAATATCCGTGAAGCTGTAACAGCATATTTTGTTAACTTCCCCCTCCTGTAACATCTTCCTTTACCCAGATGCTGTCTCCTGGGTGTGACATTCCCGAAGTTCGGTCCCCCATGGTCTGGTTTGATGTTAACTGGTCCCCATATCCAGGGAACTTGCTGGCTACCACGGCTCTGATGGTGACTTCCTTTGGTGAGAGGATTCTAACATGTGTGATGGCCTGATGAATGTAAACCTGTCCATAATTCACTCTGTTGCCTGAAAGCCTTCCACCCACCAAGCCCCTCTGGGTTGCTTGCCCTGGGGACTGCTGAAAGCCATGGCACTAAAAGCAGATAAAAATCCAAACCAGGTGGGGCGAAGATGGCTGACTAGGTAGAAGCTACCATGGGTCCCTCTTGCAACAAAGACTCGGAAAAACAAGTGAATAGATCACATACATGACAATCTACGAACTCTGACCATCAAACACAGATCTAAAGAGTTGACCTGAGTGGCAGAGACTCAGCCAGTGCAAGCAGACTGCACACTGACACAGCTAACGAGAGAACGAGCAACCACGGGGAAGCAGCGGCTATTTTTGGAGCCTGAAGCCAGTGTCCCAGTCAGCAAACCTTGGCGCTGGGCTTTGGACTGGGCTCAGGGGAGCTGAGCACAGCATCCTGAGACAGCGCAAACACGGGACGCAGCCCTAGCCCCCAGAAGTGTCCTCCGGGGAATCCCAGCCAGTGCAGGCAGGCAGCGCAGCCACGAGGCTGACAGGAGGAGAAGTCACCGGGAGGCAGTGACTAATAATGGAGCCTGGAGTGTGGCATCCCAGCTGGGGAACCTTGGTGCTAGGCTTTGGATGGGGAGTGGAGGAACTGACCAAGACTTCTGAGACAGCACAAGCACAAGACGTGGGCCTGATCCTCGGGGGCAATCTCGATCCATCCAACCCACACAGGCTACAAACACCTTGGGAATCTCAGAAAAAACAGTCATCACTAAACGAGATAAGTAACTTTGTCTATATTCCGGGGTGCTACTCTCTTCTATCTATCTGATCCCTCCCCTTCCCTTCCCAGGTGGCTTCATTAACATTGGAATTTCCTGGGCCAGAGAGTGAAGTGCTCTGTGGTTTTTCTTTTATATATTTTTGTCTTTTCCTAACCCATTCTCCTGGCCTGAGAAAAGCAGCTACAAAAAACCCAGGGACAAAAATCCTTCCCTGACTTCCCGAAATTGGACTAAAAATACAGAACCAGCTCCAGCCAAGCATATGTGATCCACAGTCTTAGGCTTTCATCCCTACAGGGAACAAGGTGGCTATTATAATGCAAAGGTAATTCTGATAGGGATCTGACTGTAAATGTTTTAGTGGATTACTGGAAAGACAAGTTTCCCAGGTCTAATATCTCGAACTATTAAACAGAGCCCTTGCTGACCCACATTGGGGCACAGAGGGCTGAGGCTCCACCCAAACCACCTAGCCTCTTGCCATAGGTGTCTGAGCATAGTGACACCTACCTATCTGTAGAGGTACATGCATAAGGTGCCTAAGGTACAGCTGCAGAGCCCACCCACCAAAGTGCTTTAGGAATAGAGACACACCTACCTCACTGGCACTTGGGGGAAGCCAGTCAGCATCCTGCCGCCCTAGAGTGTGAAACCCTGCTGCTACTAGAATCTGGTGCACACAACTATCACCACTACTTCTCTAAGTGAAGAGGTAACAGTCGACACCACACACTTGGTGACCCAAAATCAGATTGTATTCAAGAATAGTGAATGGACTTTTAGGCTTATATATCTGATTACAGCCCAAACCAGCTGGTAATAAGACATAAGTGATTCAAAAGCTACAACAATCTAGTAGTCCATCAGTGTATATTGAAAGAAAAAAAAAACAAGATAAGACTCAGTGAGCAAACATAAAATAAATCACTACAATATCTTAGTGATGGCTCAGAGACAGCAGTCGATATCAAACCACATAAAGAAGCAGACCATGATTGCTTCTACAACTCCCTAAATTAAAGAATCAAAATCTTTCCCAAATGAAGATACAATCCTGGAATTGCCAGATGCAGAATATAAAAAACTAATTTACAGAATGCTTCAAGACATCAGGGATGACCTCAGAAATGAAATGAGGCAAACTACAGAAAAAGCCAAGGAACACACTGATAAAGCAATGGAAGAAATCAAAAAGATTATTCAAGAACATAGTGGAAAAATTAATAAGCTGCAAGAATCCATAGAGAGACAGCATTCAGAGATCCAAAAGATTAACAGTAAAATTACAGAATTAGACAACTCAATAGGAAGTCAGAGAAACAGAATTGAGCAATTGGAATGCAGAGTGGGGGAGCTGGAGGATAAGGCAACTGACACCAATACAGTTGAAAAAATTCAGATAAAAGAATTTTGAAAAAATGAAGAAACCCTAAGAATCATGTGGGACTCTATCAAGAAGAACAACTTGCATGTGATTGGAGTTCCAGAACAGGGAGGGATAACAGAAAATACAGAGAGAATAGTTGAAGGTCTGTTGGCAGAAAACTTCCCTGACATGATGAAAGACGAAAGGATATCTATCCAAGATGCTCATCGAACCGCATTTAACATTGATCCAAAAAGAAAATCACCAAGACATATTATCATCAAACTTGCCAAAACCAAAGATAAACAGAAAATTTTAAAAGCAGCCAGGGATAAAAGAAAGGTCTCCTACAAAGGAGAATCAATAAGTTCAGACTACTCAGCAGAAACCATGCAGTCAAGAAGGCAATGGGATGACATATATAGAGCACTGAAGGAGAAAAACTGCCAGCCAAGGACCATATATCCAGCAAAACTCTCTCTCAAATATGAAGGTGAAATTAAAACATTTAAAGATAAACACAACCTTAGAGAATTTGCGAAAACCAAACCAAAGCTATAAGAAATACTAAAGAAAATTGGTCAGAAAATCAATAATATCAGATATCAACCCAACACGAGGTCACAGAACAGAACATCCTGATATCAACTCAAATAGGGAAATCACAAAAACAAATTAAGATTAATTTTAAAAAGAAAAAAAAAATGCTCAAAACAGGGCATCACTGAAGTCACTGTGTAAAAAATCACAATAAGCAAGAAGAGGGACTAAATACAGGAGGCATAGTACTGTGATATGGAGCAGAAAACAAGGCGATATAGGACAATACAAGTTAGGTTTTTACTTAGAAAAATAGGGGTAAATATTAAGGTAACCACAAAGAGGTCTAACAAGTCCATAACCCAAAATAAAAACTAAGAAAAACGTAACTACTTAGCAAACATAAATTCAACTACTATGAAAATGAGAAACATACAACTTACAAAGAAAAACGTCTCAGGACAAAAAAGTAAGTGGAAAAATTAAATTGTCAACAACACACACAAAAAGGCATCAAAATGACAGCACTAAACACATACTTATCTATAATTACGCTGAATGTAAATGGACTAAACGCATCAATAAAGAGACAGAGAGTCTCTGACTGGATAAAGAAACATGATCTGTCTATATGCTGCCTACAAGATACACACCTTAGACTTAGAGACACAAACAAACTAAAACTCAAAGGCCGCAAAAGAGTTAAATGGGGAGAAGATAGTCTTTTTAACAAATGGTGCTGGGATAACTGGATATCCATTTGCAAAAAAAATGAAACAGGACCCATACCTCACACCATGCACAAAAACTAACTCCAAGTGGATCAAAGACCTAAACATAAAGACTAAAACAATAAAGATTATGGAAGAAAAAACAGGGACAACATTAGGAGCCCTAAAAGAAGGCATAAATAGAATACAAAACTTTACCAAAAATGACAAAGAGAAACCAGATAACTGGGAGCTCCTAAAAATAAAACACCTATGCTCATCTAAAGACTTCACCAACATTAGGAGCCCTAAAAGAAGGCATGAATAGAATACAAAACTTTACCAAAAATGACCAAGAGAAACCAGATAACTGGGAGCTACTAAAAATCAAACACCTATGCTCATCTAAAGACTTCACCAAAAGAGTAAAAAGACCACCTACAGACTGGGAAAGAATTTTCAGCTATGATATTTCCAACCAGCCCCTGATCTCTAAAATCTATATGGTTCTGTTAAAACTCAACCACAAAAGAGAAACAACCCAATCAAAAAGTGGGCAAATTAAAACTACGATGAGATTCCATCTCACTCCAACAAGGCTGACGTTAATCCAAAAAACAAAAAATAATAAATGTTGAAGAGGCTGCGGAGAGATTGGCACTCTTACACACTGTTGGTGGGAATTTAAAATGGTACAACCACTTTGGAAATCTATCTGGTGTTTTCCTAAAAAGTTAGAAATAGAACTACCATAGAACCCAGAAATCCCACTCCTCGGAATATACCCGAAAGAAATAAGAGCCTTTACACGAACAGATATATGCACGCCCATGTTTATTGCAGCACTGTTTACAACAGCAAAAAGCTGGAAGAAACCAAGGTGTCCATCAATAGATGAATGGTTAAATAAATTATGGTACATTCACACAATGGAATACCACGCATCGATAAAGAACAGTGATGAATCTGTGAAACATTTGATAACATGGAGGAACCTGGAAAGCATTATGCTGAGTGAAATTAGTCAGATGCAAAACGACAAATACTGTATAAGACCACTATTATAAGTTTTTGAGAAATAATATAAACTGAGAAGAACACATTCTTTTGTGGTTACGAGAGTGGGGGAAGGAGGGAGGGTGGGAGAGGGTTATTTACTGATTAGTTAGTAGATAAGAACTGCTTTAGGTGAAGGGAAGGACAATACTCAATACAGGGAAGGTCAGCTCAACTGGACTGGACCAAAAGCGAAGAAGTTTCCAGGATAAAATGAATGTTTCGAAGATCAGCGCAGGAAGGGCAGGGTTTGGGGACTATGGCGTAAGGTAACTTCTAAGTCAATTGGCATAATAAAGTCTATTATGAAAACATTCTGCATCCCACTTTGAAGTGTGGTGTCTGGGGTCTTAAATGCTAACAAGCAGCCATCTAAGATGCATCAGTTGGTCTCAGCACATCTGGAACAAAGGAGAATGAAGAACACCAAGGTCATAACTATGAGCCCGAGACAGAAAGGGCCACATGAACCGGAGATTTACATCATCCTGATACCAGAAGAACTAGATGGTGCCCGGCTACAACCGATGACTGCCCTGACAGGGAACACAACAGAGAACTTCTGAGGGAGCAGGAGAACAGTGGGATGGAGACCCCAAATTCTCATAAAAAGACCAGGCTTAATGGTCTGACTGAGACTAGAAGAATCCCGGAGGTCATGGTTCCCAAAACTTCTGCTGGCCCAGGACAGGAACCATTCCCGAAGACTACTCATCGGACATGGAAGGGACTGGGCAATGGGCTGGAGAGAGATGCTGATGAAGAATGAGCTACTTGTATCAGGTGGACACTTGAGACTGTGTTGGCATCTCCTGTCTGGAGGGGAGATGGGAGGGTAGAGGGTTAGAAACTGGCAAAACGGTCACGAAAGAAGAGACTAGAAGGAGGGAGCGGGCTGACTCATTAGGGGGAGAGTAAATGGGAGTATGTAGTAAGGTGTATATAAGCTTATATGTCACAGACTGACTAGATTTGTAAACTTTCACTTAAAGCACAATAAAAATTATTAAAAAAAAATCCAAACCAGTTACTGTCAAGCCCATTCCAACTCACGGCACCCCCGTGTGTGTCTGAGTAGAACAGTGCTCCGTAGGGTTTTCAATGGCTGATTTTTTGGAAGTAGTTCACCAGGCCTTTCTTCTGTGGTGCCCCTAAGTGGACCTCCAACTTTTGGATAGCAGCCCCAAGCTTTCATCCATTCAGGGACTTCTCAATTCAAGTCAGCCCAAAAAACAAACAAACCAACTCACTGCCATGGAGTCAATTCTGACTCATACTGATCCCATGGGGTTTCCAAGGCTGTAAATCTTTAAGGAAGCAGGCTGTCACATCTTTCTGTCATGGAGCCGCTGATGGTTTTGAACCACAGAAATTTTGGTTAGCAGTTGAGTGCTTAAGCACTGTGCCACCAGGGCTTCAAAGTCAACAAAGAGTAATTTCTACTAAATAAAATACATCGTTGAAGGGGAATCCATACAGACGTCCATCAGCGGATAAACGGATAAACAAAATGTGGTCTACCCATACAACAGAGTATTACCTGGCCATAAAAAGATCACAGTACTGAAACATACACAATGTAGAAGAACCTTGAAAACATAATATTAAATGATGGAAGGCAATC
The DNA here is from genome assembly GCF_024166365.1 of Elephas maximus indicus. Taxonomy (NCBI): domain Eukaryota; kingdom Metazoa; phylum Chordata; class Mammalia; order Proboscidea; family Elephantidae; genus Elephas; species Elephas maximus. The sequence continues at coordinate 2,715,612 of NW_026060237.1, read as the reverse complement.
ACAGAGTAGCACATATGGTCTGTTTCCACGTGTACGAAATGTCCAGAACAGGCAAATTTATAAGGACAGAAAGTAGTTTGTTACTGCTGGGTGCTATGGAGTCAATTCTGACCCCATGTGTTACACAGCAGAAGTGCCCCAGGGGGTTTCCCAGGCTGTAATCTTTATGGGAGCAGGTCACCAGGTCTTTCTTCCTCGGAGCTGCTGCGTGGGTTGGAACCTCCAACTTTTTGTTTAGCAGCTAAGCACTTAAGCAGGGCTCCCAGAAAATAGATTAGTGTTTGCTTACTGTTGGAAGCTGGGAGACGTGGGTTGATAACTAACTGGTAAAAGGGTATGGGATTTTTTTTTGGTGTGATGAAAATGTGCTGAAATTGATTGTGGTGGTAGTTGAACAACTCTGACTATACTGAAAAGCACTGAAACCCACACTTCAAATGGGTAAATTGTATGGCGTATGAATTACCTCTCAACAAAGCGGGTGCCAAAAATAAAATAGCGTTGAAAGAAAACTTTGAGACAGTACAGGTCATGAAGCTGGTTCTGACTCAAAACGACCCTATGAACAACAGCAAAAAACAATGCCTGGGTGAGGCCAATCCTAAGAACTGTTGCTATGTTTGAGCCCATATTTGCAACTACAGTGTCAATCCATTAGTCTTCTATTTTTTACTGTTTCTCTATCTTAATAATCATGATGTAATTTTCCAGGGACTGGTCCCACCCCTAATCATGTCCAAAGTACGAGACAAACTCTCTCTATCCTTGCTTTCAAGGAACATTCAGTCTGTATTTCTTCCAAGACAGATTTGTTCAATCTTCTAGCCCTCCACGGAATATTCTCTATTCCTTGGCAACTCTGTACTACAAAGATATAAATTCTTCTTCCACCTTCTTTATTCATTGTACATCATTCTCATGTGTATGAGCAAGTGAAAACATCATGGCTTGGTTCAGGTGCACTTCAGCCCTCAAAAATGACGTCTTTGCTTTTCAAAATTTTAAGAGGACTTTTGCAGCAGATGTGCCCAAGGCAATAAGCTGCTTGATTTCTTGACTGCTGCTTCCATGGGTGTTGACTATGGTTTCAAATCAGAAACGCATCCATCAAGGTTGTATCCTTTCATGATATGTATTTAATCTGTATGTTGACTAAGCTGAGAGCATGGACTATGTGAACAAGAATGTGCCATCAGGATGGAAGAAGACCCATTAACAGCCTGCAATAGTGGGAGGACACAACCCAGCTTGATGAAAGCAAAGATGACTGGAAGCACTTACTGATGAAAATCTAAACTACAGCTTTCAGTATGAGCTACACATGAACTTAAGAAAAACAAAAATCCTCACAACTGGATTAATAAGTAACAACATAATAAATGGAAAAAACAGAATTATCATAGCAAGTAGCAATAACACACCTAAGTATAAACTCTGAAGAAATGAACTGAAAGACTAAAACAGCTATTTGTACACCAATGTTTATAGACACATGATTCATGAGAGCCAAAGAGTGGAAACATTTAAGTGTCCATCAACAGATGAACTGATAAACAAAATATGACACTTACATGCAATGGAATATTAGTCAGCAATCAAAAAGAACGGAGTTATAATGCATGTTATGACATGGGTGAATTACGAAAACATTATGTAAGTAAAAGAAGCCACAGAAAACCTGATAACTATTTTACACTTCCATTTATACCAGGTATCTAGAATAGGCCAATGAGCTCTTGTTTATCGGGTACAGAGTGACTATTTGAGATGAGGAAAACATCCTGGAAATACATATTTGTAATTGTTAATCAAATACATATTCGTAATTGTTAATCACAGTATTATGAGTGTACTTAACATCGGTTAATTGTAAACTAAAAACAAAAAAGTTGAAGCGGTAAAAATTATGTTATGTATATTTTACCAGAATAAAATTAAAACAAAACAAAAACACATAGAAAGTTTGCTGAGCACTCTAGCCAACAACTCCAGTGTCTGATTAATTTAGTTTTGAATAAGGTTTTTCCATAATGCATCCATAAAGAGTTTGTTCTCATTACCCACTCTCTTTGCTTTATGTATTTGTATGCTTTACATAAACTTTTTATCTCTACATTTGCCATACTAGAGGGTCCAGGGTTGGGCAGATGACCTTCGTGCTTGGCTATTAACAAAAAGTTTCGAGGATCACTTAGAAGCACCTTAGAAGAAAGGCCTGGCACTCTACTTCCCAAAAAATCTGCCATTCAAAACTCTACGGAGCAGGTCTACTCTGACACGCATGAGGTCACCACGAGTCAAAAGTGACTGGGAGGTAATTTTTTTCCTTTAAGTGGGTGGGCAAATGGCTTGAGAATGTCCAAAAGGACATCATGAGTATGACACGAGGGATCAAAGTGTTATGCGCAGTTACTTTGCCTTCCCCTTGGCTGTTTCTCTGTTCAGTGAAAGTCAGAGAGAATGGCAGAGGTTGGGAAGGAATCTGTGCAACTAGGTATGCCTACACCCAGCTTTTGAAAATATAGAGATTAAGCAGGAGCCTGAGGAGTATTACTTTATAGTCTTCGTATTACTCGGCAATAAAAAAAATGGGAAGACAAAAAGAAAGATAAATGAACTCAGACAAGAAAAGAAAATGAAAAGTGCAGACAGAGAGAAGGAACAAGCATTTTAAATGCTAATGTGGAAACCCAAGTCCTAAGGGTTCTGACTGAAAGGTAATAAAGCGGTCCCTCAGGCTAGTTTTCCTGAGGATAATTAGCGGGGTGTGTTGATCCAGACTTCAAAATACTGGGCTTGCTGTGTCAGATCTAAGAAAGAAATATGACTGAGCTTCTCTGAGGTTTAAGGATTGCATCGACTGGAATTCAAGGGGTTTGTTTGGGTTCTCAGCCACCCTCACTGCCACCATTTCTGTTTAACAGGCAGGCTGATGGGGGAGGGGCTTCACGGTCGTGGTAGGTGGTCTTGAGGCTCCAAAGGGAACATGATGGGGAGAGCTCGGAAAGACGATGCTTCCAGCCGCACCCGTCAAGGCGAGATTGCCTGCGAGCAGTTCTCCTGGAGATCAGATGTGAAAGGAGGGTTTCTGGCTGGGTAGAGTGAGGAAGCCTATGGGTGCGGGCCCCCCGCATGGGCCACCGATTTCACCCACGTCATGAGTTGTCCCCAACTGAGGAGCCACGCTCAAAACCTGTTGCCCTCCAGTTGATTTTAACTCACAGCGACCCTAGAGGACAGAGCAGAAATGCCCCATAGAGTTTCCAAGGACCGCCTGGTGGGTTTGAACTGCCGGGCCTTTGGTGAGCAACTGCTGCACTTAGACACTACGCCACCAGGGTATCCAACTGAGGACGGAGAGTACGCCACCAGTGTATCCAGCTGAGGACGGAGAGACAAAGAAGTACCTCTGGAGGTAGGCACAGTAGAGAGGACCCACCCCATGTACCTGTAGGTGCAGCCTGGACCTCCTGCAGCGCTAATGACCAGGGTCCAGCCACGTTCCATCTGGAAGGCCAAGATGACCCCCTCTGTCCTCTGCAGTGCGCCCTCTGCAGGCTGGCCCCGGTAGTGCAGAGGCTGCCCTGAGTCTGAGCGAGGCAAGGGGCGGGGTGGAAGTAGGAGCAGTCTCGCCCCTGGCCGTCACTGATTGGTTGCCTTTGGCGACGCCGCCAGTGGCGTGTCAAAGCCTGTTCCCACCAAGTGCGGAGATTCTCTCCAGAGAGACCTGCTGGCACCCAACCTCGCTCTCCACGAGCAGAGAATTCTGAGAAGAGGGAACGACCAGGGCCAGGTGCGTCTACCGGCCCCGGGAGGTCTTCGCTCCCGCAGCCCCCGTCCAGCCCCCATGACGAGCGAGGCGCGGCCTGGGGAAGGCAGGGCTGCCCGGGGAGGCTGGGAGGACAGCGGCCTGCGAAGTGGCCCTTTAGAGGGACCGTACCCGGGGTGTCCCGGGGAGCAGTCCCCGGAGAGCTGTAGCGCCAAGATGGAGCAGGCCGCAGCGGGTGTGCAGGCGCAGAACGAGATGTCTGAGGAGGCCGCCATCTTATGTGAGGTGCTGGTAGAGGAGAGCGGGGCCTGAGGGGAGAGAACGGAGGTGCACGAGGAGGAGGAGGTGGTTGTGGTGGAGGACATAACTGAGGAGGTGGAGGTCGTGACCGTGGGGGACGAGGAAGAACAGGAACAGGCGGAGGAGCAGGAGCAGCGCGAACAGCCCCAGGCCGAGCAGGCCCAGTCTTCGCCGGGACCCTTCAGCACCCAGCGCTTCCTGGAGGCCTTGGAGGCCCTGGAGGCCCTTCAAATGGAGATAGGGCCTATGAACGCCAAGGCCAACAGGGACTACTTTCGCCTGAGGAGTAAGCTGGTGCAGAGTTGCAAGCCACACCTCGACCGCAGAAGCGCCATCATCCAGGGCATCCCGGGATTCTGGGTCAAAGCAGTATCCTTTCAGTGGGAGCTCCGACGGGTGGGAGGTGAGTGAGAGAAGAGGGTTAAAAGAGCAGAAAGGTGAGCAGGGAGGGTGCATGGTGTCCAGAGGGGACACAGGTGGGGGAATAGAGCCAGGGCAGCATCCACACTAAGAGAATCCTGAGGTGGGGACTGCAGATAAATCTTTGGCTCTGTCCTGAGCAGAGCAAACCTTCCCGGGGACTAGGACCAGAGGCCACAGGGAGCATAAGAATACCTTTGAGGACCTGAATGTCCATGCCAACCAGTCACTAAAACAAAAAACAAACCCAGTGTCGGGGAGTGGATTCCTACACATAGCAGCGCTAGAGGACAGAGTAGAACTGCCCCATAAAGCTTCCAAGGAGTGCGTGGTGGATTGGAACTGCCAACCCTTTGGTTAGCAGCCCTAGCACTTAACCACCCCCCCACCAAGATTTGTGGTCAGCCACGACAAGTTCCTCATCTCCAAAAGGCAAAGTTTTTCTTACTCAGGTTTTCTTTGCTGAGCAGCTGTTGTTGTTTACATGACTGCAGCACCCCACCCCAGAACACACCAGCCAGCTCCAGCCTCTGCATCCACAGCCCCCTCTCCACAGCCCCCACATATGTGCCCTCTCATTGCCTCATAGGAATCTGTCAGAGCTCCAAACAGAGCCAAGCACCCATGGATAGTGCCTGGGGCTCATCTAGGACACATGGTATCAAGGGTTTGCCCCCAGCATCCTCACTGAGGACTAGAGGCAGCCACAGGAGAGCCAGGACACCCCACATGCAAACAGTAGCAGTGTCAGGCTAGATCACAGCACATAGAGAGACAGGTATCAGGAGTCTCAGGAGACAGAGTATGTGTGAGCCTGCAGATAGCTTCACATGAGTACAAAGGCCAGGGCAACACTAGGCCCCAAGATGCATATGTTGGTGGACTACGGTTGAAGGGGAGTGTGGGTGGGTGTGGCAATGACAGGAGGTCTGGGAGACTGACCCAGCCACTGGTTGCTGGCCAGGTGTGCTCATCTGTTGTGACTTCTTCTGTGCCTGGCCTCGGAAAGCTCCTTGACCCCATACAGATTGCGAACCACCCCTAGATGTCAGCCTTGATCAGTGAGAAAAATGAAGACATGCTCAGCTACCTGATCAATTTGGAGGTTAGACCCAGAGCTCAGTTGGGAAAGAGGAGCTAGAAAGGATTCATCCATAGAAACAGGTATGGGCTAGTCTCCCCAGAAGGGGAACTCTCCTAAAAAAGACAGATCACCTTCCTCTTCTGCTCATTTCTCCCAGGTGGAGAATTTATCCATCCCAATAATGGCTGCAAAATCACATTTTTCTTTCGCAGGAACCCCTATTTTCAGAATGAAGTGATCGTTAAGGGATATGACGTTACCATCACTGGTAAGAAGCGGCTCCCTTGATGAATGGAGAGAGTGTCAGAGGTGTTTTGTAGGCCAACATGATCTAGGCTTTTCCCTCCGTTCCTGTATTTCTCCAGGATATACGGCATTTTATTCCACTCCGATCTAGTGGTTCCAGAATTATGAATGTGAGGCTCACAGCCACAGGCATCACAACACCAGCGTTAGCTTCTTCAACTGGTTCTCTGTTCCCGACTTCTCAGGGTATAACAGGATTACTGAGGTATGCCTGTGTAGATAAGGTGAGAAATGGCCTTGATGTGTTCCCAGCTACTTTGGAAATGAGTGCTGACCCTGCATGATCTTTCTGTTTGCACTACCAGATCGTCAGTGAGGCCCTATGGATTAATCCCCTGAAGTACTACCTGAGGGAGGACAGAACCATGATAGGAATGGGGAGAGACCAGGTGAGGACCGTGGTATGGGCCATTGATATGAGTGTTGTCTGGGGACCTAGGGGCACCTTCTAGAGTCAGTCTAAGACAGGGACATTAGAGAAATGTAATGCAAAATAGGCTATAGCTAGGGAAACTTAACCTCAGTGAGAAGTATAACTGCCCATGGAGACTCAGAGAGAAGTAAGGATGTATTATTAATATGTGTTCTCTGGACTGTCATTTCATGGCTATGAAAACACCCTCAGCCCTCCCACCACCCCTGAAAGTCTGGCTCATGCGCAGGTCCTCCTAGCATCCTCCCACCAATATCCATAAATCTTTATCAGTGAGTTATCCTTAGAATTTACATTTCCATTTCCATGGGGCGTTTATTCAAGATTGTGGAGGATAATTTCGAATTTATGTGGGAGGAAATGTAATAGATCACAAACATGGAAGGGACAGTCCATGAGGAGTTAACACAGTGTATAATATATTTCAGTGAATATATGTTGTGTGTGTGTATGTGTGTGTGTGTGTCATCAAGGCCACTCCCAGCACTTGGCATGAACATGATGCAACATCAAACTTCACCTAAAGGAGGAAACAAAATGAAAAATCCAAGAAGCCACTTTAGATTTGGAAATGAATAATCAGCATGGATCCTGTGAACAGGAGAGAAATGAAGAAGCAATTGGATGGTAGAAGATAAAAAGGGACTGAGATGCTGATAAACCTTGAAGGATATTGAAAAATAGACAATTCCAAGTGTCTGTCTGTGCCTAAGTGTGAGTCCACGTGCTAGGTAGATGGTGACTTGAAGGAATAAAACAACTCCTGACATTGGACTTTTGAAATCACTGCTCAGGAGGTCTCAGTATATAGGGGGAGCCAGGACTATAAAGCTAGAGGAAAGGGATTCAACAAGCTTTAGGATACGAAATGAGGACACAATTCTTTTCACAGGACAGTACCTGGGATTAGGAGGAGGAGGAATAGAGCAGTTTACTGGGGGCCTTAAGGTTGTTTATTGAGAAAGTGTAGGATGGGCTTAAAGAGCAGGGTCTGGCAGTCTGGTAACATTTCAGTGGTACCTCTTGGGTATATGCACACACATTAAGGTGACAACAGACAGAGGAAATTTTAAACTTTAGTCCACTGTTGAAAAAAATGTTTTCCAAATTTAATGCAGAATCCTCTGGAGAGACTAATAACTAGTATATTACTGCCCGTGTTCCAAGAAACAGCTGGAAATTTTAGGAATAAGTTTTAAGTAGGGACTAGAGAAAGAGAGAGAGAGGGGTAGGAGGAGGCGGTAAAGCTGGGTCTTTTATGATATCATTTAATGGGAGAGAATGACAGCCATGGCCATTGCCATATTCAAATGGTCGTAAAACAATCACATAACCCCTCCACATCAAGGATCCTGGACTACACACAGACGAGGACATAGGAGGGCAGGAACCAGAGGGCTTACCTAAGGGAGTGGGGCAACTGACCTTTGTGTCTGGGGAAATTCTTTTCTAAGCAAGAGAAAGTCATGCTTTCTCCATTTTCTCCTTAGAAAACAAAGTTCTCTCTAACAAAAGCCAGGCAGCCATCCCCTACAAGCAGGATACCTCCACCATCTCTGAACTGAATAATGCAATCTCCATCTGTTGTTGTTAGGTGCCCATGAATCAGTTCCCGCTTGGAGGGACCCCAGACTACAAAGTAGGACTGCTCCATAGTGTTTCCAAGGAGTGGCTGGTGCATTCAAACTACTGACCTTTTGGTTAGCAGCCCAAGACTTAACTACTCCTGCAGCGGGACTCCAAACAGTTCATTATGCCCCAGATATTCTCCACCGCACCCACTTTACACTTAAACATAGGTTTTTTTTTCTTTTTGTGTCCTATTTTTTTTTTCTAAAGTTCAACATCAAACAGTGTGCGGTATTCTCATCTGTTAGTGGGACTGTCCTATGAATAATTCTGCAAACACCCAGAGCCACTGTACTACCTCAAAAGTGGAAGGTAGTCCATTTTGACAGAAGGATACAGCCATTCTGGTCATGATACACCTTGTTGTCAGATCCTACTCAAGATCACTCAGGACTTGGTGAACACCCACCAGCCCCATGCATTACTTTTGTATCTGGGAGAACAAACAGCTTCTTGGATCACCCACTGAAACTCGATCCTGCACAATTCCAGTTAAGTTTGAGGAGTCCTGATACTCACTAGTCAGATGGTGACCAGAGTTGGGTGTGACACCAAGGACTTCAGGAATATGCCACAATGCAGCCAATGCTATAAATGGTTACTTGGACTCCCTTATGAACTTCTCAACACACAACGCCACAGAGACTTAAACAAGACTGATAGATTTGCCGGTGCACACACTGGGATTTCCCTGGCAGCTCCCATTCTCAGGCCGAAAACTATATCAGAAGGGTTACACAATGGAGCCCATTATGGGTCTGCTTTAACCTTCCCTGGCATTAGAGCAAGAGAAGAAGAAAGGCAAACAACAGAGGCAGGTAAGAAAATAATGAGATCAGAGGGACACAGAGGGACACAGAGAAGGAACAAGTATGTGAAATGACCAGCCTACTGTGGGACCCGAATTTCCTGCCAGTGATTTGGTCAGAGGACACCAAAGCTCCTCCCTGGGCTACTTTTGCTGAGGAGCGGTAGCATGGCCTGGCGACTGAATCCTCTGAATTGCTGCAGTTAGGTTGTCAGATCAGGTGAGTCACTGGGACCAAGGTCCTGTCAGGTTTGAAACTTCTTCGATTGCTTCCTTCTCTCCTTTTTCTTGGTTTCTTTCTTTGCCACCCCCACCCCAAGACCCACACTTTGCCTGTCTCCTTCTGTCTCACTCTTTTTCTTTATCCCACACATTCTTTCTTCCTTGTCTCCTCAATGCCTCTCTGTTTCATCTCCGTGTCTTGCTTCCTTCTTTCCTTGCTACTATTTCTGTTTAAGATTCAGTCTGTTGGAGCCAGGGCCTTCAGGGTGGCCTTAGGTGGGCCCACAGAGAAGTGTGTGGGAAAAGTAGGGAGAGAAGGAGGCCAACTTCAATGTCCCAAGGGACATGTGAGGAAGAACCATGGTTGTGGGGTAGTAGGAGTGGGTGTGGCAATGATAGGAGGTGTGGGAGACTGTCTATTCCAGCCACTGGATGAGTCATCTCAATATTTTTAATATGTTGATGAGTCTTCTTCTGATCTTCATGCTGCATTCTTCTTCATGTAGTCCAGGTAGTTTTATTATTTGCTGAGCATGCAGATTGAATAGTTAAGGTGAAAGGAGGCCATCTTATCACACACGTTCTCTAGTTTTAAACCATGCAGTATCCCCATGTTCTGTTTGAACAGTGGCCTCTTGTTCCATGTGCAGGTCCCACACGAGCACAATTAAGAGTTCTGGAATTCCCATCCTCCACAATGTTAACTATAATTTTTTTTTTTTTTTTTATGATCCACACAGCAAAATGTCCTTGCATAGTGGTTGAAACACAGGAATATCTTTCTAGTATTATCTGCATTTCTTAAGATCCATCAGAAATCATATTCCTTGTTCCACGTCCTCTTTTGAATCCGTGTTGAACTTCTGGCAGTTCCAGGGCAAAGTACAGCTGAAGCTGTTTTGAATTATCCTCAGAAAATTTTGTCTAGGATGTAATAATAATGATATTGTTCAATAATTTTCTAATTGATCACCTTCCCTTAGAATGGAGACAAATAAGGATCTCTTTTACCTGGCTGGCCAGATAGCTATCTTTCAAATAGGTTGACATAGACAAATAAAGGCTTCTAGCATTTTATCTGCTTGCGGAAGTGTATTAAATACTAATCCATCATTTCCTGAAGGCTTGTTTGTGTCAATTTCTTCCTTCAGTACCAGCAGTTTTTCCTTACATGCAACCTGCTGTTTGATTGAACGTTGACTACTACTCTTGGTACAGTGACTGTGTATTCCTGACATCATTTTTGTTGCTTCTTGTGCCATTCAGTTTTTACCCGTGTAATACTTTAATATTGCAACTCGAGTCTTCTTTTCTGTTTTTGCTTTTTAAGAAATGTGAAATGTGTTGCTTTTTTTTTTTTCCACTCTAGAACTTTGCATGTTTTGGAGCCCTGGTGGCTCAGCGGTACAGACTCTACTGCTAACCCATTTCGAATCCACCAGCCATTCCTTGGAAACCATATGGAGCAGTTCTCATCTGTCCTATATGAGTAAGAATATACGCAGTGGCAACAGGTTCGCACATTTCATTACACAGGAAAACCTGCAAAAGCCAGAACCTGGAAAAGACAGAAACTTTGAGAGAAGGAACACTCAAATATTTTCCACTAAGATGAACAAGAGAAAAGTGGTAAGACTGCACCTCATTGAGAGAGTAGTCATAGCGGCCATCCTGTTCTCATTCCTGTTCTCAAGTGGGAGACTCTCAGTCTTCTCCGTTCAGTGTCATGCTGGCTGTTGGTTTTGTATAAAAGCACCTTTTTTGTGCTCAAGAATTTCCCTTCTACAGATACACTGTTGACAGTTTTTATTAGCAAAGGGTATTGAATCTTACCAAACACCTCTTCTTCTTCTATTGAGATGATCATGTAGCTCCGTTACTTTGCTGTCATTGTGGTGTATTACACTGATAAATTATACAATGTTGAATTATCATTGTGTACTTGCAGTAAATCCAAATTGTTCATGATATATAATTCTTTTAATATGTTCCTGTTTTCTTCTCACCAGTATTTTATTCAGAATTTTTTTTGTGTATATTCATTAGGGGTACTGGTCTATTTTTTTGTTGGTTCCTTGTCTGGCTTTGGAATCTGGGTAATGATTCCTTTATAGAATGCCTTATGGACTATTGCTATCTGTCCTATAGTTTAGAAGAGTTTGAGGAAGAAGGTGTTGCTTTTTCTCTGAACATTTGGTAAAGTCCCCTAGTTAATTAATTTGTTCCCATGAGTTCTTGTTGCTGGAAGGTTTTAGCTTCAATCTCTACTCTCACGAGTTAGTTGAGATTTTCTACGTCTTTTTTGTTAGTTTAGGTAGGTTATGTGTTTCTAGGAATCAACCCAATTTATTTATGTTTTCAAATTTGGGGAAATACCACTTTTTATCGTACTCTGTTGCCCTTTTTATTTCTGTTGTGTCTGTTGTAATGTCTTTGGTTTCATTTCTCATTTTTATTATTTGCATCCTCTTTTGTAAGTTTAGCTGAAGATTTGTAATTTTACTGATCTTTTGAAAGAATCAACTTTTGGCTTCGTTGATTTTCTCTGTTGTTCTTCATTTCTCCATTCATTTCTTTCTGATTTGATATCTAAATTGAAATGTTTTTTTTCATCTCTGTCAAAAATTATTAGTGTCAGTGGGGTGAAGATGACGGAATAGTGAGATGCTGCCTGTGGTCCCACTTATAACAAAGACCTGAAAAAATAATTGAATATCTGTCACAATCTGGGAGCCCTGATCATCATAGATAAAGTTGAGGAGTCAGACTGAGCAACAGGGGAAAGAAGTGTCAGTCGTGACGTATCCAGAAGCCTGCGGGCTAAGTCACCAGGCACCTGCAGGCCAAATCAAACATCAGCACTCGGGACTTGTTTCTCCATGTTAGGCAGTGGAGAGTCTGCAGAAGCCTCCAGAGCTGAGGGGAAGCAGCACTGGACCTTGGAGAGTTAAGTGCAAGTGTATAACCTACTATGTGGCATCAAAATAGCCCCACCCCCTTCAGGACTTTGACAGCAGAGAGGTGCTAATTTCCACTCACCCACCCCCTCGCAGCTCTGCTCCTACACCAGATCAGGCAGTATTCAACAAATGCCGCACCCCCTAAGCCAGAACTGAGGGCTACCCTCATCAAAACCAGTCTTGCAGCTTCAGAAAAAATATCAGCAAGCTTCCTAAACCTGGAACTCAGGACAGACTTTGCCAAAACCAGTCTTGTGCTTCAAAAATAGATATAACCTGCCAAGCCAGGAACCCAGGGCATGCACTACCCCTTTGCCTAGGCACTGGTATAAGGTGAGTCCGTGAACTTACAGCACCCTTCAACCCTGCCTAGACATGTGTATGATGATTCAACACTGCAAGCCCTCATTAATGCCAAGCACCCTAAGCTGGGAACTCTGAACCATCGACCCCTAAACGAGCCTAAGACTTTAAAAAATGCCATGCTTCCTAAGCCAGATACTCAGGCCAGGCACTGTCCCTATGCCTAGGCACTGGCGTAATGTGCCGTTAGACTTGTACCACCCTTCATCCCTGCCTAGACCTGCGTGGGCCGATTCAACAGTGTAGGTACTCATTAACATAGAACAACAGGACATGTACCCGAAGCCTATTTTTACTGCAGAAGCCAAGGGAGAGTTGCAGATTGATGACATTTGACAACACCCTGCCCATTAAACAGGGTCCTCACCCACCCACATAAGAGTCATGAGTGCTGGTGATATCACCCATTCATTGAGCTATAAAGGACAGGGGTCCAGGAATAAGTGGTGCCTCCCTGTCCTTATTGCCAACAGTACTGGGTAACCAAAGTCTGGTTGCAAAACTCACCCACCTACACAATCTAGGGGACATGGATGTGTCTTTCATCCAGGCACTCAGGGACAGCTGTCAGCCCTGAGCCTTCCTGAGCATGTATGTCCCTACTGTAACCAGATGCCTGTATCTACTCCAAACACCCTTACATATCTCTGCTCATCTAGGACTTTAGGTTAGAGCCTGCAACACGTACTTGGTGATTGATCACCTGGACACCTGAGCTGAATCTGCATAGGAAAAGTAAACAGACTCCTGAACTTACATACCTAGTGACAGAACCTGAAACCTTAAAGACTCCAATAACAAAAATAGTTCTCGTGCCCAGCCACCTACTTGGACATATCTAACAAATTTAAAAGCTAGGACACAGTAAGCAAACATACAATAAAAAATAAATATAATAACTTATTGATGGCTCAGAGACTGGAGTCAATATCAAACCACATAAAGAACCAGGTCAAGATGGCTCCAGAAAGCGATCAAACAAAGATTAAGGAAATCTTGCAGATCAAGAGAAGGTCTTGGAATTACCAGAGTTAGAATTCAAAAGATTTAATATTCAGAGCTCTCCAAGAGATCAGGAAGGAAATCAGGCAAAACTATGAACAACCCAAGGAACACACAGAAAAAGCAATAGGGGAATTCAAGAAACCAACAGAAGAACAGAACAACAAATTTAACAAGCTGCTAGAAACCACAGAGAGATAGGAACTAGAAATCCAAAAAATTAACAATGAAATTTCTGAATTAGACAACCCAATAGGAGGCCACAGGAACAGAATTGAGGCAATGAAAGTCAGAATTGGTGACATTGAAGATAAATTCCTTGAAACCAATTTATTTGAAGAAAAATCAAAGTTTTTTTTTTTTTTTAATGGAACCTAAGAATTATGTGAGACACTATCAAGAGAAAAAGATCTGTGAGTGATTAGAGTACCAGAGTAGGGGGTGAGGGGAATAACAGGAAATGCAGAGAGAATTGTTAAAGATTTGCTGGCACAAAATTTCCCTGATACTGTGAAAGACAAGAAGATATCTATCCAAGAAATTTATTGGACCACATGCAGAGTAGATCCCAAAAGAAAGTCACCAAATTATGTTCTAATCAAACTTGCCAAAAACAAAGATAAGATAGATTCTTAATGGTAGCTAGGGATAAAGAAAAAGTCACCTACAAAGCTGAGTCAATAAGATAAAGCGCTGAATACTCAGCAGAAACAATGCAAGCAAGAAGGCAATGGGATGACATATATAGACACTTGAAGGAAAAGGAAAAATTGTCAGCCAAGATTTTATGTATCCAGCAAAACTTTCTCTAAAATATGGTGTCAAAATTAGGGCATTTTCAGATAAACAGAAATTAAGGGAATTTGTAAAAACAAGTATTCCAAGAAACATTAAAAGGAGTTCTTTGGGTAGAGAACCAATAATATGAGACAATAACCCAAGATTAGAACACAGGACACAACAACCAGGTATCAACCCAGACAGGTTAGTTGCAAAAATAAGTCAAACTTGAAAGACTGAAAATAGGAAACAGTGACATCAATATGTAAATGCTAACAACATTAAAACAAAAAAAGGGGGACTAAATAGTATAGTCATAGAATTTCCATGTGGAGAGAAATGTAAGGTGATACCAAGAAGTAAAAACGGGTTTAAAATTAGAAAAATAGAGGTAAAGTTTGAGGTAATCATAAAGGAAACTAACAAATATACCAGTAAAAATTAAAAAAAAAGGAAATTGTAAACAGCAAGCACAGAATCAACAATAGTGAAAAAGATGAAAAGAAAATACATAAAGAAAACTGCCGCAGCACAGAATATTAACTGAAACAAACTGTCAGTTCCACATACACACAGACACACACACACACAAATCAAAATGATATCACTAAACTCATATCTATCAATAATTACACTGAATGAAAATGGATTAAATGCACTAATAAAGAGACAGAGTGGCAGAATGGATAAAAAACATGACTGTTCTATATGCTGCCTACAAGAGTGACACCTTAGACTCACAGACGAAAAAAAGATGAAAGATGGAAAAAAAATACGTATATCAAACAAACACCAAAAAAGCAGGAGGGGCAATATTAATCTCTGACAAAACAGACTTTAAAGTGAAATCTACCACAAAAGAAAAGGAAGGACCCTATGTATTGCTCAAAGAGTCGCTACACAAGGAGGGCTTAACCATAATAAATATATATGCACCAATGATAGGGTGCCAAAATACCTAAAACAAAATCTAACACCATTGAAAAGAGAAACAGAAGCTCCACAATAATAGCAGGAGAATTCAACACACTACTTTTGAAGGACAAGATATCTAAAAAGAAACTTAGTAAAGACACGTAAGATCTAAATGCCACAAGCGATCAGTTTGACCTGATAGATGTTTACAGAACACTTCACACAACAGCAGCCAATTATACATTTTTTCCAAAGCACATGGAACGCTGTTCAGAGTAGAACACATTTCAGGCCACAAAGCAAACCTTAACAGAACCCAAAACATCAAAATATTACAAAGCATCTTTTCTGACCGAAAAGCCATAAAAGTAGAAATCAGTAACAGAAACAGCAAGGGGAAAAAAATCAAATCCATGGAAACTGAGCAACACTTTGCTCAAAAAATACTGGGTTGTAGAAGAAACCAAGGATGGAATAAAGAAATTCATAAAATCAAATGAGAATGAAAACAAATCTGACCAGAACATTTGGGACCCAGCAAAAGCAGCGCATAGAGGTGATTTTTTTGAGATAGGTGATACCACAGCAGACTCAACTGAAATGAAAATACTTGGAAAAATTGTACTCCAGCAAATTTGAAAACCAAAAGGAAACAGACAAGTTTTAGAAATACACACGTAACTAAATTAACACAAACCCATGTAGAAAAACTAAATTAACCGAAAATGGGAGAGACTGAAGAGGTAATAAAATCCTCCACTATATACCCCCTCATCTCCCACCCCACCCCCCGGCAAAAAAAAAAAAAAGCCCCGGCCCTTATGTGTGCACTGGAGAATTCTACCAATCTTTTAGAGAAGAGTTAATATCAGTACTACTAAAGGTATTTCAGAACATGTAAACAGAAGGAACACTCCCAAACACATTCTACGAAGCCAGCATAACCCTGAAGCCAAAGCCAGGTAAAGACACCAGAAAAAAAGACCATTACAGATCAATATCTCTCGTGAGTATAGACACCGAAATCCTCAACAAAATTCTAGCCAGTAGATTTCAATAACATATCAAAGAAAGGAATCATTATGACCATGTGGGATTCATACCAGGTATGCAGGGTTGGCTCGACCTTAGAAAAACAATGTCGTCCATCACATAAATAAAAGAACCACTAGGTCTTATGAAATGATTCAGAAAAGGCATTTGACGCAGTCTAACAAACATTTCCGATTAAAAAAAAAAAAACTCTCAGCAAAGTAGGAATTGAAGGGAAATTCCTTGATATAATAAAGGGCCCTTCTATGAAGCCAACCGCCAGTATCAATCTAAATGGAGAGAGTCTAAAAACAGTCCTGCGAGAACATTAACCAGAAGAGGATGCCCTTTATCAGCACTGTTATCCAACATTGTGCTGGAGGTCCTAGCCAGAGCAACGACGCAAGAAAACGAAATAAAGGACATCTACATTGGTAAGGAGGAAGTTAAAGTATCCCTATTCACAGATGATACAATTTTATACACAGAAAACATCAAAGAATCCATGAGAAAACTACTGGAACTAATAGAATGTTTCAGCAAAGTATCAGGATTTAAGATAAACGTAGGAAAATAAGTTGGATTTCTCCATAGCAACTAAGAAAACTTCTAAAAGAAAATCACCAAATGAATACCATTTACGATAGCCCCCTGAAAGATAAAAGTACTTAGGAATAAACCTACCCAGAGATGTAAACAAAGAAAACTACAAGACTGTATTGTAAGAAACCAAAGGAGACCTACATCAGTGGAAAAACATACCATGCTTGTGGAGAGGAAAACTCAACATTATGAAAGTGTCCATTCTTCCCTAAGCGATCTACAGATACAAGGCAATCAGGATCCACATTCTAATGGCATTTTTTATCAGATGGAGAAACAAATCACTAACACATATGGAAAGAGAAGAGGACCCAGATAAGTAAAGCATTACTGAAGAAGAGGAACAAAGTGGGAGGTCTCCCACTACCTGACTTTAGAACTTATTATATTTCCATTGTAATCAAAACAGCCTAGTACTGGTACAAATACAGATACATAGACCAATGGAACAGAACTGAGAACCCAGACATAAATTCAGTCACCTATTCGCAGCTGATATTTGACAAAGGCCCAAAGCATGTTAAATGAGAAAATGTCTCTTTAACAAATGGTGCTGGCATGATTGGATACCCATCTGCAAAAAAAAAGAAAAAAAGAAACAAGAGACATACCTTACTCCATGTAAAAAACTAACTTAAAATGGATCAAAGACCTGAACATAAAATCTAAAATGGTAAAGATCATTGAGGAAAAATTAGAGAGAATACTAGGAGCCCTAATACATGGCATAAATAGTATACAAACCATAACAATGCACAAACACCATGCACACACAATACTATACTAAAGAAAAATAAAATTATTCCACACAAAAACTTGTACATGGATATTTATAGCCATGTTGTTCATAATAGATAAAAGGTAGAAACAACCCAAATATGTATAAATGGCTGATTGAATTAAAAAAATGTGACAATATGATGCAGTGATTCATGGCACAGCATGGATGAGCCTTGAAAATATCATGCTAAATTAAAGAAGCCAGTCACAAAAGACTGTATATCATATTACTACTTTTAATTTGAATATATAGAATAGGCAAACCTATAGGGAGAGAAGGTCCCTGGTAGTGCAAATGGTTTTCATTGTGCTCCTAAGAAACCTTTACATAGACCAGGAGGCAGTTGTTGGGCAGAACAAGGGGATAGTGATTGGCTTAAAATCAAGAAAGGTGTGCATCAGGGGTGTACCCTTTCACCATATCTATTCAATATCTATGCTGAGCAAATAATACGAGAAGCTGGAGTATATGAAGATCAACAGGGCACCGGGATTGGAGGAAGACTTATTAACAACCTGTGTCATGCAGATGGCACAACCTTGCTCGCTGAAAGTGAAGAGGACTTGAAGTGCTTACTAATGAAGATCAAAGTCCACAGCCTTCAGTATGGATTGCACATCGACATAAAGGAAACAAAAGTCCTCAAAACTGGACCAATAAGCAACATCATGATAAACGGAGATAAGAGTGAAGTTGTCACGTATGTCCTTTTACTTGGATCCACAATCAACACACATGGAAGCAGCAGTCAAGAAATCAAAGGATGCATTGCATTGGGTAAATCTGCTGCAAAGGATCTTTTTTAAAGTGTTGAAAAGCAAAGATGTCACCTTGAAGAGTAAGGTGCGCCTGACCCAAGCCATGGTATTTTCAATCGCATCATATGCGTATGAAATCTAGACAGTGAATAAGGAAGACTGAAGAAGAATTGAAGTCTTTGAATTGTGGTATTGGAGAAGAATATTGAATGTACCACAGACTGTCAAAAGAATGAACAAATCTGTCTTGGAAGAAGTAAAACCAGAATGCTCCTTAGAAGCAAGGATGGCGAGACTGCATCTTACATACCTTGGACATGTTGTCAGGAGAGATCAGTCCCTGGAGAAGGACATCATGCTTGGCAACTAACAGGGTCAGTGGAAAAGAGGAAGGCCCTCAAGGAGGTGGATTGACACGGTGGCTGCAACAATGAGCTCAAGCATAGCAATGATGGTAAGGATGGCGCAGGACTGGGCAGTGCTTTGTTCTGTTGTACATAGGGTCACTGTGAGTTGGAACAGAGTCGACAGCACCCAGCAACAACAACTAACCTAAAGGTTCTTGTTTCTAACCCATGCCTTGTCTCTGCAGAATAAAGACCTGGAAATCTGCTTCTATAAAGATTACAGCCAAGAAAACCTGACTCTGCACAGTTCTACTTTGAAATACTTGTGATTGTCAGGAGTCAGAATCCACACAACAGGGACAGAAAGTGGTTACTTTGAGCTGGGTGTGGAGATGGAACAATTGGTAGTTGAAGTGTACATGTTTTTTTTTTAAGATGATAAAATGACTCTAAAGTGGAACTGATAATATTTGTAGATCCGTGGGTGATACAAATCTCTAATGTACTTGCTAACCATAAGGTTAAAAATTTGTGTTCACCCTAGAGGCATGTTGGGAGAAAGGCCTCGTGATCTACTTCCAAAATATCAGCCATTGGAAGCCCTGTGGAGTCCTCTGACATACACGGGGTTGTGCTGAGTTGGAACGAGTGTTAGAGTACTGGTTTTGTCATGTCTGCAGACATCTGTGAATACACTTAAAAAAAACTGAATTGAACTTTATATATGAAGTGTATAAATTACATCTCAATAATACTGCTAAAAATCATTTGCACGTGTTTGTGTAGTTTCATTTCAAGTCTTCTGTGCTGTACTTTTGATCAGTGTACCCCGTCCTTCACAGATACCACACTGTTTGATTACTGTAGCTATTTAGGGAGCAACAATCTTGAGGATGGCACTGGACCGGGCAGTGTTTTGTTCTGTTGCACATAGGGTCGCTGTGAGTGAGAACTGACTCAATGGCACCTAACAACAGCAACAGCGTGTATATATATGTATGTGTGTTTGCTCTAAATGGCAACTCCATGTACAAATGAATGAAACAATGCTCAGTCCTGCGCCATCTTGGTGATCATCAGTATGCTGAAGTTCATTGTTATAGCCACTGTGTATTTTTGTATTGGACAGCATTCAGTTGCGATCCACAGGATTTTTCTTGGCTGTTTTTCAGAAGCAGACCGCCAGGCCTTTCTTCCTAGTCTGTCTGAGTCTGGAAGCTCCACCGAAACCTGTCCACCGTGGGTGACCCTGCTCGTATTCGAAAAACCGGTGGCATAGCTTCCAGCATCACAACAACATGCCAGCCACCACAGTAAGACAGACAGATGGGTGGTGCATATGTATACATACACATCCACAAAAATATACACCGACAAACACGTGTACACACAATAAGAATGTATGAAAAATATGAAAATAGTTCTTGGTATAAGACAGAGTTTTATTCTTCATTGCATATCTCTACTTCCTTTTGAGTTCCCTCCCCATGTATGTGTATAGCTTTTGTTTTTCTAACTAAAAAGCTAGTTTAAAATCATGCAGTATCCCCATTTCTGTTTGAACAGTGGCCTCATGTTCCATGTACAGATTCCATATTAGCACTGGTAAGAAATCTGGAATTCACATTCTTCATAATGTTACCCATGTTTTTTTTTCCCCCCCTCTTTTTTTATGATCCACACAGCAATATGCCCTTGCATAGTGGATAGAACACAGAAATACCTTTCTGGTATTCTCTGCTTTTCCTAAGATCCGTCTAACATCAGAAATCATATTCCTTGTTCCATGTTCTCCTTACGAATCTGTGTTAAAATTCTGGCATTTTCCCTCTCTATATATACCTGCAGCTGTTTTTCACTTACCTTTAGCAAAATTTTGCTAGCATGTGATATTAATGATGTTGCATAATTATCTATTTGGTCACCTTCCTTCGGACTGGACTGGAATTTGTATCCCTTTCACTTGGCTGGCCAGGTAGTTGTCTTCCAAATTTCTTGAGAGAAACAAGTAAGCACTTCCTGCATTGTATGTGTTTGTTGAAATCTGTTAATTATAATCTTCCAATTTCTGGAGGTTTGTTTCTTGCCAGTGCCTTCAGTGTGGGTCTCATTTCTTCCTTCAGTACCGGTGGTTCTTCCTTATGTTCCTTCTGAATGGTTGAACTTTGTCCAGTCCTTTTTGGTACACTGATTCTCTATATTCCTTCTACTGCCTTTCGATGTTTCCTGTGTCATTCAGTTTTTGCCGATAGAATCCTTCAATATTGCAAGTTGAGTCTTCTCTTCAGCTCTTTCAGATTGATTAATGCCTATTGTGTTGTTCCCTTTGTTTTTCTAACCCCAGGACATTGTGCATTTCATTATACAACGGTAAAACCTGAGATAGCCAGAACCTGTGTAAGCAAGAAACCTGTCAGAGAAGGAAAACTTTAATATTATCCACTGAACTGAGCAAGTGAAATATGTTAGACTGCATCCTGACAAGAAGGTAGTCAGCAGGCATCCTTTCCTCGTGCCTATTCTCAAGCGGGATACCCAGCCTTTTTCCATTGAGTGTAATGCTGGCTGTTGTTCTTCTATAAATGCCTTTATCAAATCCACCAGCTGCTCCTTGGAAATCCTAAGGGGCAATTCTACCCCGTCCTACAGGGTCACTATGAGTCAGAATCGACTCAACAGCAATGGGTTTGGTTTGGTTTGTTCATGTTGAGCAATGTCCCTTCTATATGTATCTTACTGATAATTTTTTTTTAATCAGGAATTGCTATTGAATTTTATCAAATACCTCTTCTGTTGAGATGATCATGAATTTTTTTTCCCTATTGTTCTGTGAATGTAGTGTATTATATTTATAAATGTGAAAATGTTGATCCATCCTTGCAGTCCTTCAATAACTTCCTAGCGTTCATGGTGTTAATTATTTTAATATGTTGCTGGATTCTGCTCACTAGTGTTTTGTTTAGAATTTTTTCATCCATATTCTTGAGGGATATACATCTTTAGCTTTTTGTTTGTTTTGTTTTGTTGTGCTTTGTTTGGCTTTGGTGCCTGGGTAGTTCTGGCTTTATAAAATGAGTTAGTTCATATTCCTACCTCTTCTATATTTTGGAGGAATTTGAGCAAGAATGGTGTTGATTCTTTGAATGTTTCATAAAATTCCCCACTGAATTTGTTTGGCCCAATAGTTTTTTGGTTGTTGATTCAGTCTCTTGTCTTATTACGAGTTTGTTGATATTTTCTAACTCTGTTTGCATTACTTAGGTAAGTTATGTTTTTCTAGGAGTTTTCCCATTTTATTTAAGCTTTCAAATGTTTGGAGTACAACTTTTTATAGTACCGTGTGTATATATTGTTGATTCTTTTGAAATATCTTCAATTTCCTTTCTCATTTTTGTTATTTTAGTCCTCTGAGATTTGTTTGTTTGTATTTTCAGAGTAACTAAAGGCTTGTCAATTTTATTGATGTTTTTCAGGAACCAGCTTTTGGTTTTGTTGACTTTTTCTCTATTGTTCTTTTATTCTCCATTGCATTTACTTTTGTTTTGATATCTATTTCCCAAAAATAAACTGCTTTTTCATCTTTGTCAAAAAATAATTGGTTTCACAAAACCTATGCAAATGGCAAACGAGGACATGAAAAGATGCTTAGCATCATTAGTCATCAGGGAAACAAAACTCAAATTCGCTATGGACACCACTTCAGAAAGTCACATAAGTGTTGGTGAAGATGTGGAGACCTCAGAATCCTCAAACACTGCCGTTGGCCGTATGGTTATGGGTTCCTCAAAAGGTTAAACCATATAAACCAGCAATTCCACAGTTAGATATATACTAAAGAGAAATAAAATCATCATTCCTCACAAAAACTTGTACACGGATATTTATAGTTCTGTTGCTGATAATAGACAAATGTCAAAACAACCCAAATTTTAATAAATATTTGACAGCACAAACAAAATGCAGTGGATTAATGTACTGACACATGCTACAATGTGAATGAGCTTTGAGAATATTATGTTAAGTGAAAGAAAACGTTCACAAAGGCTATATATTATATTAGTCCATTTGTACTGAATATGAGGAATAGGCAAATGTGTAGGGATAGAAGGTCCTGTGTGGTGCAAGTGGTTTGCAGGTGACTAATAAGCTACAGTTTGGCAGTCAAAACTCAAGCAGTGGCTCTGCAGAAAAGTCTTCGCGATCTGCTTCTGTAAAGATTACAGCCAAGGAAACCCTACTGAGCACAATTCCCCTGTGATACACCTGATATTGTTAGGAGTCAGAATCAATGGAATAGCAGTGGGTTTGGTTTGGTTTGGACAGGGACTGGCAGTTACTTTGACCTGGGACAGGGGAGGGAATGAGTGGTAGTTAGAGTGTATATGTTTCTTTTTGAGCTGATTAAAATTCTCTAAAATTGACTGTGGCAGTATTTGTAGAGTCCCCGGGTGGTGCAGATGTTTAACATGCTTGCTGCTAGTCAAGAGTTTCAGAATTTGTACTCACCCAGAGGCACGTTGCGTGAATGGCTTGGTGACCTGCTTTCAAAACAATCAGACATTGAAGGCCCTGTGGAGTATTCTGACTTACAAGGGGTTGCCCTGTGTTGGAATCAAGGTGACAGTAACTGGTTTTCATCATGGTTGCACACATCTGTGAATATACTAAAAAAACACTGAATTTTACTTTGAATAATTGCATTGTACAGTCCAGTTGATTCTTAGGGATTCTTCATTTTTTTGTTTTTTAATTCTTTTAACTGATATTTATTTGAATATACTGGTGCCAAGCGTTTTATCTTCAGTCTCACTAATTCTGCCTTCCATTTCCACAATTATTCTCTTCTGAGTTTCTACTGAGTTGTCTAAATCTGAAATTTTATTGT
This sequence comes from Elephas maximus indicus, assembly GCF_024166365.1. NCBI lineage: Eukaryota > Metazoa > Chordata > Mammalia > Proboscidea > Elephantidae > Elephas > Elephas maximus. Next base: position 2,692,215 of record NW_026060237.1, on the reverse strand, counting down.
TAATCTGAATTTCTGATTGCTGTCTCTCTGTGGATTTTTGTAGCTAATTAAATTTATCGTTATGTTCTTGGATAGCCTTCTTAATTTCCTTGACTGCTTTATCTGTGTGCTCCTTGGCTTGTTCTGCATTTTGCCTGATCTCCTTCCTGATCTCTTGAAGAGTTCTGTACATTAATCTTTTGTATTCTGCGTATGGATAGTAATTCCGGGGATACATCTTCATCCAGAAGATTCCTTGGTTCTTTGTTTTCAGAGATTGTTGAAGTGATTGTGGTCTGATTCTTTCTCTGATTTGATATTGACTGCTTTCTGTAATTTGTTGTATTATTTTATGTTTGCTTAGTATAACCTAGCTTATTGCTTTGTGTTGTTTTGAAATGCCTAAATAGGCTGCTTGAGTGAGCTAGCTTATTTGTGCCTTTGAAAATCTAAAGTCCAGTCACCAAATGGCTAGAGCTCTTACCAGGTATACGAGCCTAGAAGTCCATTCACGTTTGTTGTATGGATTGGGCTCAAGTGTCCAGGTAGATGGTCATCAAGCAAGTGGTACGGGCTCCATCCTACGGTCTTAGAGGTGGCAGAAGTGATTGGTGTAGGCACAGGTGTCTGGTTGTAACGAGGGGTCACACTATGAACAAGGCAGGGGCTAACAATCATCCCGAGTATCTAGGAGGAAAGCGCATCCCTGTTCCCTAGAGTGCACAGGTGGGTGTGTTCTGCAATCAGAAAATGGGCACCCAATGCTTTTGGTTGTAAGGACTGGGAGGCACCACTTATCCTTGGGCACCTGTTGCAGGTGATGAGGGTGGAGCCACCAGTCCTCAGGCCCCCAATGTGAGTAGGTGAGCACCCTGTTTAATAGGTAAAGCAGTGTCAAATATCAAACACCCACCTCTCCACCACACAGCTGAAACTGTTAATGTCAGATCTCAAGCACATAAACTATTGCAGTCTGCCAACGAGGGCCTAATCTGGAATGTGCCCACACAAGTCCATGTAGATGTGAAAGTTATTCAAAGTCCATGGATCATTTCTGCCTGGACAGGAGCCACTTCTGTCTTGAGCTGCCCAGCTTAGAAGAGCTGACAGCTTATCTTTTCCCCCAATTGTTTCTTTATTTCTTCTCCAAGGAATGGTTCAGTGTATACATCAGAACTTATCTCAGGCCCAGGGAAATCAGGGGTTTGGTAAAATAAATGCAAGTACTTAGGTTTTGCTGGGATCACTGCTCTTCTCTAGTTCCAGAGGTTGGGTGGACTAAGCGGTCTTCTTGCTTAATCTGCAGCCCAAATGCCAACACCAGCCCCCAACAGTTGCTCCAAGGGATAATGCCTGAGGGGTACTCATTCCCGCCAAGTCAGGCCCAGCAAGTCCTCGCTGCTTCTGAACTATCTCTCCCTCCACCTGCCACTTAATCCAATTCCCTTTGTCTTTCAGTGCTCTAGAATATAATCATTTCACTTTTTTTTTTTCATCTTTGTTGTAGCTGGGATTATCAGAAGCATCTGGCTATTCTACCCTCTTGGCTCTGCCCCCTGCAGGACATTTTCTTAATACACTTTGTTATGCCAATTGACCTAAATGTCCACAGATGCTGTGGTCCTTATACCCCATACCTGCCTCTCTGTCCCTTGAAGTATTTGATGGTATTCAGGAAACTTCTTAGCTTTTGGATTAGTACAGTTGTATTGACTTCCCCTGTATTGTGTGTTTTCCTTCCCTTCACCTAAAATAATTTTTGTCTGTTATCTAATTAGTCAATACCACTTTTCGTCCCTCCCCAACCTGGTAACCATCAAAAAATATTCTCTTCTGTATTTAAACCTAGTTGTCTCATGCGATTTTTGCCTTTTTGCAACTGATTAATTTCACTTAGCCTAATGCCTTCCAGATTCCTTCATGTTATGAGATGTTTCATGGATTTATTGTTGTTCTATTTTTAGTATTTTTATTTTTTTTATCATTGTTCTTTGATAATATTATTATTCCCTGAGTAATATTCCATTTTGTGACTATTTCATCCATTGATGGGCATCTTGGTTATTTCCGTCTTTTTGCTGTTGTAAACAGTACTGCAATGAATATGAGTGTGAACATATCTATTTGTGTGAAGGCTCTTAGGTTTCTAGGATATATTCCAAGTAGTGGGATTGTTGGATGGTATGGTAGTTCTATTTCCAGCTTTTAAAAGAAGTGCCAAAACTATTTCCAAGGTGGTTTTACCATTTTACATTCCCAGGAGCAGTCCGTAGCATTCCAGTCTCTCTAAACCTGTCCAACATTTGTTACTTTGTATTTTTTGGATTAATGTCAGACTTATTGAGGTGCATGGTATCTCATAGTTTTGATTTGCATTTCCCTAATGGCTACTGGTCATGGGCATTTCCTTGTGTATCTGTGAGCCACTTGAATGTCTTCATTGGTGAAGTACCCATTCAGTATTTCTTAATTGGGTTATTTGTCTTTTGCTCTTGAGGTTTTGCAGTATCTTGTAGATTTTAGAGATTAGATGATGATCAGATTTGTTGTAACCAAATTGTTTTTCCCAGCTTATAGGTTGTCTTTTTTTTTTTAAAGTGTAAACGTTTTTTTTTATTGTACTTTAAATGAAGGTTTACAGAACAGTTAGCACACATAGTGTTTTATGACATTGCTTAACAACCCCACAACATTTCAACACTCTCCCTTCTCCACCTTGGGATCCCTGTTACCAACTTTTCTGTTTCCTACTGCCTTCTAGTCCTTGCCCCAGGGCTGGTGCGCCCTTTTAGTCTCATTTGGTTTTATGGGCTGAGGGCTGCGGGTACCATGGTCTATGGGAACATCTAGCTCAACTGGCTTAACATAGCTTATAAAGAAAATGTTCTACATTCTACTTTGGTGAGTAGCGTCTGGAGTCTTAAAAGCCTGTGAGTGGCCATCTAGGATACTCTATTGGTCTCACCCCTTCGGGAGCAAGGAAGAATGAAGAAAAGATACAAGGGAAAGATTAGTCCAAAGGACTAATGAACCACATCTACTATGGCCTCCACCAGACTGAGTCCAGTACAAATAGATAGAACCCGGCTACCACTGCTGACTGCTCTGACAGGGATCACAATAGAGGGTCCCAGACAGAGCTGGAGAAAAACGTAGAACAAAATTCTAACTCGGAAAGAAAGACCAGACTTGCTGGCCTGACAGAGACTATAGGTTGTCTTTTTACTCTTTTGGTGAAGTCTTTGGATGAGGGTAAGTGTTTTGTATTTATGATCTTTCACTTATCTAGTTTCTCTTCTGGTGTTTGTGTATTACTGGTACTATTTTTTATACAGTTTATAGCATGTATTAGAGCTCCTAGTGTTGTCCCTATATTTTCTTCCATGATCGTTATCATCTAAGATTTTATATTTATGTCTTTGATCCATTTTGAGGTAGTTTTTGTTTATGGTGTAAGGTATGGGTCTTTTTCCATTTTTTTGCCGATGGATATCAAGTTATGTCAGCATCATTTGTTAAAGAGGCTGTCTTTTCCACATTTAACAGACATTGGTCCATTGTCAAATATCAGATGCTCGTAGGTGGATGAACTTATGTGTGGATTCTCAATTCTGTTCCATTGGTGTATCTGTCTCTTTTCATACCAGCACATGGGTGTTTTAACTACTGCGGTGTTATAATAGGTTCTAAAATCAGGTAGTGTGACTTCTCCCACTTTTTTCTTCTTTTTCAGTCCTCCTTTATTTATCCAGGGCCTCTTCACTTTGCATATGACATTGATGACTTGTTTCTCCATCTCAGTAAAAAATGTCATTGGAATTCGGATCAGGATTGCATTGTACCTATACTATAGTAGCTTTGGGTAGAACAGACATTTTCATAATGTTGAGTCTTCCATTTTCATAATGTTGAGGTAGTTTTTTCCACTTACATAGGCCTCTTTTGGTTTCCTGCAGTAGTATGATGTTATTTCTTTAGATTTATTCCTAAATATTTCATCTTCCTGAGGGCTCTTGTAAATGTTACTGATTTGGTGATTTCTTCTTCACTGGTCTATTTTTTGTTGTAGAGGAATCCAAGTGCTTTTTTTCTTTTTTATCCTATATCCTGATACTTTGCTGAAGTCTTCTATTAGTTCCAGTAGTTTTCTTCTGGAATCTTTAGGATTTTCTGTGTAGAATATCATGTCTTCTGCAAATAGATTTACTTTTACTTCTTCCTTACCAGTTTGGATGCACTTTATTTCTTTTTCTAATCAATTGATCTGGGTAGGACCTCCACCATAATGCTGAATAGAGCAGTGATTAGGGACACCTTTGTCTGGTTCCTGTTCTCAAGGGAAATGATTTCAGACTCTCTCCGTTTAGGGTGACGTTGGCTGTTGGCTTTGTATAAATGCTCTTTATTGTGTTGAGGATTTCCTGTTCTATTCCTAATTTGCTGATAGTTTTTATTAAGAATGGGTGTTAGAATTTGTCAAATGCCTTTTCTGCATCAATTGAAAAAATCGTGTGGTTCTTGTCTTTTGTTTTATTTATGTGCTAGATTATGTTGATTGTTTTACTAATGTTGAACCACCCCTGTATACCTGGTATGAACCGCACTTGGTCATGGTGAAGTATTTGTTTTTTTGATATGTTGTTGAATTCTAATGGCTAGAATTCTGTTGAGGATTTTTGCACTTATGTTCATGAGGGATATTAGCCTTTCATTTTTTTTTTTTTTTTTTTTGTGGTATCTTTAAATGGTTTTGGTATCAGCCTTATGCTGGCTTCATAGAATGAGTTTGGGAGCATTCCATCTTTTTCTATGCTCTGAAATACTTTTAGTAGCACTGGTATTAACTCTTCTTTGAAAGTTTGGCAGAATTCTTCAGTGAAGCCATCAGGACCAGGGCTTTCTGTTGTTTTTGTTGAGAGCTTTTTAATTACCTTTCCAATCTCTTCTTTTGTTACAGGTTTATTTTGTTGTCCTCTTAGTTTAGTTTGTATTAGTTTAGGTAGGTAGTGCGTTTCTAGAAATTTGTCCGTTCTCTCTAGGTTTTCAAATTTGTTAGTGTACAATTTTTCATAGTATTCTGTTATAATTCTTTTAATTTCACTTCGGTCTGTTGTGATATTGCCCATCTCATTTCTAATCTGGGTTATGTGTTTCCTCTCCTGCTTTTCTTTTGTCAGTTTGGCCAGTGGTTTATCAATTTTGTTAAATCTTTTCAGAGAACCAGCTTTTGGTCATGTTAAAACTTCCAATTCTTTTTCTATTCTTTATTTCATTTAATTCTGCTCTAATTGTTATTATTTGCTTTCTTCTGGTATCTGAGGGCTCCTTCCGCTACTTTCTTTCTATTCGTTTGAGTGGTAGGGTTAATACTTTGATTTGGGTTAGTTTTTATTCATGGTGTGATGTGTAGGTCTGGGTTCATTTTTCTTCTGTTTTAGATGTGTGCAATTATTGCTAAAAATTGACCTTTGAGCACTGCCTTTTCTGGGTCCTAAATGTTCTGGTAGGATGTGTTTTCATTCTCATTTGATTCTGTGAATTTCTTTATTCTGTCCTTAATTTCTTCTGTAACCTAGTAGGTTTCATGCATGGGGTTGATCAGTTTCCATGTTTTTGATTTTTTTTTCTTTTCTTTTTCTGATATCGATTTCTACTTTTATGGCTTTATGGTCATAAAAGATGCTTTGTATTATCTCGATGATTTGGGTTCTCTTAAGTCTTGTTTTATGGCCTTATATGCTGAATATTCTGGAGAAAGTTTCATGTGCGTTGGAAAAGAAAGTCTACCTGGCTGCTGTTGGGTGGAGTGTTCAGTATGTGTCTCTGAGGTCACGTTGATTGACTGTATTATTTATATCTTCCCTGTCTTTATTGAGCTTCATTCTGCATGTTCTATTCTTCACTGAAAGTGGTGTGTTGAAACCTCCTATTATTACTGTGGAGTTGTCTATCTCTTTTAAATGCTGTTAGAGTTTGTTTTAATATTTTGGAGTCCTGTCATTGGGTGTGTAAATATTTATTAAGGTTATAACCTCGTGGTGTATTGTCACTTTAATCATTATACAGTGTCCTTCCTTATCATTGGTTGTGGATTTTACTTTGAAGTCTATATTGTCAGTGATTACTGTTGCCACTCTCTCTTTTTTGATTGTTGCTTGCTTGATTTTTTTTCCCCTCCTTTAAGTTTTAGTTTGTTTGTGTCTTTAACTCTAAGATGTGTCTCTTGTAGGTAACATGTAGACAGATTGTGTTTTTTTAATCCATTCTGCTGCTCACTGTCCCTTTATTCATGCATTTAGTCCATTTACATTCAGCATAATTATTGATAGGCATGAGTTTAGTACTGTCATTTTCATGTCCTTTTTGTGTTGTTGTTTTTTCCACTTAACTTTCTGTGCTGAGTCTTTTTTTAATGTATTTTCTTTTCATCTTTTTCATTATTGTTGATTTTGTTTTTGCTGAGTCTTTCTGTTTTTCTTGTTTTTTGTTTTGATGTGTAGGATTGTTTGGTTCCTTTGTGGTTATGTGAATATTTACCCTGAATTTTTAAGTGTAAAACAATCTTTTATTTCTTTATATTGCTTTGACTTCCTCTCCACATGAAAGATCTAGGACTATATTTTTTAGTCTCTCTTTTTTGTTTTAACGTTGTCCTGTTTTACATGTTCACGTCTCTGTTTTCCTATTTTCAGTTTTTTGGCTCTGACTTATTTTGTGACTTCCCTTCTGACTTGTTGGTTAACAGCTGAACTCTTAACCGTTGCGCCACCAGGACTCCGTGTTGTGACCTAACATATGGTCTATTCTGAGAATTATCTAAGAACACTGAAGAATGATTAGTAAGCTGTTGTGTGGACACAGGTGCATATATATGGTGTTTTTGTTATGGGATCAAATATATCATATATTTAATATATATAACCAGAAATTAGCAAATGTATACATATATACACATATACATGTATACACACACACACATTTGCTAGTTCTCGTTGGTTTACAGTGTTCATGCTATCTGTGTAATTATTGACCATCTCTAGATATTCTATCCATTTTTGAAAGTGGCATATTAAAGTTTCTAATTGTTATTACAGAACTATTTCCCATTTGAATTTGCTGATATTAGCTTCCTATATTTCCTCAGCTTTCGTTTATTTGCAAATATCTTAATTTCGCTTACATATTTCAAATCATCTTTCTACGTATAAAATTCTGGATTAATAGTTTCATTTTTTCCTTTCAGCATTTTACGTACTTAATTCTAGTGCTTTCTGACTGCCTGGTTTCTGAAGTGAACTTGATATTTGTTCTTATTGAAGATCCTTATAATATATGTTGTCCTTTGCTTCTCTCTTGCTGCTTTGAAGTGTGCCTATCTTTGGTTTTTGGCATTTGTATTACAATGTATCTTAGTGTGGATGTCTTAGGAGTTTATCCTATTTGGAATTTGTTGTGCTTCTTGGATGTTTAGGCTTATTTATTTCATCAAATTTTGGAAGTTTTCAGTTATTACTTATTTTAATGTTTATTTTTCCCTTTTCTCTATTCTCATTTAAGACTTCCATATTGTATATATTAGTACATTGATGAAGTTGTACAAGTACCTTAGGTTATGGTCACCTTTTTTCTTTTCTTTCCCCTCAGACTTCAATATTTTAATGTTTAAATTTAGAAATTTTTTTCTTATTCCTGATTAATATCACTGTAGATAATTTTTAATGTCTATTATTGAAATATTCAACTTAAGCATTTAATTCTATATGTTGATATCAATTTATTCATGCAGAATTTTCTCAAATTTAGTTATTTTTAATATTTCCTTTTAGTTCAGCATTTTTAATAGTTTTAAAGTACTTACCTAGTACATTCATGATCTATGTTTCTGTAAGGACAGTTTTTCACTTTGCCTTTATTTGATGCTGATGCCATAACGAGAACACCACAAATGGGTGGCTTTAAATAACAACAAGAAAAAATTCTGATCAAGCAGGAGGCTACACATTCAAATTCTTGTTGTCAAATTTAGAGGAAGGTCCTTATTTCCCTCTTTCAGCTTTTAAGAGCTGTTGGAAATCTTTCACAATTCTGGGCTTGTGAATGCATCTGCCTCCACTGTAACATGGAATGATTCCCTTGTGCTGTCTTTCTGTGTCTATACACCATTTATAAGATAACACAGAAGGAATTAGTTTCAGGACCAAACTTACTCTAATGTAATTTTATCAGTATAAAAAATAACGTATTTCGAAACAGAAACATATGTACAGGTACAGGATTAGCATTTCGACATACATTTTAGGAGTCACAATTCAAGGCATAATTTTTTTATTTCATTTATTTATTTTTTAAAATGGCTATCCTTTCCTGTTCTCCGTATGCTTTGTGATTTTATGTTGAAATTCACTTAAATGTCTATTTAAATATTATAATATAAGACTCCAAATATTAGATTCTCTCATTTACCTGCAGTTTGTTTTAATTTCTGAAGGTTTTACTAGTCAAAGTGACTAGAGACTTTGCCTAAGTATTTTTTTTAAAGAATCCCTTTCTGGTTGTATGTAGACATTAATGTCTCAGTTCTTTGGCTTGTCTTCATTTAGCTTTTTGACGGAGATTTCCTTAAATGCCAGGAGGAAAACAAAAAATACATCTGTACCAGTCTTTGCAGGTTGTATCCATGGAGGCAGTCATTTGAACAGAACAAGGGGATACTGCATGGTTTAAAGTTAGGAAAGGTGTGCATCAGGGTTGTATCCTTTCACCATTTTTACTCAATCTATATATGCTGAGTAAATAATCTGAGAAGCTATATGAAGAAGAAGATATATGAAGCCACTATGAAGAACAGTGGGGCATCAGGATTGGAGGAAGACTCATTAACAACCGGCTTTTTGCAGATGACACAGCCTTGCTTGCTGAAAGAGAAGAGGACTTGAAGCACTTACTGAGGAAGATCAAAGAGTACAGTCTACAGTGTGGATTACATCTCAACATAAAGAAAACACAAATCCTCACAACTGGACCAATAAGCAATATCATGAGAAAGGGGAAAAGATTGAAGTTGTCAAGGATTTCATTTTACTTGTATCTGCAATCAACACCTGGGAAACAGCAGCCAAGAAACCAATCAATGCATTGTATTGGGGAAATCTGCTGTAAAAGACCTCTTTAAAGTGTTGAAAAGCAAAGATATCACCTTGAGAACTAAGATGTACCTGACCCAAGCCACAGTGTTTTCAGTCAACTCATATGCATTCAAAAGCTGGACAGTGAATAAGGAACACTGAAGAATAATTGATGTCTTTGAATTGTGGTGCTGGCAAAGAATATTAAATATAACATGGACTGCCAAAAGAACAAACAAATCTTTCTTGGAAGATGAACAGTCAGAAGATTCCTTAGAAGCAAGGATAGTGAAGCTATGTCTCATATACATTAGAAATTTTGTCAGGAGAAGGACATCGTATTTGGTAAAGTACGGGATCAGTGAAAAAGAGGAAGACTCTTAATGACATGAATTGCCATGGAGGCTTCAACAATGAGCTCAAGCATAACAATGGATGTGAGGATAATTCAGGGTTGGGCAGTGTTTCATTCTCTTATACATAGGGTCACTCTGAATTGGAACAAACTCATCAGCACCTAACAACAACAAACATTAAATCTCATATTTACTCTGAGATATAAGTGTAGAGTCTTCAGAGAGGTTTTCTGAACATCCCTACTGGGACATACGTGTGATTTTCTCAATTCCATCATATGCTTAGTGCTTTTGAATATCGTTCTTTCCCAGAATATACCTCCTCAGGCTTATCTTCCCAGTTTTATGATTCTAACATGAAACTGAATGAACCATTAGATAGGTCAAAAAACAGCCAAGTCCACTCCTTCATTATCTCAGGTTGCTCTGAAACAGGTCAGAAGAGACATGCACAATAATTTGGTGATAAAGTCTGCTCTGCTTCTTCAGGATGCAGAGGCCAAGCACCCTTTCTAGAAAGGTGAACTACCACAGCTTTAATATGGACACCATTCTGAGGAGAGGGTGGTGCAATGCAGGGAGAAAACCAAAGCTTTCTTACCATTTAATTCCACCTTTTTCAGTATGTCTTGGTTGCTGTAATTATTTAATGTCCAGAGTTCTGACAAGTTCTGAGTTTCTGCTTGTTTTTCTTTCTTTTCCTGTCTTTCTTTCCTTCCTTCCTTCTTCTTTCTTTCTTACCTTCCCTCCCCTCCCTTCTACTCCCCTCCTTTCCCTTCCTTCCTTCTTTCTTTCTTACCTTCCCTCCCCTCCCCTCTACTCCCCTCCCATTCCCTCCCTTCCCTTCCTTCCTTCATTCTTTCTTCCCTTCTTTTCCCTCCCCTCCCTTCCCCTTCCTTCCTTCTTCCATCCTTCCTTCCTTCCTTCCTTCCTTCCTTCCTTCCTTCCTTCCTTCCTTCCTTCCTTCCTTCCTTCCTTCCTTCCTTCCTTCCTTCCTTCCTTCCTTCCTTCCCTCCCTCCCTCCCTCCCTCCCTCCCTCCCTCCCTCCCTCCCTCCCTCCTTCCCTCCCTCCCTTCCTTCCTTCCTTCTCTTTTTGGTGTTTAGTGCAAATATTTAATATGCTTGCTGCCACTTCAAAGCATGGAGGTTTGAGTACACCACACACACCTTGGAATGAAGGTCTGGTGATGTACTTTGGAAAACTTAGCCATTGAAAACCTGATGGAACGCAATTCCAATCTGATGTACATGAATCACCATGAGTCAGAATCAACCTGATGGTAATGTTTGTTTTTTTTGTTTTGTTTTTGTATGGGGAGACAGGAACTGCTTTTGCTACCATCTTGCCTTCTCTGCCATCTCATATGGTTTTGATTTGCATTTTCTAAAGAGTAATGATGTAACCATTTCTTCATGTATTATTTGGCCTTTTGCATGTCTTCTTTATAAAAATATTTAAGTCTTGTAACAAGTTTTAATGCAGATTGTCTTTTAGTTGTTGTATTTTGAGAGTTCTTTATATATACTAGACTCTAGAGTTCAAAGGCTTATTAGCATTTAGTCTATTTCTGTGGGTTAACTTTTAACTCTGTAGATAGGGTCTTTTAATGCAATTTTCTTTTTTTTTTTCATTTTGAGTAAGTCTAATTTATCTTTTTTTTTTTTTTTTCTATTGTCGCTCATGTTTTTGGACTCATATCTAAGAATCTATTGCCAAATACACGGATATGAAAATTTACCCCCTATGTTTTCTTCTAAGAGTTTTATGGTTTTAGTTCATTAATTCATTTTAGGTCCATATTTTAGGTCCATTAGTCCATACTTAGATCATTAATTCATTTTTTCTAGTTAATTTATATATGGTGTAATTAGGAATTCAACTTCAATCTCTGCATGTGAATATCCAGTTGTCCCAGAGACATTTAGAAAAGAGACTATTATTTCCTCCATTGAATGGCCTTGACACTCTTGTTTAAAAATCAATCGATCACAGATATATAGATTTATTCCTGCACTCTTAATTATATTCTACTGATCAATATGTCTGTCAGGACTTCTGGTGGTAAAATGCTTAAGCACTTGGCTACTAACGAAAGGTCAGTGGTTTGAACCACCAGCACTCCATGGGAGAAAGGACTTGGTGATCTCCTTCCATAAAGATTACAGCCTAGGAATCCCTATGGGAAAGTTGTACTGTGTCCTACAGGGTTGCTATGACTCAAAATTGACTTCATCTCACACAACAACAACAACAATGTATGTCTCCCCCTGCCTTCCCCGGCCCACCTTTGACCTCACATCATCCCACCGCTGCCCAGCACCCTCTGTGACCAGATCAAGAGGTATTAGACAATTATACTAGCACCAGACTGTTTTGATTTATTTGACCTTTTAGAACATGTTTGCAAATCTGTAGATATGAGTCCTCCATTTTACGTCTTCTCTGCAAGATTGGGTTATCTATTTTGGTTCCCTTGCAATTCCAAATGAATTCCAAAATAGCATTTTTCATTTTTGCCAGAAAGGCCACTGGAATTTTGGTAAGAATTTCACTGAAGATATCTGTGAGGAGTATTGCTTCTTAACAATACGCTCCCTCCTACTTTATCCATATGGTTAGGTTCCAAAGACCAGGTTGTTGTGTGAAATCAGTATTGTGCAACTCAGGGCATGCCCATCTTCAGCAGCTCCAGCGTTTCCCTGATATCTTGCTGCCCTTTGGGTATCCCTGTGCATCTGAAGATGTACATGGTGTGGCTGGCCCTCCTCCCCCACCACAGCTTCCCCACCACCTCCAAGCCCATGGGACCTGGTGGTGGTGGTGGTGGTTGAGTGTTGCCAGCTGACCGCCACTCACTGCCTCTTGCTGCCACCCATCACCCACCCAGGAAGGACCCCATTTGTCCTTCATCTACCCGGGACTCATAGCCCCTGTGGTCGCTTTCCCTCTACCCCTCATCATGCATCCTCCCACTAGCCTCTCAGAGAGCTTCAGCCCTCTCCTTGCCTCCCCCTGCCCACATGTGGGCTCACATCATCCCACCATTGCTCAGCACCCTCTATGACCAGATTAAGAGCTTGTAGGCAAACAGGAGAAGGTTTACTGTGGCTAGTTGGCTGCTATCTCTTGTGTAGCCTGGTAATTCCCAGGCTTCTGGTATATCATTCAGAGTGGCCTATGGCAGGCAATCCAGGGCTGGGCCTGTGGCCTTACATAGGACCCAGACTATTGCCGGTGTCACCAGAGAATGTTCTGTTGGGTTTGGTTTAATATTATGATGTTGAGGATTTTTGCACCTGTATTTATAAGGGATATGGTGCATACTTACAAATTATTTATCTGTTTTTGGTATCAGGATAACGCTGGCATCAAAGAATGAGTTACAGTAGAAGTTTGGTAGAATTCACAAGAGAAGATTTGTGGTTACGGACATATTACTGCTGATTAAACCATTTTAAAAATTATAAATATGTTCATATTTATTCTTTCTTCAGTCAGTTTGGTAATTTATGTGTTTCTAGGAACTTGTACATTTTGTCTACATGGTCTAATTTCTTGATGTTCAATTCTTTGTAGTATTCAATAAAGATATAGAAACTATAAAAATCAAACAGAAATTTGAGCTGAAGAATACAATGAATGAAATAAAAATGGAAAGATCCTAACAACAAATTTGAGCTGGCAAAAAAGGAATTGGTGAAATAGAGTATAAAGACAAAATTATTTATGCTGAATAGCAAAGGGTGGGAAAATAAAGAAAATAGAGAAAAGCCTAATGCAATTGTGTAACACAAACAAGTGAACTAACATGTACACCATGGTACTTACAGATGGAGATAAGAGAGAGAAAAATGACAGAAAAAATTATTTGAAGAAAAAATGGTTACCTTAAGGAATGGCAAAAATCTGCAAATCCTAAAACCTCAACGAATTCCAAGCAGAATAAAACCAGAGATCCACAACAAGACACATTGTAATCAAGCTCTCAAAAACCATATACAGCGAAACCTGTGAGAGCTGGAGTTCAGTGAGACTGCCTTGTTTTTCTAGGTCTCACATGTTTTCCACCTTTGACAAGGTGCAGTCTTACCATTTTCCGTCACTTGCTCTAGTGGAAAATATTTGCATTTCTTTCCTCTGGCAGATTTCTGCCTTACACAATTTCCAGCTTTCACAGTTTTATTTTATGAAGGGAAAATCCTGAAGCCAAAAAGAAGCGAAATGTTACAAAGTATCCTCAATAAGATTAGGTGACAATTTCTCCCCCAAAAGACTGCAGATCACAAGCAGGTGGAATTAGAGTAACAAAAGGCTAGATCTGTCAACCAAGAATATTATATATGACCAGATAGCCTTCAAGAATGATAAATTTATATCCTACAAGTTTGATAAATTTTTTGATTAGCTTCCAAAATGTCTAAGCGGTTTCTTTGAGATTTTCTCCATACAGGATCAAGTTTTATCTTTTCCTTTCCAATTTGGATACCTACTTTCCAATTATCGACTATGTTGCTATCTGATATTTTGCATTTATGGCAATAGTGAAGAAAAACTGTCTATTTTGCACATTAACAACATACGTACAGCAGTAACGAACGTTGACATGCAAGGTGAGAGTAACTCTGGCTGTGATGGTTAGGGTTATGTGTTAATTTGGCTGGGCCATGATACCCAGTGGTTTGGCAGTAATTTAATGACACGGTCATCCTTCATTTTGTGTTCTGATGTGATCATTCTCCATTTTTGCATACTGCCAATTTTTTGCATAATAACCTGGTCTTTGGAAACTAATTATGCCAATAAGTGAGTAGTGAGTGTATTTCTTTTTCTTGTCTTATTGCCCTAAGATTTCCAGCACAATATTGAAAAATAATGGAGAGAGACGGTTCTGTTTTCAAGAGGAAAGTTCTCAGTTTCTCTCCATTGAGAATAACGATCACTGCTGGTTTTTCATAAATGCTCCTAATCGTGTTGAGGAACTTGCCTTTTATCCCTATCTCGTTGAGAGGTTATTGTTTGTTTGTTTTTCAAGAAAAACTGTTGGATTTCATAAAATACCATTTCTGCATGAATTGAGATGATCATGTGATTGTTTTCTTTGTTCTATTAATGTAGCTTATTACATTGACTGACTTTCTAATACTGAACCATTCTTGAATTCCTGGAATGAATCCAACTTAGTCACTGTGTATATGTCTTTAAATGTGCTGTTGGGTTCTGTTCACTGGTATTTGGTTGATACTTTTGGCATCTATTTTGGAAGGGATATTGGCCTGTAGTTTTTTGTGTGTGTGTGTGTGGTGTATCTGTCTAGCTTTGATATTAGCTAATGCTGTCTTAGAAAAATCTGGGAAGGGCTATGGTTTGAATTGTGTCCCCCCAAAATGTGTGACAACTTGGCTATGCAATTACTCCCCATATAGTGTTGTTCTCCACCATTTTGTGATCTGATGTGATTATCCTATGCATTCTAAATCCTAATCGGAGCCCTGGTGACAAAGTGGTTAAGAGCTAAGGCTGCTAACCAAAAGCTTGGCAGTTCAAATCTAACAGTTGCTGCTTGAAAACCCTATGTGGCAGTTCTACTCTGTCCTATAGGCTCACTAGGAGTCAGAATTGACTTGTTGGCACACAAAAACAACAACAACATGATGTTAATGAGCCAAGATTAGACTCAGTTATGTTTATGAGGCAGGACTCAATATACAGTATTTGGTTGTATCTTGAGTTAACCCTTTTTAGAGATACAAGAGAGAATTGAGCAGAGTATTTTGTGGGGGGGGGGAGGTGCTTATAACCACCAAGCAAGAAAAGCCAGGAACAGAGTGTGTCTTTCAAACCCACGGTGTAAATGCGATCTCCTAGACCAGGAAAAGACAGATGACAGGGAACTTTTTCCAGAGCTGGCAGAGAGAGAGAAAGCCTGGACCTGGCATCCTGAATTCTGACTTCTGGCCTCCTAGACATGGGAACATAAATGTGTTTGTTAAAGCTACCCACTTGTGGTGTTTCTGTTATAGTAGCACTAGATGGCTAAGACAAGGATTATTCCTTCCTCCTTTACTTTTTGGGGAAGCGTTTGAACAGGATTATGTCAATTCTTCCCTAAATGTTTGGCAGAATTTTTTTTTTTTTTTTAGTGAGGCCATCCTTTTCCATGCTTTTCTTCCTTGATTCAGTATCTTCACTTGTGGGTCTGTTGAGCTTTTCTATTTCCTTTTCAGTTTAGGTAAATTATAGTTTTCTGTATTGGAAGAAGTACAACCAGAATGCTCCTTAGAAGCAAGGATGGAGAGACTGCGTCTTACATACTTTGGACATGTTGTCAGGAGGGATCAGTTCCTGGAGAAGGACATCATGTTTTGCAGAGTCAGGGTCAGCGGAAAAGAAGAAGACCCTCTACAAGGTGGATTGATGCAGTTGTTGCAACAATGAGCTCAAGAATAACAAGGATTATAAGGATGGCTCAGGGCTGGGCAGTGTTTCGTTCTGTTGTGCATAAGGTCGCTATGAGTCGGAACCGACTTGACAGCACCTAACAACAACAACAGGAATTTGTTCACGTCATCTAAGTTGCGAAGTTTGTTGGCATACAGTTTTTGAGGGTATTCTGCTAAAAGCCCTTTCATTTCCATTGGTTGCCAAGTTACCATTTTCATTTCTGATTTTCATTATTTACAATTTTTGTCTTTGTTTCCTTGTCACCATAGCGAAAGGTTTGTCAGTTTCATTGATCTTATGAAAAAACCAACTCAGGTTTTGCCAGTTCTCTTGTTTTTCTGTTCTCCATTTCATTTACTTTTGCTCTGATCTTTATTATTTCATTTCTGTGGCGACCCTTGTGGAGCAATGATTAATGTGCTTAACTGCTAACAAAAAGTCAGCAGTTTGAAACCTCCCTGTCTTTTGCAGGAGAAAGATGTGGCAATTTGCTTCCATAAAGATTTGCAGCCTTGGAAACCCTGTGAGTCAGAGTCCACTCAAGGGCAGTGGGTTTTTGGGGGGTTAGTGACTTCAGGTTTCATTTGTTCTTCTTTTTCTAGTTCCTCACGTTGTAAATATTAACTATTCATTTGAAATCTCTTTTATTAATGTAGTCATTTATTGCTATCAATTTCATTCTGAGGACTCCCTTCACTCTGTCCCATAAGTACTTTATTTCTGTGTTTTCATTTGCTTTATCTCCAGGTATTTTTCTTTTTCTCTTGATTTCTCCCGTCACTTATTGGTTGTTTAGTAACGCCTTGTTTTATTTCCAAGCATTTGTGCATTTTCTAGGTTTCCTTCTGGTGTTAATTTCTAATATTATTCTTTTGTGAGCAGAGAAGATACTTTGTATGATTTCTATATATGTATATATAGATTTAATGTACTGAGACTTGTTTTGGGGCCTAGCATACGGTATACTTTGGAGAATGACCCATGTGCACACGAGAAATATATGTATCATTCTGAAGTTGAGTGGAGAGCTCTATGCACTTCTGTGAGGTGCAATTGGCTTAGGACGTTGTGTCAACCTTCCATGTCCTTACTTACTTCCTTTTAGATGTTGTGTCCAACATTGAAAGCGGTGTGCTGTAGTCCCCAACAATGATTTTGGAGTTGTGTATTACTCCTTTCCAATCTCTCAGTTTTTGTTTCATTTATTCTGAAGTACTAATGTTAGGTACATATATATGTATTATTTTTATGTCTTCTTGATGGTTGACCCTTTTATTATTATGTGATATTCTTTTTCATCTCTTATCACAGATTTTGTTTTAAAATGTCTTTCATCTGTTATCGGTGTGGTGACTGCTCATCTTTTTTGGTTACTTATTCTGTGGAATCTTCCTTTCATTCTTTCATTTTTAGTATGTTTGTGTCCTTGGGTCTAAGGTGAGTCTCTTGTAGAAAGCATATAGATGTATCATAGTTCTTTGTTTATGTCCGCTTTCTTTGTTCTTTTAGTTTAATCCGTGCATCTTCTCTCTTACTTTGGAATAGAGAGTTAAATTATTTATATTTAAGGTAATTACTGAGAGTGAAGGACCTACTTAATTAATTTTGCAAATTGTTTTTGGGTCTTGAATTTTTTGTCTCACAATTCCCGTTATTTTGTTATTTTTGCATATGTGTTCTGCTCATTCTTATCGAATTTTTTTCTTCCTTCCCTTCTGTGTATATAAGTACTTTATTCAATGGTTACAACTAAAATTACATTCGACAACTTACAATAACATCATCCTATTTTAGCTTATATCAACATTACAAAAAATACAAAATAAACAACATGCCTTGTTTTTGTTGTTGTTTTGTGCTACAGATTTGAATGTAACTCATAGTGACGCTATATAACAGAGTAGAACTTCCCCCAAAGTGTTCCCTAGTTGAAATATTTCCAGAAGCAGGTCACCAGTTGCTTTCCTCCATGGAAGAGCTGGTAGGCTCAAACCGTAGACTTTTCTGATAGCACCTCAGTACTTAACCATTGTGCAACTGCAGCTCACTAAAACTCTATTTATGTCTTGCTCCTCTCTCTCCTATCTCAGTTGTTTTAACTCCAATTATATCATCTCACATATTGTCTTCATTAGGTTAAATTTTTACTTATTATTTACACATTTGCTGCTATGATGCCTGAAGAATTTAATTACCAAATTTATCCACTCAAGATACCATATGTTTGGCTCGTTTTTAGCCTATGTGCCTACCTTTGTTAGAAATCTCTCTCTCTTTTGTAATTTTTCATGTGCAGATTTGAGTAACTGTCTAGTATTCTTTCTTTTACCTCTGAAAAATTCCTTTTAGAAATACATGAAAAGGAGGTCTAGTTGTAACAAATTCCCTCAAGTTTTGTGTATTTGACAATGTCTTGATTTCATCCTCATTTTTGAATGAAAACTCAATTGCATAAGGAATTCTTCTTTTAAAAAATTGTTTTTTATTGAACTTTAGGTGAGAGTTTACAGAACACACTAGTTTCTCATTAAACAGTACACACGTTGTTCCATGGCATTGTTTAACAACCCCACAACATGTCAGCATTCTCCCTTCTCAACCCTGGGTTACTTATTACCAGCCTCCCTATTCCCTCCTGCCTTCCAGTCCCTGCCCCAGTGCTAGTGTACCTGTTTCATGTTGTTTTGTTCCATGGGCCTGTTCAATCTTTGGCCGAAGCTTAAATCTCAGGAGTGGCCTCGTTACTGAGCTTAAAGTGTGTCTGGGAGCCATACTCTCAGGGTTTTTCCAGTCTCTGTCAGGCCAGAAAGTCTGGTCTTTCTTTGTGGATTATACTTTTGTTCTACATTTTTCTCCAGCTCTGTCCAGGACCGTCTATTGGGATCCCTGTCAGAGCACTCAGTGGTGGTAGCTGGGCAACATCTAGTTGTACTGGACTCAGTCTGCTGGAGGCCGTGGTAGATGGGGTCTATTAGTCCCTTGCATCTTTAGTTTTCTCCATTGTTCATTTTTTCCGAAGGGGTGAGGACAGTTGATTATCCTAAATGGCCCCTGACAGGCTTTTAAGACTCCAGATGCTACTCACTAAAGAAGAATGTAGAACATTTTCTTTATAAACTCTGTTATGCCAGTTGAGCTAGATGTTCTCTGAGACCATGGTCCCCACAGCCCTCAGCCCAGCAATTCAGTCCCTCAGGGAATTTGGATGTGTCTATGGGGCTACCATGACCTTGGCTTATACAGGTTGTCCTGGCGTCCCCAGTATTATGTACTGTCATTCCCTTCACCAAAGTTATTGCTTCTCTTTTGTTTATTAAGTGTTTCTCCATCCCTCCCTCACCCCATGCGGAGAGCCTGCATCATAGGGCTTCCTCACTCCACCCAGCCAGAAACCCTCCTGTCACATCTGATCTCCAGGAGAACTGCTCGCAGGCAATCTCGCCTTGATGGCTGTGGCTGGAAGCATCGTCTTTCCGAGCTCTCCCCATCATGTTCCCTGTGGAGCCTCAAGACCACCTACCGTGACCTTGAAGCCCCTCCCCCACCAGCCTGCTTGTTAGACAGAAATGGTGGCAATGAGGGTGGCTGAGAACCCAAACAAACCCCTTGAATTCCAGTCAATTCAATCCTTAAACCTTAGAGAAGCTCAGTCATATTTCTTTCTTAGATCTGACGCAGCAAGCCCAGTATTTTGAAGTCTGGATCAACACACCCTGCTAATTATCCTCAGGAAAACTAGCCTGAGGGACCGCTTTATTACCTTTCAGTCAGAACCCTTAGAAGGACTTGGGTTACCACATTAGCATTTAGAATGCTTGTTCGTTTTCTCTGTCTGCCCTTTTCATTTTCTTTTCTTATCGGAGTTCATTTATCTTTCTTTTTGTCTTCCCTTTTTTTTATTGCTGAGTAACAGGAAGATTATAAAGTAATGCTCTACTTGAAGTGGTTGCTGCACCACATTTCTAACCTCCCAACAGAGGCAGTCTACATGGGGTCTTCAGATCAGATTGGTCTATATTTAACCACTTCCCTACTCTGCAAAAATCCTGAGGAGAATGCTAGCAAAATCCAGCAGATAATTACAAGGATCATAGTCCACGTTCAGACAGAAGGTATTCCCATCATACAAGTTGGCTGAATATATAAAAATTCATACGCATAATACAGCACATTGAGAGAATGAAGAGCAAATTTACATCATCTCAGTGCAGAAGCAAACTGGACACAACCCAACAGCCTTTCATGATGAAAACCCTCGAACTAGAAATAGAAGGATGCTTAACCTCAAGAGGAAATTTATTAAAAACCCCAAACTAGCATCCCATTCAATAGAGAAATACTAGAAGCACCCCACTAGTACCAAGAACAAAACTACTATGCCTGCTTTTGCCATTTGTATTCAACAGTACGCCCAGAGCTCTAGCCAGAGAAATTTAGCAAGATATAGATGGCATCAAATCAGAAGTGAAAAAATAAAACTATCTCCTACCACATATTACACAAACTTACAATAAAAAAGTTCTATAAAATCCACAAAAAAGAAAAACAACAAAGAATTGGTAGCATATGATTAATAACTGATGGTACTGAAGGAAGAAGTCCAAGCTGCTCTGAAGGCACTGGTGAAAAACAAGGCTCCAGGAATTGATGGAATATGAATTGAGATGTTTCAACAAACAGATGCAGCACTGGAGGTGCTCACTTGTCTACGCCAGCCAAGAAATATGGAAGACAGCTTCCTGGCCAACTGTTTGGAAGAGATCCATATTTATCCCTATTCCCAAGAAAGGTGATCCAACCGAATCTGGAAATTATAGAACAATATCATTAATATCACATGCAAACAAAATTCTGCTGAAGATCATTCAAAAACAGCTGCAGCAGTATATCAACAGTGAACTGTCAGAAATTCAGGCCAGTTTCAGAAGAGGACATGGAACCAGGGATATCATTGCTCATGTCAGATGGATCCTGTCTGAAAGCAGAGAATACGAGAAGGATGTTTATCTGTGTTCTATTGATTATGCAAAGGCATTTGACTGTATGGATCATAACAAACTATGGATAACACTGGGAAGAATAGGAATTCCAGAACAGTTAACTGTGCTCACGAGGAACCTTTACATAGATCAAGAGGCATTTGTTCGGACAGAACAAGGGATACTGATTGGTTTCAGGTCAGGAAAGGTGTGCATCAGGGTTGTATTCTTTCACCGTTTGCATTTAATCTGTATGCAGAAAAAATAATACGAGAAGCTGGACTATATGAAGAACGGGGCACCAAGATTGGAGGAAGACTCAGTTAACAGCCTGCATTATGCAGATGACACAACCTTGCTTTCTGAAAGTGAAGAGGACTTGAAGCACTTACTAATGAAGATCAAAGACCACAGCCTCAACATAAAGAAAACAAAAATCCTCACAACTGGACCAATGAGCAACATCACAATAAACAGAGAAAAGATGGTTGTTGTCAAGGATTTCATTTTACTTGGATCCACAATCAACAGCCATGGAAGCAGCAGTCAAGAATTCAAAAGACACATTGCATTGGGTAAATTTGCTGCAAAGGACCACTTCAAAGTGTCGAAGAGCAAAGATGTCACCCTGAAGACTAAAGTGTGCCTGATCCAAGCCATGGTGTTTTCAATCACATCATATGCATGTGAAAGCTGGACAATGAATAAGGAAGACTGACACCCTTGAATTGTGGTCTTGGTGAAGAATATTGAATATACTATGAACTGCCAAAAGAACAAACAAATCTGTCTTAGAATAAGCACAACTAGAATGCTCCTTAGAAGCAAGGATGGTGAGACTGCATCTTACATACTTTGGACATGTTGTCAGGAGGGATCAGTCCTTGGAGAGGGACATCATGCTTGGCAGAGCACAGGGTCAGTGGAAAAAAGGAAGACCCTCAACGAGGTGGACTGACACAGTGGCTGCAACAGTGAGCTCAAGCATAACAACTATTGTGAGGATGGCGCAAGACCGGGCAGAGTTTCGTTCTGTTTTGCATAGGGTCACTATGAGTCGGAACCGACTCGACGGCACGTAACAACGAACAACATTTGTCTTTTTGTAGTTGAGTTTTTGCAGTGTCATGTAGATTTTAGAGATCAGGTGCTGATCAGAAATGTCATAGCTAAAAACGTTTTCCCAGTCTGTAGGTAATCTTTTCACTCTTCTGGTGAAGTCTTTGGATGAGCATAGGTGTTTGATTTTTAGGAGCTCCCAGTTATCTAGTTTTTCTTCTGCATTCTTAATCATGTTTTACATACTGTTTATGCCATTTATTAGGGCTCCTAATGTTGTTCCTATTTTTTCCTTCATGATCCTTATCATTTTAGAATTTATATTTAGGTCATTTATCCCTTTTGAGCTCGTTTTTTTGCATGAGTAGGTATGGGTCTTGTTTCATTTTTTTGTAGATGGATATTCACTTATGCCAGCAACATTTGTTAAGAAGACTGTCTTTTCCCCATTTAACTGTTTCGGGGCCTTTGTCAAATATCAACTGCTCATATACAGATGGGTTTATGCCTGGATTCTCAATTCTGTTCCATTGGTCCATGTATCTGTTGTTGCACCAGAACCAGGCTGTTTTGACTACTCTGATGGTATAATAGGTTCTAAAATCAGGTAAAGTAAGGCCTGCCACTTTGTTCTTCTTTTTCGGTAATGTCTTATTTACCTGGGGCCTCTTTCCCTTCCACGTAAAGTTGGTGATTTGTTTCTCCGTCTCATTAAAGAATGCTGTTGAGA
This sequence comes from Elephas maximus indicus, assembly GCF_024166365.1. Taxonomy (NCBI): domain Eukaryota; kingdom Metazoa; phylum Chordata; class Mammalia; order Proboscidea; family Elephantidae; genus Elephas; species Elephas maximus. The sequence goes on along the minus strand of NW_026060237.1, from coordinate 2,669,545 downwards.
TTTGGATCAGAATTGCATTAAATGTATAGATCAGTTTTGGTAGAATAGGCATTTTTATAACATTAAGTCTTCCTAACCACTAGCAAGGTATGTTCTTCCAATTATGTAAGTCTCTTTTGGTTTCTTACAGAAGCGTACTGTAGTTTTCTTTGTATAAGTCCTTTACATGTCTGGTAAGATTTATTCCTAAGAATTTTATCTTCTTGGGACTACTGTAAATGGCATTGATTTGGTGATTTCCTCTTTGATGTTCTTTTCTTGTTGTAGAGGAATCCAACTGATTTTTCTCTGTTTATCTTGTAACTCGATACTCTGTTGAACACTTCTATTAATTTCAGTAGCTTTCTGGAGGATTCCTGAGGGTTTTCTGTGTATAAGATCATGTCATCTGCAAATAGAGATACTTTGACTTATTCCTTGACAATCTGGATGCTCTTTATTTCTTTATCTAGCCTAATTGCTCTGGCTAGGACTTCCGGCACAATGTTGAATAAGAACGGTGATAAAGGGCATCCTGGTCTGGTTCTGGATCCCAATAGGAATGCTTTCAGACTCTCTCCATTTAGAGTGATGTTGGCTATTGGCTGTGTATAAATGCCCTTTATTATGTTGAGGAGTTTGCCTTCTATTTCTATTTTGCTGAGAGTTTTTACCAGGAATCGGTGTTGAACTTTGTCAAATGCCTCTTCTGCATCAACTGATGAAATCATGTCATTCTTGTCCTTTGTTTTATTTATGTGGTGGATTACATTAATTGTTTTTCTAATGTTGAACCATCTCTGCATACCTGGTATGAATCCCATTTGGTCATGGCGAATTACGTTTTAATATGTTGTTGAATCTATTGGCTAGAATTTTGTTGAGGAGTTTTGCATCTACGTTTATGAGGGATATAGGTCTATAATTTTCTTTTCTTGTGGTGTCTTTACCTGGTTTTGGTGTCAGGGATACAGTGGCTTCATAGAACGAGTTTGGTAGTATTTTGTCCTTTTCTATGCTCTGAAATACCTTTAGTAGTAGTGGTGTTAACTCTTCTCTGAAAGTTTGGTATAACTCTGCAGGGAAGCTATCCAGACCAGGGCTTTTTTTTTTTTTGGTTGGAGTTTTTTAATAACCTTTTCAATCTCTTCTTTTGTTATGGGTCTATTTAATTGTTCTACCTTGTTTGTGTTAGTTTTGGTAGGTAGTGTGTTTCTAGGAATTCACCCAATTTTTCTAGGTTTTCAAATTTGAGTGTAGTTTTTCATAGTTATTTGATATGATTCTTTTAATTTCAGTTAGGCCTGTTGTAATATCACTCATCTCATTTCTTATTTGGGTTTTTCGCTTCCTCTCTTGTTTTTCTTTTGTCAGTTTGGCCAGTGGCTTATCAATTTTGTTGATTTTTTCAAAAAAAACAGCTTTTAGTTTTGTAAATTCTTTCAATTGTTTTTCTGTTTTCTATTTCATTTAGTTCAGCTCGAATTTTTATTATTTGTTTTTTTCTGCTGCCCGTGGGTTTCTTTTCTTGCTCTCTATTTGTTCAAGTTGTAGGGATAATTCTTTGATTTTCACCCTTTCTTCTTTTAGTATGTGTGCATTTATTGATATAAATTGGCCTCTGAACACCGCTTTTGCTGTTTCCTAAAGGTTCTGATAGGAAGTGTTTTCATTCTCATTGGATTCTATGAATTTCTTTATTCCATCCTTAATGCCTTCTATAATCCAGTCTTTTTTGAGCAGGGTATTGTTCAGTTTCCAAGTATCGGTTTCTTTTCCTGTTATTGATTTCCACTTTTATGGCCTTATGGTCAGAGAAGATGCTTTGTAATATTTCATTGTTTTTGATTCCGCTAAGGCTTTCTTTATGACCTAATATGTGGTCTATCCTAGAGAATGTTCCATGTGCACTAGAAAAGAAGGTATACTTGGTTGCTGTTAGGTGTTCTGTATATGTCTATGAGGTCAGCTTGGCTGATTGTGGCACTTAGGTCTTCCATGTCTTTATTGAGCTTCTTTCTGGATGTCCTGTCCTTCACTGAAAGTGGTGTGTTTAAGTCTCCTACTGTTATTACGGAGCTGTCTATTTCACTTTTCAATGCTGATGGAGTTTGTTTTATCTATCTTGCAGCCCTGTCATTGGGTGCATAAATATTTAATATGGTTATATTTTCTTGGTGTATTGTTCCTTTAATCATTATATAGTGTCCTTCCTTATCCTTTATGATGGATTTAACTTTAAAGTCTATTTTGTCAGAAATTAATATTGCCACTCCTGCTTTCTTTCTTTCTTTTATTTTTTTTCTTCAACAAAGAGAAATTTATTCTCTCATAGTCTAATAGGCTACAAGTCCAAATTTAGGCATCATTTCCAGGTGACAGCTTTCTTTTCTCTTTGGGCTCTAGAGGAAGGTCTTTGTTATCAGTCTTCCCTGGTCTAGGATCTTTTAAGCACCGGGACCCTGGATCAAAAGTATGTGTGCTCCTGGCTCTTCTTTCTCAGTGGTATGAGGTACCCTGTTGCTCTACTTACTTCTCTTTTTTTATAATTTTTGTTGTGCTTTAAGTGAAAGTTCAGATATCAGTCTTTCAAGTAAACCTTATATACACCTTGCTATATACTTCCAATTACTTTCCCCCTAATAAGAAAACCCGCTCTTTCCCTCCACTGTCTCTTTTCATGCCCATTTTGCCAGCTTCTAACCCCCTCTACCCTCTCATCTCCCCTCCAGGCAGGAGATGCCAACATAGTCTCAAGTGTCCACCTGATCCGAGACACTCACTCCTCATCAGCATCCCTCTCCAACCCACTGTCCAGTCCAATCTTTGTCTGAAGAGTTGGTTTCGGGAATGGTTCCTGTCCTGGACCAGCAGAAGGTCTGAGGCCCATGACCACTGGGGTCCTTCCAGTCTCAGTCACCCATTAAGTCTGGTCTTATGAGAATTTGGGGTCTGCATCCCACTGCTCTCCTGCTCCCTCAGGGATTCTCTGTTGCGTTCCCTGTCAGGGCAGTCATTGGTTGTAGCTGGGCACCATCTAGTTCTTCTGGCCTCAGGATGATGAAATCACTGGTTCATGTGGCCCTTTCTGTCTCTTGGGGTCGTAATCGCCTTGTGTCCTTGGTGTTCTTCAACCTTCTTTGATCCAGGTGGGTTGAGACCAATTGCTGCATCTTAGATGGCTGCTTGCTAGCATTTAAGACCTCAGATGCCACTCTTCAAAGTCGGATGCAGAATGCTTTCTTAAAAGATTTTATTGTGCCAATTGACTTAGATGTCCCCTGAAATCATGGTCCCCAAACCGCTGCCCCTGCTACTCTGGCCTTCGAAGCATTCAGTTTATTCAGGAAACTTTTTCCTTTTGGTTTAGTCCAGTTATGCTGACCTCCCCTGTACTGCATGCTGTCTTTCCCTTCACCTAAAGTAGTTCTTATCTACCAACTAATTAGTGAATACCCCTCTCCCACCATTCCTCCCTCCCTCTTCTCGTAACCACAAAAGAATGTTTTCTTCTCAGTTTAAACTATTTCTCAAGTTCTTATAATAGTGGTCTTATACAATATTTGTCTTTTTGCCACTGGCTAATTTCACTCAGCATAAGGCCTTCCAGGGTCCTCCATGTTATGAAATGTTCACAGATTCCTCACAGTTCTTTATGAATTCCTACTATGTCATTGTGTGCATATACCATGATTTATTTATCCATTCATCTGTTGATGTGCACATTCGTTGCTTCCATCTTTTTGCTATTCTAAACACTGCTGCAATAAACATGGGTGTGTATATATCTGTTTGTTTAAAGGCTCTTATTTCTCTAGGATATATTCCGAGGAGTAGGATTGCTGGATCGTATGGTAGTTCTACTACTAGCATTTTAAGGACGAGCCAAATCGATTTCCAAAGTGGTTGTACCATTTGATACATTACTGATTTTCTGACCAAAGAACTCCCTTTAGTATTTCTCAGAGTTTTGGTCTGGTTTTTATGAATTCCCTCAACTTGTGTTTATCTGGAAATTTATGAATTTCACCTTCATATTTAAGAGAGTTTGCTAGATATATGATTCTTGGCAGGCAATTTTTTACATATGTCATCCCTTTGCCTTCTCGCCTGCACAGTTTCTGCTGAGTAGTCTGAGCTTATTCTTACTGGCTGTCCTTTGTAGGTGGCTTTTTCTTTATCCCTCCCTGCTCTTCCAATTCTTTCTATCATTGGTTTCGGCAAGTTTGATTATAATACGTCTCAGTGACTTCTTTTAACATCTACCTTATGTTGAGCTCAATGATACATATCTTCTCATCTTTCACAATATCAGGGAAGTTTTCTACAGTTCTTTCTGTATTTTCTGTTATCCCTCCGTGTTCTGGTACTGCAATCACTTATAGGTTAATTTTCTTAATTGAGTTCCACATGATTCCTAAGGTTTCTTCATGTTTTAAAATTCTTTTATCTGATTCTTCTTCCAATATATTAGTGCCAAGTGATTTATCTTCAAATTCAGAAATTCTAGCTTCTACTTGCTCAATTCTGCTCCCCTGACTTTCTATTGAATTTTCTACTTCTGTAATTTTATTGTTAATCTTCAGAATGTCTGATTGCTGTCTAAGGATATTTACAATTTATTAAATTTTTCATTATGTTCCTGAATAATCTTTCTAATTTCTTCAGTTGCTTTATCTGTGTGTTCCTTCGCTTGTTCTGCATATTGCTTCATTTCCTTCCTTATATCTTGAAGGGTTCTGTTTATTTGCATCTGCTAATTCCAGGAATGCACTTTCATCTAGAAGATCCCTGGATTCTTTGTTTTGAGAGCTTGTTGAGGTGATCATGGTCTACTTCTTTATGTGACTTGATATTGACTGTTGTCTCTGAGCCATCTCTAAGTTATTGTATTAGTTTATGCTTGCTTACTGTGTTGTAGCTTCTTGCTTTGTTTTGTTTTGGTATACCCCTATGTATTGCTTGAGTGAGCTAGCTTGATTATTTTCACCTTTGGAACTCTGACATCTGGTCCCCAGCTGGCTAGAGCTGTTATCAGGTATTTCAGTCTAGGAGACCATTCAGTTTTCTTGTATGAATTCAGCTCAGGTTTCCAGGTAGCTGATCATCAAGTGTGTGGGGCAGACTCTGTCCTACAATCTTAGAGGGGCAGGGGTAATTGGCGTATATACCGGTACCTGATTGCAGCAGGGGGTCACACTCTGAACAAGGCGGGGGGGGGTGCTGAGTACTGACCCCCGAGTGTCTCTGAGGAAAGCACGTCCGTGTTCCCTAGAGCATGCAGGTGGGTGGATTCTGCAGATGGATCATGGGTACGCAAAGTTTTTTTGTAAGGACTGGGAGGTACTCGTCATCTTTGGACCCGTCGCAGGTGGCTGGGTGACCTGAGTGGAGCTACCAGTCCTTAGGCCCACGATCTCATTAGCTGAGGACCTTGTTTAATAGGCAAAGCAATGTCAAACATCAGACGCCCACCTCTGCACCACACAGCTGAAATGGTTGGAGTCTGCCTATAAGGGTCTATTCTCCTGAAATATGCCCACAAATGTCCATGCAGAAGGGAATGCTGCTCAAGGTCCATGGACGTTTTATGCCTGGACAGGAGCTGCTTCTGTCCTGAGCTTCCCTGGTTAGTGGAGCTAGCAAATTATCTTTTCCCACAAATGCAAATTTTTTCCTTCCCCAAGGCCAGAAGGATGGCTCTAGATGCTCAACAGTGCCTATTTCACGCCCAGGGAATACAGCCACTGAAGCCAGTTTGTGGTTGGGGGGCGCACATTAAAATAAACCGAAGTACATAGCTTTTGTCAAGAGCGCCATTCTCCAGGTTGCGGAGGTGTGAGTAGGCTGTGTGGCTGGCTGCATCTGCCTGAGGAAACTGCGGCTGACCCCTAGTAACAGCCTGCCGCTGCTGCTGCTCCAGGATGGTGCCTGAGGGCTCTCTGTGATTCAGGTCCGGTAACTCCTCTCCACTTCTGAACAGTCTCTTCCTTCCCCCGTCCCTCAGTTCGTGTTCTAAGCTTGCCTTTGAAGCTCAGAGCTCCCAGCTTGTCACAAATATACTCGTTTTACTTTTTTTTTTCAGGTCTTTGTTATAAAGGGGGCTTGCAAGAAGCGTCTGTCTATTCTGCCATCTTGGCTCCACCCGAGACTAATAATTTTTGACACAGATGAAAAAGCATTTCAATTGAGGTAAATAGAGATCAAATCAGAAAGAAATGAATGAAGAACAGAAGAACAACAGAGAAAATCAACAAAGCCAAATGTTGGTTCTTTGAAAATATCGGTAAAGTTGCAACTCTTCAGCTAAACTGACAAAAGTCAGAAGGTGCAAATAACAAAAATAAGAAATGAAACAGAAGACATTACAACAGATATAAGAGAAATAAAAAAGGACAATAGAGTTCCATAAAAAGCTGTATTCCAACAAATTTAAAATGTAAATAAAATGGGTTGATCCCTTGAAACACATACCTAAGCTAACAAAAAAGAGGTAGAAAATCTCAACAAACTCGTAAGAGAAGAGATTGAAGATAAAACCTTCCAGCAACAAGAAATCATGAGAACAAATTAATTAACTGGAGGACTTTACGAAATATTCAGAGAAAAAGGAACACCTTTTTCCTCAAACTCTTCTAAACTATAGAACAGATAGCAATACTCCATAAGTCATTCTATAAAGGAAACATTTCCCAGATTTCAAAGCCAGACCAGGAAACAAAAAAACAACACAAAAAACACAGACCAGTATCCCTCATGAATATACACAAAAAAATTGTGAATAAAGTACTGGTGAGCAGAAAACAGGAACGTATTAAAAGAATTATAAACCATGAACAATTTGGATTTATTGCAGGTACACAATCATGATTCAACATTGTATAATTGATCGATGTAATATACCACAATGACAGAGCAAATTAAAAGAGCTACATGATCGTCTCAATAGATGGAGAAGAGGCATTTAATAAGATTCAACACCCTTTCTTAATAAAAAGTGTCAACAGTATATGCGTAGAAGGGAAATTCTTGAGCATGAATAAGGTGCTTTTATAAAAAACCAACACCCAGCATTACACTGAATGGAGAAGACTGAGAGTCTCTCACATGAGAACAGGATGATCGCTATGACTACTCTATCAATGAGGTGCAGCGTTACCACTTTTCTCTTGCTCATTTTAGTGTAAAATATTTGAGTGTTCCTTCTCTGACAGTTTTTGTCTTTCCAGGTTCTGGCTTTTGCAGGTTTTCTGTGTAAAGAAATGTGCGAACCTGTTGTCACTGAGTAAATTCCAACTCATATAGGATGGATAATAACTGCTCCATATGGCTTCCAAGGAGTGGCTGGTGGATTCGAAATGCCAACCTTTGGGTTAACAGCAGAGTCTTAACAGTCAAGCCATCAGGGCCAAAACCTGCAAAGTTCTGGCGTGAAAAAAACAAAACAAAACAAAACACATTTCACATTTCTTAAAAAGAAAAAACAGAAAAGACTCAAGTTGCCGTATTGAAGTATTCCATGGGAAAAAACTGAACGGTACAAGAAGCAACAAAAAGAATGTCAGGAATGCACAGTCACTGTACCAAGAGGTGTAGTCAACGTTCAGCCAAACAGTGGGTTTCGTATGAGGAAAAACTGCTGGTACTGAAGGAAGAAATTGATACAACAAGCATCCAGGAATTGATGGATTACCGTTTAACATATTTCAGCAAGCAGATAAAATTCTGGAAGCCTTTATTTGTCTATGTGAAGCTATTTGAAAGACAGCTCTCTAGCTAGCCAGGTGAAAGAGACCCGTATTTGTCTCCATTTTAAAGGAAGGTGATCAATTAGAAAATTATTGAACAATATCATTATTATTACATCTTAGGCACATTTTCCTGAGGATAATTCAAAACAGCTTCAGCTGTACTTTGCCCAGGAACTGCCAGAAGTTCAACATGGATTCAGAACAGGACATGGAACAAGGAATGTGATTTCTGATGTCTGATGAATCTTGAGGAAAGCAGATAATACTAGAAATATATTTCTGTGTTCTAACCACTATGTAAGGGCATTTTCCTGTGTGGATCATAAAAAAAAAATCTGGTTAACTTTGTGGAGAATGGGAATTCGAGAACTCTTAATTGTTCTCATCTGGAACCTGTACATAGAACAACAAGCCACTGTTCAAACAGAACATGGGGATACTGCATGGTTAAAAATTAGAGAACGTGTGCGATAAAATTGCATCCTTTAACTTAATTTTTCGACCTTCACGCTCAGCAAATAATAAAATACCTGGACTGCATGAAGAAGAATGCAGCATGAGGACTGGAAGAGGGCTCATCAACATATTAAAAACATTCAGATGACTCAATTTGCTTGTCAAAAATGAAGATGAGTGAAGCTTTTACTGGCAGATGTGAAAGAATTCAGTCTTCAGTGTGGATTACACCTGAACATGAAGAAAAACAAAATCCTCTCAACTGGGCCAATAACCAACATCCTGATAAACAGAGAAGGAATTGAACTTGTGAAGGATTTCCTTCTACTTGGATTAACAATATACTGCCAATGTAAGCAGCACTCAAGATCAAAGTATTGCACTGAGAAAATATTTGGCAAAAAAAAAAAAAAAAAACACTAAATCTGAAATAATATAGGTGCCACTTTAATGTCAAATTGATACCTAATGACCCAGGCCATGTTATTTTCAGTTGCCTCATATACATACAAAATGTGAACAATGGAAAAGGAACACCCAAAAGGAACCGGTGCATTCAAATTGTAGGTTTGGCAAAGAACGTTGAATATACCATTGACTTCTAGAAAAATGAACAAACTAGTATCACATGAGGTGCAGCCAGAATTCTAAGGAGCAAGCACAGCAAAACTTCATCTCAGTAACTTTGGACACATCATAAGGAAGGTCCGGTCACTGAAGAAGAAGAACATACTTGGGAAAGTAGATGGTCAGCAAAATAGACGGAGACTTTGAGTGAGGTTGATTAACACAGTGTCTGCAACAATGGGTTCAAATATAGCAACTATTGTGAGGATGGTTCAGGAAGAGGAGTTTCATTCCTTTACATATAAGGTCACTACGAATCAGAGCTTACTCAAGTGTTTGGTGTGTTGTCAGGAAAAGAGTGAAAGAAAGTCCTACCAGTACAACTGTCATTCCACAGTCACTGAGGACCTACCCAAACTTATGGCTCCCTCAGGAGTAACATCACAGTCTAAAAGGTTTCAGTAAGGAACACACTTCACGAAAATATTCCATTCAGTTACTGAACAAATAAACAAACAATTAACAATAACAAGCCACCGAGGAATGGACAGTAGCCAGAGTTACTACAAAGCATTATCTAAAATGTATAGTTCCTCCTCATTGAAAAAAAGAAAGAAATTCACAAGACATGTAAAAGAACATGGAAGTATGATCCGCATATCAGCAATCATGCAGGTAAAATAACTGCCTGTGAGACCAACAAAAAGTTGATTATAACAGAGAACAAGTTCACAGAACTACAGGAAAGCATGATTGTACACCCAAAGAAAGGTGTAATTTGAATGTCATGTCAATGAAGAATATTAATGAAGAGATATAAATTCCTATTTTAAAATGGAAATTACACAGGTGCAATGGGTATAATTCGCCAGTAACCGGAAAATTTAAAGTTAGATAGACAGAAGTTATGGAATTTGAAGTACGGTGTCTCAAGAATGAAGACAAATGAATTGGTTCTCAGAAAAATATGGGGCGCCATTAACAACACCACTGAATGGGTTATGAGAATAATGTAAGGAGAGGAGTGAGAAGAGGGAGGGAGAGAGGCATAATAGGAGAGGAGAGAGGAAGGAAGGAATTAAAAGGAATAATTTCTGTACTGATCAGAAATGTATTTAAAAAAATTACCTGTACATCTAGGAAGCTTCAATATTTCCCAGGAGATAAAATGCAGGGATCTACAAATAAACATATCATAATAAAAATGCTAGAAGCTAAACACAACCTGGAAATCTCTAAAGCAGCAAGAAAAAATACATCATTGACAACAGAAACACAGTAAGATTAAAAGGTGATCTCTAATCAGAAAGACATGAGGCTAGAAGGCAGAGGGACAGTATCTGTCAAGTTATCAAAGGAAACAAAAATGTCAACCAAGGACATTTTATGCGGTAAAGCTATAATTAAAAAAATTATTGCCAATTAAAAAATTTCCAGTTAAAGATGGAGAGAATTTGTCTCCAGCTCAGCTCTCATGAGAAAGACTAAAAGACTAACTCAGTACAAAGATCACTTTAAAAATGCATATTTTAAAAATGCATGTGCTACCTTCTTTATCCTCTTCTTTTAAAACAAATCATATGAAATGATATGCATTGTTGAACCTATGCTATATACAAAATTAATACATGTCTAATATATGGACAAAGGCAAGACAAAGGAAGTGAGTGGGGAAAAGATTATAACTGCTAAAAAATGAAGATAGATACTAAAGTATAATTATATGAGTATATTTATAACAATAACAATATGCATATATACATACATGTAATACATATATGTATACATAAATTATACATTTGTACAATTAAGATATAAAACCCTTTTGTAGTACTCCTTTGAAATGACTCTTTTGGTTCCTACAATATTTAAGGTAAACTGTACAAACTATTATTATGCCTATGGTATTAGACTTGCATTATGTTCAGATGTGATGTGTGACAATGACAACATATGCAAGAGATGGACAACTGTATAGTACTAAAACTAAATTAGTATTAAAGTACAATGAATGTTTTCTAAACTTAAGGTGTTAAAATAATTTGAAGGGAAACCATAAAGAAGGAAAATGAAAAAATGCAGAAAAAAGTTAGAACAAAATTAAAAATTTGCACAGCGATAAAGTCAGTAAAACACCAAGAGATGAGGCAAAGTTAAGGTCTTCGAAAAGCACCACCTTAGAGAACACTTTCTATCTGATTCTATGAGTCTAACATTACACTGATATCAAAGCTAGAAAAATAGGCCAGTAGGGAAAAAACAAAACAACTACAGAGAAACACGTTTCATGGATATGCCTGCAAAAATCCTGAAGAGAATGCCAGCAAAATCCAGCAGATAATTACAAGGATCATAGTCCACGTTCAGACAGAAGGTGTTCCCATCATACAAGCTGGCTGAATATATAAAAATTCATACACATAATACAGCACATTGAGAGAATGAAGAGCAAATTTACATCATCTCAGTGCAGAAGCAAACTGGACACAACCCAACAGCCTTTCATGAGGAAAACCCTCGAACTAGAAATAGAAGGATGCTTAAACTCAAGAGGAAATTTATTAAAAACCCCAAACTAGCATCCCATTCAATAGAGAAATACTAGAAGCACACCACTAGTACCAAGAACAAAACTACTATGCCTGCTTTTGCCATTTGTATTCAACAGTACGCCCAGAGCTCTAACCAGAGAAATTTAGCAAGATATAGATGGCATCAAATCGGAAGTGAAAAAGTAAAACTATATCCTTCCACATATAACATAAACTTACAATAAAAAAGTTCTATAAAATCCACAAAAAAGAAAAACAACAAAAACCATCAGAGATAGTAAATAAGTTAAAATTGTAGGACACAATATCAAAATGAGCTAAGTCCAGTGTATTTCTCTACACCAGTAATATACATTCTGAAAGGAAATTATTAAAACATTTGCACTTAAAACTGACTCAGAGTTTAATACAAAATAACTTTACATTTACATAAGCATAAAACAAACTGGTCACTAATTTACTAGCAATGTCTTTCTATGCTCTTTTTTAGAGGAATGCTGGCCTTAAGGAATTACGTGGCAAGTGATCCCTCTTTTTCAGTTTTCTGAAACATTTTAGAAGGATTGGTGCTAATTCCTTAAATGTTTGGTAGAATGCATCTGTGAAGCCACATGGTCTTGGGCTTTTCTTTGTGGATCAGTTTTGATTAGTGACTCAATCTCCACTTTTCATGTTGTTATCAATAGATGGCTTCGTGTCCTTTCCACCTCAGAGCAACTCCTTGCACAACACAATGAAATTCTCTCCTGTTCATCACCTGTTTTCTCCAGTACCTCTCCTGCTTCCTTCCTCCCTCAGGTGGTACTTTAGGGAATTAATGCATAGGTCCTCACTGATGCTCCGATAGTAGAAACAGGACAGATTCTGCCAGGTTCAGCCCTCATTTCCAAAGCAGCCAGGAACATACCAAAGCCATTTCTGACCCTACTTACAGAGGCCCACCTCAGCGATCCTGATATACCCTGAGAAGTTCAGACCAGAGAACCAGCAGAAGTGAAGCTTGCTGTCATGATTCCTGCAGCTCTGAGCCTCATGTTCACAGTCCTGGAATCACTGGGTGAGAGTCCAAGGAGATGGTATACACCTTGGAGAAAAAGGAGATGCAGGGAAGGGGTAGGTCATGTTGACACTCTCCCCTACCCATCAAGGAAGCCACTTCTTACCAGTGATGTTAAGGCCATACTCTTTGATGATGACTTCATTTTGAAAATAGGGGTTGCTCTGAAAGAGAAATGTGGCTTTTGCATTGGTTATTAGGATGGATGCGCTTTTCCACCCAGGAGAAAGGATTAGATGGGGACAGCAAAAACATCTGTTTAGGTGACCTGCCTTTCAGGGAGCGTGCCCTTGTCTGTTTCCATGGATGAATCCTTTCCCACTCACCTCCCCCACCTGACCTCTGTCCTGACCTCCAAATTGATCATGTAGCTGAGCATGTCTTCCTCTTCCTCACTGATCAGGGCTGACATCTAGGGGTGGTTCATAATCTGCATGGGGTCAAGGAGCTTTCAGAGGCCAGGCAGAGAAGGGCTAGCAGCAGTCAAAGCCCACCTGGGCAGCAACAAGTGGCTGGGATAGACAGTCTCCCACACCTCCTATCATTGCCACACCCACCCCTACTACCCCACAACCATGGCTCTTCCTCAAAAGTCCCTTGGGGCATTAAAGTTGGCCTTTGTGCTCATCTGAAGCTCTCCAAAGGCTTACAAGCAGTCCCTCTCCTGAGACTTCTGAGCTCTGTCTCCTCTGTGCTGTAGGCTGGCCGAAAACTCCTACTGTGTGCATCTGGCCTGTGGAGGAACTCCTGGTGCTGCCAGTGTCCGGGTCTTCGAGCAATTCTTCTGCTTCCTGTGGACTCTGCACCTACTCCCCAGGAACTTTTTCCCAGCTCAGTATAGAACCTAAAGATTCACTAGCAGTCCCTTGGCCAGTGTCTCTTCGCCAATTGTCTTGGTTCTTTGCCCTGACCTGTGCCCTTCCAAGTCTCTTCGCACCAGCCCCACCCCCCTTTCCTACCCCTTAGCCCTCTCTCCCACTTTGCACCTCCTGGAGGCCATTGGGACTCTGCCACAGAATGGATACTGCTTGGACCCAGAAGCCGGGGATGCACTGGGTGGTGAGTATTCTCCGGTCCACGTATGGCTTGCAAGTCTGCAACAGCTTACACCGCAGGCGGAAGTAGGCCCTGCTGGCTCTGGTGTTCCAGTCGTTCAGCTCTATTGAACAACCTCCTGGGAGCGCCCGAGGCTGCAGGGTGCAGGCCAAGGCTGGGCCGGCTTGGGCTCCGGTTCTTCGCGGTGCTCGTGCTACTTCGCCGGTTCCTGCTCCTGCGAGTCCCCCATGGCCACGACCTCCACCTCCGGCGTTCCATCCCCCGCCACCACCACCTCCTCCTGCGCCTCCACTCTCCCTCTCCCGGCCCCGCTCTCCTCTACCAGCACCCCACAGAAGACGGCGGCCTCTTCAGGCGTCTCGTCCTTCCCTGCGCACCTGCTGCGACCTGCTCCGGCTTGGCGCTACAGCTCCCCGGGAGCTGCTCCCCGGGACACCTTGCGCACTGTCCCTCTAAAGGGCCATTTCGCAGGCCCCTGTCCTCCCAAGGTCCCGGGGCAGCCCGGCTTCCCCAGGCCGTGCCTCACTCACCATGTGGCCACTGGGGCAGGTGTCACGGGGACGGTAGACCGACCTGGCCCGGGTAAGCCGCTCTTCTCAGAAGCGCCCCCTGGTGGATACAGAGCGCGGGCGCCTAAACCTGGCTCTGCACCTACAGTCTGCACACTTAAGGCGGGAACCGGCTTTGCCCTGCCCCAGGCGGTTATCCTGAAGGGAACCAATCCCGCCTCCCACTCAGAGCTGCCTCTGAACTACCAGGCCCCAGCCTGCAGAGGGTGCCCCGCCAAGGACAGAGGCCGTCGCCCTGGCCCTCCAGATGCAAGGTGGCTGGACCCTCGTGATTAGCGCTGCAGCAAGTCCAGGCTGCTCCTACAGGCCCGTGGTGGCGCCTCTCTACTGTTCCTGCCACCACTTGTCGCTCAGTCCTCAGTGGCAGACAGGCCATCACCTGGCTGAAATCGGTGCCCCCCACAGGCAGCCGACACCTTGCCCGTTTCTCACCCCACCCAGCCAGAAACTTTCCTGTGCTGACTGTGGCACAGGAGAAGTGCTTGCTCCTAGAAGCCTCCTTCGCTCCCTACTTTTCCCACGCACTTCTCCGTTGGCCCACCTAAGGCCACCCTGAAGACCCTGACTCCAACAGACAGAATCGTTAACAGAAATGGCAGCAAAGAAGGGAGACTGTGAGATGAACAGGACTGGGAGGCATTGGGGAGTCAAGGAAGAAAAAATGCATGGCATAAAGAAAAAGTGTCTCTTTCTGACAGGCCAGGTGTGGGTCTTGGGGTGGTGGTGGCGGCAAGGAAAGAAACCAAGAAAAAGGAGAGAAAGAAGGAAGCAATCAACGAAATGTCAGACCTGACAGGACCTTGGCCCCAGTGACTCACCTGATCTGACAACCTAACTGCAGCAATTTGGCAGATACAGTCGCCAGGCCATGCTACCGCTCCTCAGCAAAAGTAGCCCAGGGAGGAGCTTTGGTGTCCTCTGACCAAATCATTGGCAGGGAATTCGGGTCCCACACTAGGCTGGTCATTTCACATCCTTGTTCCTTCCCTGTGTCCCACTGTGTATTTCTCTTCTCATTATTTCTTGCCTGATTCTGTGCTTGCCTTTCTTCCTCTGTTGCCCTATCTAATAATGCCAGGGAAGGTTAAATCAGGCACATAATGGACCCCTTCTCATATACTTCTTGGCCTGAGAGTGGGAGCTGCTAGGGAAATCCCTGTCTTTTGTCACATTAATGTGCGTGAATACATCCAGGAGGCACTACTGAAATGTTACCAGGCTGCCAGACCCTGCTCATTAAACCCATCCTTCCTGTTTCAATTAAAACCCTTGATTCCCCAATAAATTGGCATCTCTTTCTCCTCCTGCTCCCAGCTACTGCCCTATGGAATGAACTGTATCCTTATCTGGTATCCTAAACCCTGTTGAATCCCTTCCCTCTAGCTTTATAGTCCTGGCTCCCCCTATACACTGAGACTTCCTGAGCAGTTATTTCAAAAGTCCAATGTCAGGATTTGTTTTATTCCTTCAAGTCACCATCTACTTAGCACATGAACTCACACGTAGACACAGACACTTGGAAGTGTTTTATTTTTCAATATCCTTTAAGGTTTATCAGCATCTTAGTCCCTTTTTATCTTTTACCATCCAACTGCTTCTTCATTTCTCTCCTGTTCACAGGATCCGTGCTGATTATTCATTTCCAGATCTAAAGTGGATTCTTGGATTTTTTTTTTTTTTTTACTCCTTTAGGTGAAGTTTGATGCTGCATCATGTTCATGCCAAGTGCTGGGAGTGGCCTGGATGACACATACACACACACACACAAAGACACACAACATATTTTCACTGAAATATATTAAATACTGTGTTAACTCCTCATGGACCTTCCATTCCATATTTGTGATCTATTACATTTCCTCCCACATAAATTCAAAATGATCCTCCACAATCTTGCACAACTGCCTCATGGAAATGTAAATTCTAAGGATGACTCATTGATAAAGATCTATGGATATTTGTGGGAGGATGTTAGGAGGACCTGAGCATGAGCCAGGCTTTCAGGGGTGGTAGGGGGGGTGAGGGTGCTTTTATAGCCATGAAATGATAGTCCAGAGGCATGTTAATAATACATCCTTATTCCTGTCTGAGCGACCCCATGGGGAGACATACTCCTCCCTGAGGTTAAGTTTCCCTAGCTATAGCCTATTTTGCATTACATTTCTCTAATGTTCCTGTCTCAGACTGACTCTAAGAGGTGCTCTTAGGTCCCCAGACAATACTCATGTCAATGCCCCATACCATGGTCCTTATCTGGTCTCTCCCCATTCCTGTCCTGATCCTGTCCTCTGTCAGGTAGTACTTAAGGGATTAATCCACAGGGCCTCACTGACGATCTGGTAGTGCAAACAGAAAGATCATGCCAGGGTCAGCACTCATTTCCAAAGTAGCTGGGAACACATCAAGGCCATTTCTCACCTTATCTACAGAGGCGTACCTCAGTAACCCCGTTATACCCTGAGAAGTCGGGAAGAGAGAACCAGTTGAAGAAGTTAACGCTGGTGTGATGCCTGTGGCTGTGAGCCCCACATTCATAATTCTGGAACCACTGGATCGGAGTGGAATAAAATGCCATATATCCAGGGGAAATACAGGAATGGACGGAAAGGGCTAGATCATGTTGGGCTACAAAACACCCCTGACACTCTCTCCATCCATCAAGGAAGCCACTTCTTACCATTAATGGTAACATCATATTCCTTAATGATCACTTTATTCCAAAAATAGGGGTTCCTCTGAAAGACAAATGTGATTTTGCAGCCGTTATTGGGATGGATGAAATTCTCCACCTGGGAGAAATGAGCAGATGAGGATGGTGAGATGTCTTTTTTAGGAGAGTTCCCCTTCTGGGGAGACTAGCCCATACCTGTTTCTATGGATGAATCCTTTCTAGTTCCCCTTCCCTACTAGAGCTCTGGGTCTAACCTCCAAACTGATCAAGTAGCTGAGCATGTCTTCATCTTACTCACTGATCAAGGCTGACATCTGGGGGTGGTTCTCAATCTGCATGGGGACAAGGAGCTTTCCTAAGCGAGGCACAGCAGAGGTCACAACAGATGAGCACACCTGGCCAGCAACCAGTGGCTGGGGCAGGCAGTCTTCCAGATCTCCTGTCATTGCCACACCGACCCACACTCCCCATCAACCATGGTCCACCATCATACGTGTCTTGGTGTCTAGTTTTGCCCTGGCCTTTGTGCTCATGTGAAGCTATCTGGAGGCTCACACATAGTCTGTCTCCTGAGACTCCTGATACCTGTCTCTCTCTGTGCTGTGATCTAGCCTGACACTGCTACTGTCTGCATGTGGGGTGTCCTGGCTCTCCTGTGGCAGCCTCTGGTCTCAGTCAGATTGCTGGGGACGAACCCTTGATGACATGTGGCCTAGATGAGCCCCAGGCACTTACCATGGCTGCTTGGCTCTGTTTGAAGCTCTGTTGGAGTCCTATGAGGCAATGAGAGGGCACATGTGAGGGCTGTGGAGAGGGGGCTGTGGATGCAGAGGCTGGAGCCGGCTGGTGTTTGGTGCTGAGGTCATGTAAACAATGGCTGCTCAGCAAAGAAAACTTGAGTAAGGAGAACCTTGCCTTTTGGAGATGAGGAACTGGTAGTGGCTGACTGGAAACACTGGTGTGTGTGTGGCGGGGGGCGGTGTTAAGTGCTAGGGCTGCTAACCAAAGGATTGGCAGTTTCAATCCACCAGGAGTTCCTTGGAAGCTCTATGGGGCAGTTCTACTCTGTCCTCTAGGGTCGCTATGAGTCGGAATCGACTAGTACTGAGTTAGTTTGTTCGGGTTCTTTATTGTTTTTTGATTTTTAATGACTGGCACTGGCATTCAGGTCCTCGGAGCTATTCTCACGGCCTGTGGCCCCTGCACCCTAGTCCTCGGAAAGGTTTGCCCTGCTTAGGACAGGGCCAAAAGATTCACCTGTAGTCCCCACCTCAGGGTTCTCTTAGTATAGATGCTGGCCTGGCTCTGTTCCCCTACCTGTGTCCTCTCCGGACACCATACACACTCCCCACCCAACTTCCTGCTCTTTTAACCCTCTTCCCTCACCCACCTCCCACCCATCGGAGCTCCCGCTGAACGGATGGATACTGCTTTGACCCAGAATCCTGGGATGCCCTGGATGATGGCGCTTCTGCGGTCGAGGTGTGCCTTGCAACTCTGCAGCAGCTTGCGCCTCAGGCGAAAATAGGCCCTGTTGGCCTTGGCGTTCACAGGCCGTATCTCCTTTTGAAGGGCCTCCAGGAAGTGCTGGGTGCTGGAGGGTCCAGGCGATGGCTGGGCCCGCTCGGACTGGGGCTGTTCGCGCTGCTCCTGCTCCTCTGCCTATTCCTCCTCTTCCTCGTCCCCCACGGTCACGACCTCCACCTCGTCAATGAGGGAACGGGCCTTGTGGCGCTGCTGGCGACATCGCCAATGGCAACCAATCAGTGACAGCCAGGGGCGGAGACTGCTGTACTCCTACCCCGCCCCTTGCATTGCTCAGACTCAGGGCAGCCTCTGCACTACCGGGGCCATGACCCCCGGGATTCCTCTAGTCTCAGTCAGACCATTAAGTCTGGTCTTTTTATGAGAATTTCGGGTCTGCATCCCACTGATCTGCTCCCCCAGGGGTTCTCTGTTGTGCTCACTGTCAGGGCAGTCATTGGTTGTGGCCAGGCACCAACTAGTTCTTCTGGTCTCAGGATGATGTAGGTCTCTGGTTCATGTGGCCCTTTCTGTCTCTTGGGCTTGTAGTTATTGTGTGACCTTGGTGTTCTTCATTCTCCTTTGATCCAGGTGGGCTGAGACCAATTGATGTATCTTGGATGGCCGCTTGTTAGCATTTAAGACCCCAGACGCCACATTTCAAAGTGGATGCAGAATGTTTTCATAACAGAATTATTTTGCCAACTGGCTTAGAAGTCCCCTTAAGCCATAGTCCCCAAATCCCCACCCTTGCTCCACTGACCTTTGAAGCATTCAGTTTATCCCAGAAAATTCTTTGCTTTTGATCCAGTCCAGTTGAGCTGACCTTCCGTGTATTGAGTATTGTCCTTCCCTTCACCTAAAGTAGTTCTTATCTACTAACTAATCAGTAAATAACCTTTTCCCACCGTCCGTCCCTCCCCCCATCGTAACCACAATATGTGTTCTTCTCAGTTTATACTATTTCTCAAGATCTTATAATAGTAGTCTCATACAATATTTGTCCTTTTGCCTCTGACTAATTTCGCTCAGCATAATGCCTTCCAGGTTCCTCCATGTTATGAAATGTTTCACAGATTCGTCACTGTTCTTTATCGATGAGTAGTATTCCATTGTGTGAATATACCATAATATATTTAACCATTCATCCCTTGATGGACACCTTGGTTGCTTCTAGCTTTTCACGATTGTAAATACAGCTGCAATAAACATGGGTGTGCATATATCTGTTTGTGTGAAGGCTCTTATTTCTCTAGGGTATATTCCGAGGAGTGGGATTTCTGGGTTGTATGGTAGTTCTATTTCTAACTGTTCAAGATAACGCCAGATAGATTTCCAAAGTGGTTGTACCATTTGACATTCCCACCAGCAGTGTATAAGAGTTCCAATCTCTCCGCAGCCTCTCCAACATTTATTATTTTGTGTTTTTTGGATTAATGCCAGCCTTGTTGGAGTGAGATGGAATCTCATCATAGTTTTAATTTGCATTTCTCTAATGGCTAATGATCAAGAGCATTTTCTCATGTACCTCTTAGCTGCCTGAATATCTTCTTCAGTGAAGTGCGTGTTCATATCCTTTGCCCACTTCTTGACTGGGTTGTTTGTCTTTTTGTTGTTGAGTTTTAACAGAATCATATAGATTTTAGAGATCAGACGCTGGTCGGAGATGTCATAGCTGAAAATTCTTTCCCAATCTGTAGCAGGTCTTTTTACTCTTTTGGTGAAGTCTTTGGATGAGCATAGGTGTTTGATTTTCAGGAGCTCCCAGTTATCTGGTTTGTCTTCGTCATTTTTGGTAATGTTTTGTATTCTATTTATGCCTTGTATTAGGGCTCCTAACATTGTCCCTATTTTTTCTTCCATGATTTTTATCATTTTAGTCTTTATGTTTAGGTCTTTGATCCCCTTGGAGTTAGTTTTTGTACAAGGTGTGAGGTATGGGTTCTGTTTCATTTTTTTGCAAATGGATATCCAGTTGTGCCAGCAACATTTATTAAAAAGACTATCTTTTCCCCAGTTAACTGACACTGGGCCTTTGTCAAATATCCGCTGCTCATATGTGGATGGATTTATATCTGGGTTCTCAATTGTGTTCCATTGGTCTATGTGCCTGTTGTTCTACCAGTACCAGGCTGTTTTGACTACTGTGGCTGTATATTAGGTTCTGAAATCAGGTAGAGTGAGGCCTCCCACTTTCTTCTTCTTTTTCAGTAATGCTTTACTTATTCGAGGCTTCTTTCCCTTCCATATGAAGGTGGTGATTTGTTTCTCCATCACGTTAAAAAATGTCATTGGTATTTGGATCGGAAGTGCATTGTATGTATAGATGGCTTTTGGTAGAATAAAGACATCTTTACTATGTTAAGTCTTCCTATCCATGAGCAAGGTATGTTTTTCCACTTAAGTAGGTCCTTTTTAGTTTCATGGAGTAGTATTTTGTAGTTTTCTTTGTGTAGGTCTTTTACATCTTTGGTAAGATTTATTCCTAAGTATTTTATCTTCTTGGGGGCTACTGTGAATGGTATTGATTTGGTTATTTCCTCTTTGATGTTCTTTTTGTTGATGTAAAGGAATCCAAGTGATTTTTGTATGTTTATCTTATAAGCTGAGACTCTGCCAAAGTCTTCTATTAGTTTCAGTAGTTTTCTGGAGGATTCCTTAGGTTTTTTTGGTGTATAAGATCATGTCATCTGCAAATAGAGATAATTTTACTTCCTCCTTGCCAATCCGGATGCCCTTTATTTCTTTGTCTAGCCTAATTGCTCTGGCTAGGACCTCTAGCACAATGTTGAATAAGAGTGGTGATAAAGGGCATCCTTGTTCTCAAGGGAAATGCTTTCAGGCTCTCTCCATTTAGAGTGATGTTGGCTGTTGGCTGTTGGCTTTGTATAGATGCCCGTTATTATGTTGAGGAATTTTCCTTCAATTCCTATTTTGCTGAGAGTTTTTATCATAAATGGGCGCTGGACTTTGTCAAATGCCTTTTCTGCATCAGTTGATAAGATCATGTGGTTTTTTGTCTTTTGTTTTATTTATATGGTGGATTACATTAATGGTTTTTCTAATATTGAACCAGCCTTGCATACCTGGTATAAATCCCACTTGGTCATGGTGGGTTATTTTTTTGATATGTTGTTGAATTCTATTGGCTAGAATTTTGTTGAGGATTTTTGCATCTATATTCATGAAGGATATAGGTCTATAATTTTCTTTTTTTGTGATGTCTTTACCTGGTTTTGGTATCAGGGAAATGGTGGCTTCATAGAATGAGTTTGGTAGAATTCTGTCATTTTCTATGCTTTGAAATACCTTCAGTAGTAGTGGTGTTAACTCTTCTCTGAAAGTGGTAGAACTCTGCACTAAAGACATCTGGGCCAGGGTGTTTTTTTTTTGTTGGGAGTTTTTTGATTACTGTTTCGATCTCTTTTTTTGTTATGGGTCTATTTAATTGTTCTACTTCTGATTGTGTTAGTTTAGGTAGGTAGTGTTTTTCCAGGAGTTCCTCCGTTTCTTCTAGGTTTGCAAATTTGTTAGAGTACAATTTTTCGTAATAATCTATTATGATTCTTTTAATTTCAGTTGGGTCTGTTGTGATATGGCCCATCTCGTTTCTTATTCGGGTTGTTTCCTTTCCTGTATTTCTTTAGTCAGTCTGGTCAATGTTTTATCAATTTTGTTCATTTTTTCAAAGAACCAGCTTTTGGCTTTGTTAATTCTTTCAATTGTTTTTCTGTTCTCTAATTCATTTAGTTCAGCTCTAATTTTTACTATTTGTTTTCTTCTGGTGCCTGATGGATTCTTTTGTTGCTCACTTTCTATTTGTTCAAGTTGTAGGGACAGTTCTCTGATTTTGGCTCTTTCTTCTTTTTGTATGTGTGCATTTATCGATATAAATTGGCCTCTGAGCACTGCTTTTGTTGTGTTCCAGAGGTTTTGATAGGAAGTATTTTCATTCTCGTTGCATTCTATGAATTTCCTTATTCCCTCCTTAATGTCTTGTATAAACCAGTCTTTTTTCAGCTGGGTATTGTTCAGTTTCCAAGTATTTGATTTCTTTTCCCTAATTTTTCTGTTATTGATTTCCACTTTTATGGCCTTGTGGTCTAAGAAGACGCTTTGTAATATTTCAATGTTTTGGATTCTGCAAAGGTTTGTTTTATGACCTAATATATGGTCTATTCTAGAGAATGTTCCATGTGCGCTAGGAAAAAAAGTATACTTTGCAGGAGTTGGGTGGAGTGTTCTGTATAAGTCAATGAGGTCAAGTTGGTTGATTGTAGTAATTAGAACTTCCATGTCTCTATTGAGCTTCTTACTGGATGTCCTGTCCTTCTCCAAAGGTGGTGTGTTGAAGTCTCCTCCTATAATTGTGGAGGTGTCTATCTCACTTTTCAGTTCTGTTAAAATTTGTTTTATGTATCTTGTAGCCCTGTCATTAGGTGCATAAATATTTAATATGGTTACATCTTCCTGGTGAATTGTCCCTTTTATCATTATGTAGTGTCCTTCTTTATCCTTTGTGGTGGATTTAACTTTAAAGTCTGTTTTGTCAGAAATTAATATTGCTACTCCCGCTCTTTTATGCTTATTGTTTGCTTGATATATTTTTTTCCATCCTTTGAGTTTTAGTTTGTTTGTGTCTCTAAGCCTAAGGTGTGTCTCTTGTAGGCAGCATATAGACGGATCATGTTTCTTTATCCAGTCTGAGACTGTCTGTCTCTTTATTGGTGCGTTTAGTCCATCTACATTCAGCGTAATTATAGATAAGTATGCGTTTAGTGTTGTCATTTTGATGCCTTTTTATGTATGTTGTTGACAATTTCATTTTTCCACTTACTTTTTTGTGCTGAGACTTTTTCTTTGTAAATTGTGTGTTCCTCATTTTCATAGTATTTCACTTATGTTTGCTGAGTCGTTATGTTTTCCTTGGTTTTTATTTTGAGTTATGGAGTTGTTATACCTCTTTGTGGTTACCTTAATATTTACCCCTATTTTTCTAAGTAGAAGCCTAACTTGTATTGTCCTATATCGCCTTGTATCTGTCTCCATATGGCAGTTCTGTGCCACCGGTATTTAGTCCCTCTTTTTGATTATTGTGTTCCTTTACATATTGACTTCAATGATTCCCTGTTTTGAGCGTTTTTTTTTTTATTAGTCTTAATTTGTTTTTGTGATTTCTCTATTTGAGTTGATATCAGGTGCTCCTGTGACCTTGTGTTGTGCTGATATCTGATATTATTGGTTTTCTGACCAATTTCCTTTAGTATTTCTTGTAGCTTTGGTTTGGTTTTTGCAAATTCTCTAAGCTTGTGTTTATCTGTAAATATCTTAATTTCGTCTTCATATTTCAGAGAGAGTTTTGCTGGATATATGATCCTTGGCTGGCAGTTTTTCTCCTTCAGTGCTCTGTATATGTCATCCCATTGCCTTCTTGGCTGCATGGTTTCTGCTGAGTGGTCTGAACTTATTGATTCCCCCTTGTTGGAGACCTTTCTTCTATCTCTGGCTGCTTTTAATATTATCTCTTTATCTTTGGTTTTGGCAAGTTTGATGATAACATGTCTTGGTGATTTTCTTTTTGGATCAATCTTAAATGGGGTTCGATGAGCATCTTGGATAGATATCCTTTCGTCTTTCATGATGTCAGGGAAGTTTTCTGCCAACAGATCTCCAGTTATTCTCTCTGTGTTTTCTGTTATCCCTCCCTGTTCTGGGACTCCAATCACATGCAAGTTACCCTTCTTGATAGAGTCCCACATGATTCTTAGGGTTTCTTCTTTTTTTTAATTCTTTTATCTAATTTTTTTCAGCTATATTTTTATCAATTCCCTTGTCCTCCAGATTTCCCACTCTGCATTCTAATTGCTGGAGTCTGCTCCTCTGTCTTCCTATTGCATTGTCTAATTCTGTAATTTTATTGTTAATCTTTTGGATTTCTGAATGCTGTCTATCTATGGATTCTTGCAACTTATTAATTTTTCCACTATGTTCTTGAATAATCTTTTTGAGTTCTTCAACTGCTTTATCAGTGTGTTCCTTGGCTTTTTCTGTAGCTTCCCTTATTTCATTTGTGAGTTCATCCCTGATGTCTTGAAGCATTCTGTAAATTAGTTTTTTTATATTCTGTATCTGGTAATTCCAGGATTATATCTTCATTTGGTAAAGATTTTGATTCTTTAGTTTGGGGAGTTGTAGAATCAATCATGGTCTGCTTCTTTATGTGGTTTGATATCGACTGCTGTCTCCGAGCCATCTATAAGATATTGTAGTGATTTATTTTATATTTGCTCACTGAGTCTTATCTTGTTTTGTTTTCTTCCAGTATTCGTAGATGGGCTGCTAGATTGCGCTGTCTTGATTGTTGTAGCCCTTGACTCACTGATGACCTATTACCAGCTGGTTTGGGCTGTTACCAGATGTACATGCCTGAGTCCATTACTATTCTTGAGTAGAATCTGATTTTGGGTCATCAAGTGTGTGATGCACACTTTCACCTATCCACCTTGAGAAGTAGTGGTGATAGTTGTGTGCACCAGATTCTAGTAGCAGCAGGGGTTCACACTCCAGGGGGGGCAGGATTCTGACCGGCTTCCCCCAAGTGCCAGTGAGGTAGATGTGTCTCTATTCCTAAAGCACCTTGGTGGGTGGGCTCTGCAGCTGTACCTTAGGCCCCCAATGCAAGTACCTCTACAGATTTTTAGGTGTCACCCTTCTTAGACCCCTAAGTCAGGTTGCTAGTTGGTCTGGGTGGAGCTTCAGCCCTCAGTTCCCTGTTGTGGGTCAGTGAGGACTCTGTTAACTATGCAGAGATATCAGACCTGGGAAACTTATCTTTCCAGTAAATCCGCTAAAACAAATGCAGTCTGATCCTTATCAGAAATGCCTTTGCATTATAATAGTCACCTTGTTCCCCGTAGGGATGAAAGCCCGAGACTGTGGATCACCTATGCTTGGCTGGAGCTGGTTCTGTGGTTTTAGTCCAGTTAGGGAAGGATTTTTGGTCCCTGGCTTTTTTGTGGTTGCTTCTCTCAGGCCAGAAGAATGGGTTAGGAAAAGACCAAAAAAATAAAAAGTAAAAGAAAAACCAGGGAGCATTTCTCCCTCTGGCTCAGGAAATTCCAATGTTAATGAAGCCACCTGGGAAGGGGAGGGGAGGGTTTAGAAAAACAGGAGAGAGTAGCTCCCTGGAATATAGACAAAGTTACTTATCTTGCTTGGGATGACTGTTTTATCTGAGATTCCTGAGGTGTGCGTCGCCTGTGTGCGCTGGCTGGGTAGAGGTTGCACCTGCGTGTCAGGCCCGAGTCCCATGCTTGCACTGTCTCAGAAGCCGCGGTCAGTTCCTCCGCTGCCAGTCCAAAGCCCCACGCCAAGGTTCCCCGGCTGTGACGCTGCACTCCCGGCTCCAAAACCAGTCACTGCCTCCCAGTGACTTCTCCTCCTGCCAGCCCTGTTGCCATGCCGCCCACGCGGACCGGCTGGGCCCCCTCCCAAGGTCAGTTCAGGGGGGTAGGGCTGCGCCCTGTGTTTGCGCCATCACAGGATGCCGTGCTCAGCTTCCCCACACCCATTCCAAAGCCCGGCGCCAAGGTTTCCTGACTGGGACGCTGGCTCCAGGCTCCAAAAACAGTCGCTGCTTCTCTGTAGCTGTTCGTTCTCGGTCTCTGTCACTCGGGTCAACTCTTTAAATCTGTTTGTTGGTCAAGGTTCGTAGATTGTCATGTATGTAATCAATTAACTTGTTTTTCCAAGTCTTTGTTGCAAGAGGGATCCGAGGTAGCGACTACCTAGTCAGCCATCTTGGCCCCCTCCCTCTCACTTTTGACTCGTGGTGACCTCATGTGTGTCAGAGTAGACCTGTTCTGTAGAGCTTTGAATGGAAGATTTTTTGGGAAGTAGAGTACCAAGCCTTTATTCAAGGTGCTTCTAAGTGATCCCCCAAACTTTTTGTTAATAGCCAAGCATGACAGGCATCTGCACAATCCTGGACCCTCTAGTATGGCAAATGAAGAGATAAAACGTTTATGTAAAACATACAAATACATACAGCAGAGTGGGTAATGAGAACAAATTCTTTATGGATGCATTACGTAAAGACCTTATTTAAAACTAAATTAATCAGAGGCTGGAGTTGTTCCCTAGAGTACTCAGCAAATTTTCTTTTTCTATTTTGTTTTAATTTTATTATGGTAAAATACACATAATAAAGTTGTTGCCACTTCAATTTTTTTCTTTTTTTTTTTTAGTTTACAATTAACTGATACTACATGCACTCATAATACTGTGACAATTACAAATATGTATTTCCAGGATGTTTTCCTCATCTCAAACAGTCACTCTGTACCCATTAAACAACAACTCATTGGCTTGTTCAAGATACCTGGTATAAGTGGAACTGTAAAATAGTTATCGGATTTTGTGTGGCTTCTTTTACTTATATAATGTTTTTGTAATTCATCCATGCCATAACATGCATTATGACTCCATTCTTTTTTGATGGCTGACTAATATTCCGTTGTATGTAAGTGTCCTATTTTGTGTATCTGTTCATCTGTTGATGGACACTTAAATATTTCCACCCTTTGGCTCTCGTGAATCATGCTTCTATAAACATTGGTGTACAAATACCTGCTTTAGTCCTTCAGTTCATTTCTTTGGAGTTTATACTTAGGTGTGTTATTGCTGCTTGTTATGGTAATTCTGTTTTGCCCATTTATTATGTTGTTACTTATTAATCCAGTTGTGAGGATTTTTGTTTTCTTTATGTTCAGGTGTAGCTCATACTGAAACCTGTAGTCCTGATTTTCATCAGTAAGTGCTTCCAGTCATCTTTGCTCTCATCAAGCTGGGTTGTGTCCTTCCGCTATTGCAGGTTGTTAATGGGTCTT
The DNA here is from genome assembly GCF_024166365.1 of Elephas maximus indicus. Taxonomy (NCBI): domain Eukaryota; kingdom Metazoa; phylum Chordata; class Mammalia; order Proboscidea; family Elephantidae; genus Elephas; species Elephas maximus. The sequence goes on along the minus strand of NW_026060237.1, from coordinate 2,642,475 downwards.
CTTCAATCCTGAGGACACATTCTTCTTCATATAGTCCATCCTCTCAGCTTACTCAAAATACAGATTAAATATATATCATGAAAGGTTACAACCTTGATGCATACGTTTCTGATTTTAAACCACAATCAACACCCATGGAAATGGCAGTCAAGAAATCAAGCGGCTTATTGCCTTGGGAAAATCTGCTGCAAAAGTCCTCTTAAAATTTTGAAGAGGAAAGACATCATTCTTGAGGACTGAGGTGCACCTGAACCAAGCCATGATGTTTTCACTTGCCTCATGTGCATGAGAATGCTGTACAATGAATAAAGAAGATAGAAGAAGAATTGATAACTTTGCAGTACGGTGTTGGCAAGAATATAGAATATTCCATGGATGGCTAGAAGATTGAACAAATCTGACTTGGAAGAAATACAGACCGAATGTTCCTTGAAAGCAAGGATAGAGAGAGTTTGTCTCATCTACTTTGGACATGATTTCAGGTGGAACCAGTCCCTGGAAAATGGCATCATGATTATTAAGATAGAGAAACAGTAAAAAATAGAAAACCCTTAGTCTGATGTATTGACACCGTAAAGACATCAATTCATCTGTCTTCCCTAATCATTTCCAGCTTTCCCATGCAAAGAGATGATTGAAAATGCCATGGGTTTGGTCAGGCACACTTTAGTTCTCTAAGCAACATCTTTCCTTGCTAACATTTTGAAAAGGTCTTTTGCATCAGATTTGCCCAATGCAATTAATGTCTGGACTGCTGCTTCCATGGGTATTGACTGTGGATTCAAGTAAAATGAAATCCTTGACAACGTCAATATTTTCTCCATTTCTCATCATGTTGCTTATCGGTCCCGTTGTGAGGACTTTTGTTTTCTTTTTGGTGAAGTGTAATCCCTACTGAATGCTGCAGTCTTTGGTCTTTTTTAATAAGTGCTTAAAGACCTCTATGCTTTCGTCAAGCAATGTTGTGTCATGCATATTCAGGTTGTCAATAAATCTTCCTTCAAGTACTGTTGCTACATTCTTCCTAAGTCCAGCTTATGGAATTATTAGTTCAGCATACAAATTTAACAAATATGGTGAAAGAATACACAGCTGGCGCACAAGTTTCCTGATTTTAACCCACTCAATATCCACTTGTTCTGTTCTAACACTGATCTTCTCTCTATATACCAGTTCTGCGTGAGCGCAATTAGTGTCCTGGAATTCCCATTCTTCACAGCATTATGCATCATTAGTTATGATCCACAGAGTGGAATGCCTTTGCACACTCAATAATAATTAAAAAAAAAAAAAACAGGTACACATTTTTGCATTATTCTCTGCTTAGCCAAGATCATTCTGATATCATCAATGATATGCCGCATTCTACACCCTCTTCTCAATATGGCTTAAATTGTTTTTGCATTTCTCTCTCACAGTTCCACTACAACTGCTTTTGAATTCTTTTCAGCAAAAGTTTACTTGTGTGTGATATTAATGATATAGTCTGATAATTTTCATATTCTGTTGGATGACTTTCTTTGGAATGGGCACAAATAAGGATCTCTTCTAGGTAGTTGGCCCAGTACCTTTCTTCCAAATTTCTTGACATAAACAAGTGAGCACTTCCAGTATTTCATTTTTTTGTGGTATCATCTCTGTTGGCGTTCTGTCAATTCCTGGAGCTTTGTTTTCCACCAATACCTTTATTAAATATTTCATTAAATAATAAATACTTCATTAAATGTTAAACGAGGCAGGAAGCATCAAAAGAATTTGGAAGGAATACACAGAGTCATTATACCAAAAAGAATGTGTCGATATTCATCCATTTCAAGAGGTGGCACGTGATCAGGGACCGATGGTACTGAAATAATAAGTCCAAGCTGCTCTGAAGGCATTGGCGAAAAACAAGGCTCCAGGAGTTGACGGAATATCAATTGAGATGTGTCAACACACAGATGCAGCGCTGGAGGTGCTCACTTGTCTACGCCAGCCAAGAAATATGGAAGACAGCTTCCTGGCCAACTGACTGGAAGAGATCCATATTCATGCCTATTCCCAAGAAAGGTGATGCAACCGAATGTGGAAATTATAGAACATCCTTAATATCACATGCAAGCAAAATTTTGCTGATGATCATTCAAAAATGGCTGCAGCAGTGTAATCGACAGGGAACTGCCAGAAATTCAGGCTAGTTTCAGAAGAGGATGTGAAACCAGGGATATCATTGCTGATGTCAGATGCATCCTGGCTGAAAGCAGAGAATGCCAGAAGGATGTTTACCTGTGTTTTATTGACTATGCAAAGGCATTCAGCTCTGTGGATCATAACAAACTATGGATAACACTGGAAAGAATGGAAATTACAGAACACTTAATTGTGCCCATGAGGAACCTTTACATAGATCAAGAGGCAGTTGTTTGGACAGAACAAGGGGATATTGATTGGTTTAAAGTGAGGAAAGTTGTGTCTCAGGGTTCTATTCTTTCACCACACCTATTTTATCTATATGCTCAGCAAATAATACGAGAAGCTAGACTATATTATATGAACAAGAATGATGCATCAGGATTAAAGGAAGACTCATTAACAACCTGCATTATGGAGATAACACAAGCTGGCTTGCTGAAAGTGAAGAGGACCTGAAGCATTTACTAATGAAGATCGAAGACCACAGCCTTCAGTATGGATTACACCTCAACATAAAGAAAAGAAAAATCCTCACAACTGGACCATTGAGCAACATCATGATAAACAGAGAAAAGATTGAAGTTATCAAGGATTTCATTTTACTTGGATCCACAATCAACAGCCATGGAAGCAGCAGTCAAGAAATCAAAGATGCATTGCATGGGGCAAATCTGCTGCGAAGCACCTCTTCAAAGCGTAGAAGAGCAAAGATGTCACCCTGAAGACCAAGGTGTGCCTGACCCAAGCCGTGGTATTTTCAATCACATCATATGCTGAACAATGAATAAAGAAGACCGAAGAAGAGTTGACACTTTTGAATTGTGGTGTTGGCAAAGAATATTGAATATACCGTGGACTGCCAAAAGAATGAACACATGTGTCTTCGAAGAAGTACAACCAGAATGCTCCTTAGAGGCAAGGATGGTGAAACTTTGTCTTACATACTTTGGATATGTTGTCAGGAGGGATCAGTCCCTGGAGAAGGACATCATGCTTGGCAGAGTATGGGGTCAGCGGAAAAGAGGAAGACCCTCAAGGTGGTAGACTGACACAGTGGCTGCAACAATGAGCTCAAGCATAACAACGATTGTAAGGATGGCACAGGACTGGGCAGTGTTTCGTTCTGTTGTGCGTAGGGTCCCCATGAGTTGGAACCGACTCGACGGCACCTAACAACAACAACAACAACAACAACCTTCATTGTAGCTTGGACATCTTCCATAAGACCGTCAGTTCATGACTATATCCTACTTACTAAAATGGTTGAACGTAAACCAGTTATTTTATGTATGATACATTTCTTCCATCTCCTTCTGATGATACCTCTACCTTTTAGTAGTCTTCCCATAGAATAATTCATAATTGCAACTTAAGGTTTTGAGATTTTCTTCAGTTCTGTCAGCTTGGAAAATTGTGCATCTGTTCTTCTCTTTTGATTTTCCAACTCCTGGTCTTTGCACATTTCATAATAATAGTTTAAATTGCCTTCTCAAGCCACCTTGTGAAATATTTTGTTCAGCTCTTTACTTCATTATTACTTCTATTTGCTTTAGCTGCCCTACAAAAAAAAAATGCAATCTTCAGAGTCTCTTCAGACACTATTTTGATCTTTTCTTTATTTTCTATCTTTTTAATGACCTTTTAGTTCCTTCATTATATTGTCCTTGATGTCATCCCACAACTCATCTGGTCTTCTGTCATTTATGTTCAATGTATCAAATGTATTATTGAGACAGTCTCTAAGTTCAGGTGGGATACGCTCAAGGTTGTATTTTGCCTTTTGTGGCCTTGTTTTAATATTCTTCAGCTTGAACTTGAACTTGTATATGGGTAATTGATGGTCTTTTCCACAGTCAGCTCTTGGCCTTGTTCTGATGATAATGAGTTTTCTTACAGTCTGTATACACAGATGGGGTCCTGGTGGCACAGTGGTTGAAGCATATGGCTGCTAACCAAAAGCTTGGCAATTAAAATCCATCAGCTGTTTCGCAGAAACACTATGGGGTAGTTCTGTTCTGTCCTATGGAGTCACAATGAGTTAGATATGGCTTGAAGGCAACAGGTTTGGTTTTGCTTTTTTTTATATACCCAGATGTAGACCATTTGGTTCCTGTTTATTCCATTTTGTTGGGTTCATGTGTATAGTCACCATTTATGTTGTTGAAAAAGGTATCTGCAATGACTAAGTCATTAGTCCAGCAAAATTATGTCATGTGATCTTCAGCATCGTTTCTACTGCCAAAGCTGTATTTTCCAACTACTGATCCTTCTTCTTTGTTGCCAAATTTTACATACTAATCACCATTAATATCAATGCATCTTGGGTGCATGTTTGATCAATTTCAGACTGCAGAAGTTGGTACAAGTCTCCAGTGTATTCATCTTTAGCATTAGTAGTTGGTGCCCAAATTTGAAAACAGTTGTATTAACCATCTTCCATATAGGCGTATGTATAGTATCCTTTCACTGACAGTGTTGTATCTCAGGATGGACACTGAAATGTTGTTTTATGATGAGTGTCACACCATTTCTCTTCAATTTGTAATTCCCGCATTGTGGGCCACATGATTTCCCAATCGAAAATGGGCAATACCAGTCCGCTTCAGCTCGTTAATTCTTAAGGTGTGGATCTTTATGTCTTTCAATTCATTTTGACGACTTCCAATTTTTCAAAATTCGTACTTCATATATTATATGCTCCTATTATTAATGGATGTTTGCAGCTATTTATTTTCATCCTGAGTCTTGTCACATCAGCAAATGAAGGTCCCAAAAGCTTTACTCCATTCACATCACTTAGGTCGACTCTACTTTGAGGAGGCTGCTTTTCCCCAGAGGAATTTTTAATGCCTTCCAACCAGAGGGCAACACTACATCAGACAATATTCCACTGCTATTTATAAGGTTTCCACTGGTCAATCTTGTGAGAATTAGACTGCCTACTCCTTCTTCCTAATCTGGAAGATCCACTGAAATCTGTCCACAATGGGAGACCCTGCAGGTGTTTGAAATACCAGTGGCATAGCTTTAAGCATCACAGCAACATACAACTCACCACAAGACAAAGTGTCAGGTAGTATACGACAAATTTTCTCCTATACATTTACATGGGGGTGGCGTCCAAGTACAAGGAGGGTGGCCTCTGGGTCAGGATGCCCTACTGCCCCTTCACCACCACAGATTGGAAGCTGTGGGCAAAGCACACGGCCTTCATGATGACCCTGTGCAGGAAGTCCACACCTTCTGCCACAAAGCCACCAGCTATTCTGGTTCTTTCTCAGCAGACCCCAGTGAAGCTGGACAGAATTCTTGATGGACAGATTTTGTTTTCTTACTTTGAGAACTTTAAATGTGCCATCTTGCTGACTGCTCGTTTCTAATTTTTTAAATTTTGTGTGTTTTGTCTGTGGTAAAAATTCACATGACAAAACATATACAATCTCAAAATGTACACCCGCAATTTACCTCTATGGGCCGTGATATACATTCAGCCATTATTCTTTGTGAGACTCTCTTCTGCATGACAAGTTGCTTCTCCCATGCTGCACTCAAAACTCCCCCTCTAAGTCTTCACAATTTGAGCATAATGAGTTTCAGCACGGTTCCCTTTTGAGGTTACTTAAAATGTGTCGAGTTTCTTAAATGTGCGTATTCATTTCTTTCTTAAAATGTGATGTTTTTGGTCATTAGTTCTTCAAGTTTTCTTTTGTTCCTATTTTTGTTTTCTTTTGTTCCTATTTTGGTATACTTGATGATGATCCACAGGGTATTTAAACAAACAAACAAAAGAATACTTGCCATCAAGTTAATTCCTACTCATTCTGAATGTTTAGGTGAGAGTATAACATCCCCATAGGATTTCCAAAGATGTAAATCTTTATGGGAGCAGACTGCAGTCCTACTCTTGCAGAGCAGATGGTTGGTTCAAAGTACAGACCACCCACTCTTTGGCCAAACCCATAGCCACTGCATTGCATTCTTCCTGCTTACTTTAACTTGTTTTTCTATGAGTGGAAAATTTTAATTTTCTGTCACTAAAAGTGTATTGATTCCTTTTTCTGCCTGCTCAAGTCTTCTGTTGAGACTCCCTATTAGAGTTTTCACTTAAGTAATTTTACTTTTTAGCTCCCAAAAGCTCCCTTTTATATTTTCTATCACTTTCCTAGTATTCGCGTTGTGTACATACATAGATTTTTTTTTCTCTGTTTCTTTAGTTCTTTGTCCACATTTGTCTTATGTTCTTTGAGCATATTTAAGAGTTCCTTTATTTTTCTAATAAGTTCAATATCAGTACATACCCAGAGTTTCTATCATTTTTGCCACCGTGAATTAGCATTCTTTCCCGGTGTTGTTGTTCTTATGCATTCCTTTGATATTGCTGAGCTTGAGCACTTTTAGTGTTAGCTTTGGGAAACAGAGTCTTTGCCCTCCTAAGCATTTGCCCTACTTGCTGTTGAGAGTTGCTTTATTCTTTCATTCTGTAACTTTTCCAAGCCTTTTTTTTTATCTTTCTATGTCATTATGTTCCTGTTGAGAATATGCACAGCACAATATACAGCTATTCAATAGTTTCTACATGTACAATTGAGAAGCATTGCTCCATGTGGATTCCAACTCACAGTGACCCTATTGGACCAAGAAGGCCTGCCTCCTAACGACATGACACAGTCTCCTCATCCTTGCTTCCAAGGAGCATTCTGGCTGTACTTCTTCCATGACAGATCTGTTCATTTTTTTTTTTTTTTTGGCAGTCCATGGTATAGTCAATATTCTTTGGGAACACCACAATTCAAAGGCCTCAATTCTTCTTTGGCCTTCCTTATTCATTGTCCTGCTTTTGCATGCATATGAACTTATTGAAAGCACCGCCACTTTGTTCAGTGCACTTTAGTCCTCAAGGAGAGATTTTTTTCTAACACTTAAAAGAGATCTCTCGCAGCGGATTTGCCCAAAGAAATGTATCTTTTGGTTTCTTGACTGTTGCTTCCCTGGATGTTGATTTGGATCCAGGTAAAATGAATTCTTCTACAACTTCAATCTTTTCTTCATTTATTCAGCCAGTTGTGAAGATTTTTATTTTCTCTATGTTGACAGGAAATCCATACTGAAGGCTGCAGTCTTTGATCTTCATCAGCATGTGCTTCAAGTCCTCCTCACTTTCAGCAAGCGAGGATATATCATCTGCATAACACAGGTTGTTAAGGAGTCTTCCTCCATTCCTGATACCCCATTCTTCTTCTTACAGTCCAGCTTCTCAGATCATTTGTTCAGCATACAGATTGAATAGGTACAGGAAAAGGATACAACCCTGAAGGGCACATTTTCTGACTTTAAACCATGGAATATCCTCTCGCTTTGTTCAAACTACTGCCTCTTGATCAATTTACAGATTCTTCATGAGCACAACTAAGCATTGCCCCACAAAAATAAAACACTTAGGAATAAATCTAATCCGAGACAGAAAAGACATAAATACAAAGAAAACTGCAAAACACTACTTCAAGAAACCAAAAGATACCTACAGAAGTGGAGAAACATACCTTGCTCATGGATAGGAAGACTCAACTTCGTAAAAATGTCCATTCTACCAAAACCAATCTATAGATACAATGCAATTCTGACCCAAATTCCAATGACATTTTTCAATGAGATGGAGAAACAAATCATCAACTTCACATGGAAGAGAAAGAGACCCTGGATAAATAAAGCATTACTGAAAAAGAAGAACAAAGTGGCAGACCTCATACTACCTGATTGTAGAACCTATTATATCAGACAGTAGTCAAAACAGCCTGGAACTGTACAACAACAGATACATAGACCAGTGGAACAGAATTGAATACCTGGATATAAACCCACCCACGTATGAGCAGCTGCTAGCAGAAAAAGTCCCAAAGTCTGTAAATGGGGAAAAGACAGTTTTTCTAAGAAATGGTGCTGACATATCTGGATATCCAACTGCAAAAAAAAAAAAAAAAAAAGAATGAAAGAAACAATATCCATACCTCTCAACATGCATAAAAACTAGCTCAAAAGGAATTAAAGACCTAAATATAAAATCTAAAGTGATAAAGATCACAGAAAAAAAAATAGAGACAGCACTAGGAACCCTAACACATGGCATAAACAGTATACAAAACATTACTAAAAGTGCACAAACACCAGAAGAGAAACTATCTGTGAGCTCCAAAAAATCGAATACTTACGATCATCCAAAGACTGTACCAAAAAAGTAAAAAAGATTACTTATGGACTGGGAAAACAGTTTCAGCTATGACAATAGTGATCAGAGTTTGATCTCCAAATCCTAAATCCTATGTCATACTGCAAAAACTAAACAACAAAAAGAGAGACAACCCAGTTAAAAAATTGGCAAGTGGTATGAACAGGCCCTTCACCAAAGAAGACAATCAGGCAGCTAACAGATACATTGGGAAATGCTTATGATCATTAGCCATTAGAGAAATACAAATCAAAACTACAACGAGATACCATCTCATTCCAAAAATGCTGCCATTATCCCAAAAAGAAAGAATAAGATAATAAATGTTGGAGAGGTTGAGGAGAGACTGGAACACTTATATGGTGCTGGTGGGAATGTAGAATGATACAGCCACCTTGGAAATTGACTTGGCACTTCCTTAAAAAGCTAGAAACAGATCTACCATATGATCCAGCAATTCCACTTCTCAGAATCTATCCTAAAGAAAGAAGAGCCTTCACACAAACAGATATATGCACAGCTGTGCTTGTTGCAGCACTGTATACAACAGCAAAAACATGGAAGCATCCAAGGCACCTATCAACAGATGAATGGATAATTCAGTTATGGTATATTCATGCAGTGGAATATTACACAATGATAAAAACAATGATGAATCCATGAAACATTTCATAATGTGGAGAAATCTGGAAGGCATTATGCTGAGTGAAATTAGTCAGTTGCAAAAGGACAAATATTGCAGGATACCACTGTTTTAACAACTCAGGACATAACTGAAACATGGAGGAAAATATTCTTTGATGGTTAGAGCGTGGGGAGGGAGGGGGAAAGGGATTCACTAATTAGATAGTAGACAAGGAGTATTTTAGGTGAAGGGAAAGACAGCACACAATACAGGAGAGATCAGCCAGATTGGACTTATCCAAAAGCAAGCAGATTTCCTGAATACAACCAAATGCTTCAAAGGCCAGAGTAGCAGGGGTGGGGTCTGGGAACCAGGGTTACAGGGGACATCTAGGTCAATTGGCATAGCAAAATGTATTAAGAAAACATTCTGCATCCCACTTTGGTGAGTGGGGCCTGGGGTGTTAAATGCTAGCAAGCCGCAACCTAAGATGCATCATCAATTGGTCTTAACCCACCTGGAGCAAAGGAGAATGAAGAACACCAAAGACACAAGGTAATTAAGAGCCCAAGAGACAGGAAGAGCCACGTAAATCAGAGTCTCCATCAGCCTGAGACAGGAAGAACTGGACGGTGCCTTGCTACCACCAATGATGGCCCTGACAGGGAACGCATTAGAAGGGAAGAAGAACGCATAATACAGGGGTAGTTTCATAGGTACACAGTGTAAACCAGCCACTGCCTGGGGTTTTAAAAGCTTTCAGGCAGCTATCCAAGGCACAACAATTGGTCTGTATTCACCAGCAGCAATAGAGGGAGGAGGAGAGTCAGGAATAGGAGGAGGATATGGAATGTGAGGTAAAGTGCCTCTGTGAACAGCGGCTCCTTTGCCATGAGAGCAGAACTGGATGGTGCTTGGGTACTACTACTGAACAGTTTGATCAAAGATTCTGTACAAGTATCCTGATTAAAAGGTGGGAAATGCAGAATAGAATTGCAAATTCTCATGGACTCCAGGCTGTTTGGAGCCACGCAGACTGGATAAACCCCTGAAACCATTGCCCTGAGATGATCTTTAATCCTAAAACCAAAAATATCTCCTGAAGTCTTCTTAAACCCAAACAATAGTTTAGCTTAACTAGTAAGGAATGTCAGCTTTGAGCATTATGTTCTTTTAAGATCTATATGGGATCAATTGATAACAAGCAACTCAAACAGTTACATAGGGACCTTAGGGAGCAGTGTTAATGGGGGAGGAACAACTTAGAAAAGGGTTGAACAACTCAAAGAATATAATCAATGTCACTGAATTGTACATGTAGAAACTCCTGATTTGGTGTATGTTTTGCTGTGTATAATTTCAACAACAACTAAATTAAAAGAAAATCAGGAAGGAAAAGCAAAGGAAAAGAAAAGAATTGATTTCTCTCAGTCATTCAGCTCTTTCTCCAGTGCTGGCTTTATTCCAGGACAATATGCTGTGTCCTCTGGTATCCCCAAGCTCACGTTATCCTTGCTTTAAGCTCACTCAATCTGTCACTAAAAAATCCCCTCTGGCTCACAATGGTCCATTCCACAACTGATCATGGGGATGACACAGGAACAGGAAGCATTTTGTTCAGTTGTGCATGAGTTGAGGGCTGACTTAATGGCAATTAACAACAGCTTCCTTCATTCTACACATATTGGTCGAACTTCTAAATGTCAGGTATCATGCTAAGTACTGGTGTGAAATGATGAGCAGGAAAAAAGCATCACAGCAAAGATGAGCTTGCAGCTCTACATTGAAGAAACCAAACTAGGCTCAGAGGTCAGGGGAGGCTCCCCTAGGAAAATGACTCTCAAACTAAGACCTGAAAGGTAAGTAGGAGAACAAGATCCCAGGCAAATGGACAAACATACTAAGGACCTAACACGAGAGATTGGCTTCTGCTAAGAAAGCAATCTAGGATGGCAGGAGGAAAGAGACAAGGTAGTCAAGGGCAAAGAGCAGACACCTTGCAAAGTCATGTTAAAGACTTTGGACTTTATTTGAAGGGCAAAGGGACAACATCAAAGGACTTTAAGAATGGAAGTGAGATGACCAGGTTTGATTTTTGAAAAGAAAATTCTGCCGTATGGAAATGGATTGAAAGGGAACCAGGCTTGAGGCAGGGAGAGGAGTAAAGAGTCTACTGCACTAGTCCAGGTGACAGATCATGCAATACTGGACTAGACTGGTGGATGTGGAAATTCATTCACTTATTAAATATTTTTGAGCACTCAATATTCCCCAGGCATTGCTCTAAGCACTGGAGTTGCCAAAACCCACAAACCAAACCCATTGTCATCAAGTTGATTTTGACTCATAGCGACCCTAGAGGACAGAGTAGAACTGCCCCCATAGAGTTCCAGGGAGCACCTGGTGAATTTGAACTGCAGACGTTCTGGTTAGCAGCCATAGTTCTTCACCACCACAGCACCAAGGTTTCCACTGGAGGTACAGCCACGACAAAAACACAAGTCCATGTTCTCATGGAACTTACGTGAGCAACAATAACAAATTAATACATAATACATATGAAATATACTCGCATAATATATATATTCTAAACACAGTATTGTTTAATATACTCAAATATCAGGCTGCGATAAGTACTGTGAAGAATAATAAAGGTAAAGAGATACGTGTGCAGTGGTATGGGGGAATGCTGTTTTACATAGGGTGGTTAGAGAGTACCTCTGATGATGTAACATTTGAGCAGAGACCTAAATGAAGCAGTTATGTGGGCAAAGAGCATTCCAGACAAAACACCAAGTGTGAAGGCCTTGAGGCAGGAGAGTGCCTGATATATCCTAGGAACAGTGAAGAAGACTGTAATTGGAGTACAATGATGGAAGCAGAAAGAAATATAAGATTAGGGAAGAGAAGTAAAGGGGGCAGGGGTCAGGCTGTGTACAGCCTTATAAGCCACCATAAGGACTTGACCAGACCCCTTCCCGCCAGCTCTGAACTCCTCCTGCTGCCTGCCACAGCCCCAAGGGGACATGGCCCAGACCACAGACCCCTTCCTTCTGGCTCCAGACCCCTTCCGGACACACACTGTGGCCCTGAGGTACCCGGCCGGTACTCCAGGCCCCTTCCTGTCAGCTCTGGATGCATCCCACAGCCTGCCACAGCACCCAGAGGACCCAGCCCAGACCCCAGGCCCCTTCCTGCAGGCTCTGGACCCCTCTCACTGTCCACTGCAGCCCCAAGGGGCCCTGGACTGAACTGCACCAGCTGGAGACAACCCCTCTCACCCTGCAGACCACAGTGGGCCCACTCCGGGCACTGGCCCAGTTCATGCCGCAGGCAAGCAACCCATCTCTGCCCCTTTCCTTCCTGCTGGTCCTGCCCTGCTGCACCATAGCTGAGTGACTGGCCGTGTACACCAGGACAAGATGGTGAGAACTATCGTGCCCACAGACAAGCAAGCAACAAAGCACATCCAGCCCACCTACCTAGACATAACCAAACAAAACAAAAAAGCAGGATGAAACAAACAAGCCTACTATCAATCAATAAATAAAATAATAATTCTATGTTTCAGAAACAGCAGACAATATTAAAATATATTAAAGATAGGACAAGATGGCTCCAGTAAGCAACCAGAATAAGCACCAGCTGACCTTCCAGCAGAAGATAAGGCACTGGAACTATCTCATAGGGAATTTCAAAGTCTAATATTCAGGGATCTCCAAGAGATTAGGAAAGAAATTGAGGAAAATGTAGACAAAATCAAAGAAAAAACCATCCAAATCATGGCCAAAATCAAAGAAAACACAGACGAAGCAATAGAAGTCAGGAAAATAATACGAGGATAAAACATCTAAATAAACAAGTAGAAATCCTTTAAAAAGGCAATTAGGAATCCAAAAGATAAACAAAATTTCAGCATAATCAAAGGTTTTAGGGGCAAATTTGAAACAATGGAAGACAGAATCAGTGAAATTGAATTCAAATCCATGGACACAACTTTGTTTCAGGAAAAATCAGAGAAAAGAAGGAAGAAAGCCTAAGAACCATGTGGGAATAAATCAAGAGAAAAATCTGCACGTGATCAGAGTTCCAGAACAGGGGGTGAAAATGTAACACAGAGAGGATCATTGAAAATTTGTTGACTGAAAACTTATTTTTAGAAAGATGAGGAGCTGACCATCCAAGAAGCTCAATGAATCCCAGGTAGGATAGACCCCAAAAAGTCACCAGGACATGTCATAATCACACTTACCAAAACCAAAACCAAGAGTCGTGAGAAAGACTGAAGAAAAACAAAAAGTCACATACAAAGGAGAAACACTAAGAGTGAGCTCTGCTGAAAGGATTCCCCTTGAGATGGGGAACCAGACAAGGATGCCCTTTATCACTGCTCTTACTCAGCGTGGTGCTGGAGGTCCTAGGCAGAGCAATTAGTCTAGATAAAGAAATAAAGGGCATCCAGATTGGCAAGAAAGAAGTAAAAGCATCTCTATTTGCAGATGACATGATCTTATACACAGAAAACCCTAGGGATTCCTCAAGAAAACTACCGAAGGTAAGAGAAGAGCTCAGCAGAGTATCGGGATACAAAATAAACATAAAAAAATCACTTGGATTCCTCTATGCTAACAAAAAGAACATCGAAGAGGAAATCACCAAATCAATACCATTTACAGTAGCCCCCAAGAAGACAAAATACTTAGAAATAAATCTTACCAGAAACGTCAAAGACTTGTACGAAGAAAACTACAATACACTTCTGCATGAAACCAAAAGAGACCTAGGTAAGTGGAAAAACATACCTTGCTCATGGATAGGAACACTCAACATTGTAAATATGTCTATTCTACCAAAAGCTATCTATAGACACAACACAATTCCAATCCAAATTCCAACAACATTTTTAAATGAGCTGGAGAAACAAAACATCAACTTCATATGGAAGGGAAAGAGGCCTCAGATAAGTAAAGCATTACAGAAAAAGAAGAACAAAGTGGGAGTCCTTACTCTACCGTATTTTAGAACCTACTATACTGCCACAGTAGTGAAAACAGCTGGTACTGGTACGACAACAGATACAAAGACCAATGGAACAGAATTGACAATGCAGACATAAACCCATCCACACGTGAGCAGATGATATTTGACAAAGGCCCCAAAGCAGTTAAATGGGGAAAAGACAGTCTTTTTAACAAATGGTGCTGGCATAACTGGATATCCATCTGCAAAGAAATGAAACAGGACCCATACCTCACTCCATGCACAAAAACGAGCTCAAAATAGATCAAAGTCGTGAATATAAAATCTAAAACGATAAAGGTAAGGGAGGAAAAAATAGGGACAACGTTAGGAGCCCTAACACATGGCATAAACAGTAGGCAAAACATTACTAGCAATGCAGAAGAAAAAGTAGATAACTGGGAGTTCCTAAATATCAAATGCCTATGCTCACCCAAAGTCTTCTCCAAAGGAGTAAAAAGATTACCTACAGACTGGGAAAAAGTTTCTAGCTATGACATTTCTGATCATGACCTGATCTCTAAAACCTACACTCTACTGCAAAAACTGAACTACAAAAAGACAAATAACCCATTTATAAATTGGGCAAAGGATATGAACAAGGCACTACACTAAACGAGACATTCAGGTAGCTTGCAGATACATAAGGAAATGCTCACGATCATTAGCCATTAGAGAAACGCAAATCAAAACTACAATGAGATTCCATCTCATTCCAAGAAGGCTGGCGTTAATCCAAAAAACACACAATAATAAATGTTGGAAAGGTTGGGGAGAGACTGGAACACTTCTACACTGCTGGTGGGAATGTAAAATGGTACAAGTATTTTGGAAGTCCATTTGGCACGTCCTTAAAATGCTAGAAATGGAACTACCATAAGACCTACGATCCCTCTCCTTGGAATATACCCTGGAGAAATAAGAGCCTCTACACGAACAGATATATGCACAACCATGTTCATTGCAACACTGTGTACAATAGCAAAACGATGGAAGCAACCAAGTTGCCCATCAACAGATGAATGGATATTCACACAATGGAATACTACGCATCAATAAAGAACAGTGATGAATCTGTGAAACGCTTCATAACATGGAGCAATCTGGAAGGCATTATGCTCAGTGAAATTAGTCAGTTGCAAAAGGTAAAATATCGTATCACACCACTATTTTAAGAACTTGAAAAATAAAGTGAAGAAAATATTCATTGATGTTTACCAGAGTGGGGAGGAAGAGAGAGAGGGTTTTTTTTTTTTTCACTAATTACATGGTAGATAAGAGCTATTTTAGGTAAAGGGAAAGACAACATACAATACAGGAGAGGTCAGCACAACTGGACTAAACCAAAAGCAAAGAAGTTTCCTGAATAAACTGAATGCTTCAAAGGCCCCTGTAGCAGGGGTGGGGTGTTGGGGACCTCGGTTTCAGGGGACATCCAAGTCAATTGGCATAATAAACTCTATCAAGAAAACATTCTGCATCCCACTTTGGAGAGTGGCGTCTAGGGTCTTAAACGCTAGCAAGCAGCCATCTGAGAGGAATCAGTTGGTCTCAACCCACCTGGACCAACGGAAAATGAAGGACACAATGTAATTATAAGCCCAAGAGACAGAAAGTGCCACACAAAGCAGAAACTACATCAGCCTGAGGCCAGAAGAACTAGATGGTGCCTGGCTACAACCAATTACTGCCCTGATGGGGAACACCAGAGAGAACCCCTGAGGGAGCAGGAGAACAGTGGGATGCAGGCCCCAAACTCTCATAAAAAGACCAGACTTAATGGTATGACTGAGACTAGGAGGATCCCAGTGGTCATGGCCCCCACACCTTCTGTTAGCCCAAGACAGGAACCATTCCCAAAGCCAATTATTCAGACAGGGATTGGACTGGAAAATGGGATAGAAAAAGATGCTGGTGAAGAATGCGCTTCTTGGACTAAGTCGACACTTGAGAGTATGATGGCATCTCCTATCTGGAGGGGAGAGGAGAGGGCAGAGGTGGTCAGAAGCTGGCCGAACGGACGTGAGAAGAGAAAGTGGAGGCAAGAAGCGGACTGTCTCATTAGGGGGAGAGCAATTCAGAGTATATAGCAAGGTGTCTGAAAACCTAGATGGTATTCTGGTTAAGTGCTACAGCTGCTAACCAAGAGGTCTGCAATTTGAATCCACCCGGCGCTCCTTGGAAACTCTGTGGGGACAGTTCTACTCTGTATTATATGGTGGCTATGAGTCAGAATCGACTCGATGGCACCATGTGGTGGTGATGGGTGATCAAGGTGTATATAAATTCTTGTATGAGAGACTGACTTGATTTGTGAACTTTCACTTAAAGCACAACAAAAAATTAAAAAAGTTGCTGAGAAGGAAAAAAAAAAAGTAGTACCCTGAGATAATCTTTAAAAACTTAAACCAAAAATATCCCTGAAGTCATGTTAAAACCAAACAATAGTTTTTAACTAGTCAAAATGATCTGCCTTCAGCCTCACAGTCTTTTAAGAATATCTGTATGAGATCAAATTGACAGCAGCAACTGGAAAGATTAGACAGGAACCTTGCGCGGCAGTAAGTATATGTTAATGAGGGAGGGAAGATCCAGAAAACGAGGGCGAGAGTGTTGTATAACTCGAAGAATATAATCGATGTCACTAAATTGTACATGTAGGAACTGTTGAACTGGTCTATGTTTTACTGTGCATATTCTCAACAACAACAAAATAAATAAAATTTAGGAAAAAAAAAAGATTACAGCCTTTGAAATCCTATGGGTAGTTCTACTCTGTCCTATAGGATTGCTATGAGTCAGAACTGACTGGACGGCAACAGGTCTGGTTCCTGCTAAACTCTACTATTTACTTTTTTGAATGTTTGATGCTTTTCATTACTGAAAACAAAACAAAACTTTGTGAGTCTGGGAGGGCAGGGAAGTTTTGCAGGAGCTCTATCTAGTGAAGATGAGACCTAAGAGATAAATACAATCTGGAGGGACAGAGGGACACATGGAGTGCTCTGGGGGTACAGAGGTGTCTCACACGCAGACTGATTTGCGGAGACCAAAAAAACCCAGCACGGTCGAGTCGATTCGGACTCATAGCAACCCTAGAGGACAGAGCAGAACTGCCCCATAGGGTTTCCAAGGAGTGCCTGGGGGATTTGACCTGCCAATCCTTTGGTTAGCAGCTGTAGCACTTAACCACTATGCACCAGGGTTTCCTGATTTGCAGAGGGTGGGTGAAAAATGGTTGACCAGGAAAAGGTGATTCTAAAGCTAGTACTTTTAAAAATCAGACTTATTAAAAAAGTAATGCGTGCCCGTTGTTGAAATGAATAAGCCAAGACAGATGGACGGAGAGACTGTAGGCAAAGGGATTCTCTGTACCAAGTAACAGAGTCAAGGGAAAGAACATGGAAAACTGAGCAAACAAAGTAGTTCTCAGGCTAGAGAGGATGGTGCAAGAGGGTGATGGCATATATACAATTAGAGAGGGATCAATTAGCATGTGAACCTTACCCTGAGGGCTATGGAAAGCCATTGAAGGAGTAGAAGTATGGGACAGACATGCTCAAATTTATGCTTTAAGAAAGTTTAGTCTTCCAGCAGTAAGGAGGAAGAGAAGTGACAATGGGGGCCAGGATACCGGGCAGCATCAGAGGAAGGGACACCTTTGTGTCAACCCCAGGGGAGGCACCCTCTTGTCTATGGTCAGAAGTGGACACAGAAAGGTGAGTTTTTGTGATGTGGCTCTCCAGGAGTGCCTCCTGTAAATCGGCAGAGAGCCTGAGGGGGCTCTTCACAGCATGCCTTTCTGGAAATTGCACAAAGGTGTCCTTTGGGTATGAGAATGACACAAAAGACCCCTTCTGCTGGACCAGTGCAGCCCAGTATGGCCTGATTTGGTTCCACAAGACTGGCGGCCCAATCCCTGACATGGCTGGGTGCCACAGGCCTTGTACAACCTATGCACAACTGTTCTGGGGTCAGGCTGCTGAGATTTGAATCCTATCTGTGTGACCTCAGGTGTGGTACTTATAACCTGCTCTGCGCCTCCATGTCCTCATCTGTAAGAGGTATCCTACAGCTACTGCGTGGATTAAACGTTAGTAAAGAATAGAATGCACTTAGCACAGTGCCTGGCATGGCCAGTGGATATTTTAAAAATCTTGTCTATTACCACTGATTTTAAGAGCTTTCTTCTAAGACAAGATTTAAGCGGTAAAACTAGTTTTAAAACAAGGCTCGCAGAATCATGTTGGCTTTCTTACCACTAGAGTCTGTCTCAGAATCAGAGTCACTGTCACTGTCATCAGAATACTTCGTGTGCTTTCTTTTGGATGATTTGTTCTTTCTCCTTTTCTTCAACCTTTCTTCAAAATGACTAGACTTCTTTTTCTTTTTTTCTTCTATATAAAATACAGATAAAAAGTAACTTCTAAAGAAGTATTCCTGTGCATCAATTTTATTGTAACTGAAATGCTAAAAAAGGAATAGATGGACAACTTGAGTAAAAACAAAGTCTAATTTTCAACTATTAATAAACCCATTTTTAACTTTCTAATAAAAAAAGCTCTGTACTTAATAAAAAAAAAAAAAAACCTTCTGAAGTAGAAGCTGAAGAAGCGCTTTTCTTTGGCTCGTCATCCTGTACTGGTGTATGTTCATCGGAACTGAATTTAAAGAAACTGGTTATAAGAATTAGAAAACTGACAAAATATGAGCCATGAAGCATAAAAATGTGGATTTAAAATATTTCAGTAGTGACACTGAATGTCCGAGAACCATTATAAGCAAGCTCTGGGATGCCTTTGTAAGGAAGGATACAGTTCTAGGGTGTACAACCTTCATCAAACTATAACAATCACTTATATTTACATAATACTTTAGTGTTCAGAAAGCTGTAGTCACGCTGAAAGCAGCAGGGAGGATTTATATTTTCGGAAGAAACCACAGTGGCTAAAATAGGGGAACAGGAACCAAAAGGAAAGATGAAAGAAACTGGAGATAAGAAGGCTGAGGGAAGACTTCACAACTTTCTCCTAAGTAAGTTAAGGACATATAGGTGGAACAGCAGCTGTTCTGCCTCCCCAGAGCAAGACAAACCTAACAAACTAAGAGATTTCATTCTGTTATACAGAATTCTGAAAATGAGTATCATTAAAATTCTACAATAGTTTACAAAAGGAGTTTCTATATTATTAATCTCTTCCTCTGAAAATGGCATCGGAAATAATTTAGGTATTGGCTAGAAGGTTATTTTTAGAGTTCCTGCCAATTCTAATCTTAAGAGATCAGGCTCATAGATCATTTTCCAAAGGTGTCAATTACAACAAGTTGCAGATAATAATGGTTTATCACCCTGTCACAAATTATAGGTTTCCTGTCAAGCACTTTGTCTCAACTGAATCTAAAGTAGCCACAGAAATAGAGGAGCGGGAAGAGGAAACTTTGAGTAGCACAAAAGAGAAAATAAGGAAAAAGCATTCAGCTTTCAGGAAGTATTGGGTAGTATTGGGAAGACTAAATGTACACTTGTTTTAATTTTAAAATTGTACTTTTCTATGAATAGGAAATACCCCATGAAGTACAATTTAAAGAGAACAATTTGCATGCTAAAACTCACCAGCAACATGTTTCAACCCGTATCTATTATGTCCCACGATTTTAAAATTTAAAGAGTAGAACATCAGAAATCCCACGGGTGCACAAAAAAGATATACTTAAAGTTCCTTACTTAGTTGACAAACTAATCTGACAACAGGTTCCAGGTTTAAACAAATGGCATAACGTATCTAAAAATACTTTTAACCACTTACTTGGGTTCAGGGTTCTTTGGAGAAAGTCCCCATACTTCAGGAGCTCCCAATTCTCCCATCCTCTCCTCTCACTTGATCTCCTAGAAGATACAGGCATGTAAATTATAAGTCAATAGATGTAGATGTCAAAAATTCTGTTTTCTAAATACAAAATCAAATTCAACAGGAATCCAGTTGAGTCCTATTTTCACTTTACATTTTAAACTTCAGTAAAAATTTGGTGGGACTATAAACCCAACACTTAGGACCTGAGAAGACAATAGCACTATCAAATGGTATAGACAACAGGCAGCCTGAGAAGACAGATCAGAAACTCAGCATGGGGGACTGCCAAGTGCATCCCTTCTGTCCCATGCAAAACATAGGTCCTAACTGCCCATTTCATCTACTGCAGCACATGACAGAAACTGGCTTACCTTTGGCAATAACTTCATTACTTTACACATATTGTGAAAGGAAAGAAAAATT
The DNA here is from genome assembly GCF_024166365.1 of Elephas maximus indicus. Lineage (NCBI taxonomy): Eukaryota > Metazoa > Chordata > Mammalia > Proboscidea > Elephantidae > Elephas > Elephas maximus. Next base: position 2,622,161 of record NW_026060237.1, on the reverse strand, counting down.
TCTTTCAATTTCGTCAAACACTCAATTTTCAGAAACTCAAGAATGATAACAATGAAAATGAAGCATTAGAAGTAGAAAATGAAGGGACCACTGACAATGTAAGAAGTTTCATTTGTGAAAAACTGTAGGCAATGAGGTACAAGGTTTGTTCACGTGCTCTTTTTCCCCTAGTTCGTCTTTGGAAAAGAAGTACGTTCTCTACCTGCTCTTTGGAGGACACTAAAAAAATATAGTTTTGTTTTATAATGTTTGTGGTTTCTTCTGTTTAATTTTTGCTGTTATCCATAAACCGGAAAACAAAAAACTAAGGCTCAATTCCTCAAAGTTTAGCTGCTGTGGCTCCATTTGTTCTACAACTTTCTTACAAAAGAAATATAATTGGTTTGACTGAATAAATTACTTCTTACTGCTTTATTCAGTGGAAGAGGTATTATAACAATGCAGAGTCAGATTCAGAGGATTTTCCACTTCAAGAAACAATCAAAAAGACTCATAACCGTACTTGGAATATATGTACATAGAGGGAAAGATGCCTGCTGGAGTGTAAAGAGCATGCAGTCCTGTTCTCATCCCTGCTAGTACATTGCTTCATCTTTCCCTTCAGGTAAGTTACTTACCTTGTACACACAGACGGACAACTTTCATCCAAGCAGTTCTTTTACCTTTTGGAGAGGATTATCCAATATGAAGGCATTTGCATTTTGAATGACACACACTAAGGGAACCTTTCTGAGAAATTTAACTGAAAATGTATGTCTTCAACCTAACTTGGGACTGTTTTTACTGTTTCTGCTCCCAGGAATGAAACACTAATAGCTAACACTTATGGAACGTTTATTATGTTCAAGGCACCAAATCATTACAACAAACCTAAAGACCTTGGCACTATTTCTATTGTCCGATTCTGGAGCGTGTCCTCTTCATCACTCTGCTTTATTACCTCTCACCACAGAAGAAAACGAGTTATGAAGACATCTCCCAGCTCTCAGAGATGTTGTAAGACATCTCGAGGCTTCCCCTCAACGGCTGTAATGATTTTAAATCTCTTGCTTTTTCTTTTTAACACACCAACCAGTTCCGTGCATCCCTCTGGTTGCGCATCAAACTCATCGAGTCTAAGCCGGACACGGGATCAACTCGTTTCTCAGCCTTGAACTTGAAATTTGAAAGGAAGGGCAATGGGCCCAGGGCCACAGAACACATTTCACGGAACGGCCGTATTAACAACACAACCAATTCTGCTTGTGTTTCTGTGTGTGCATACATACATACATATATATATATATATGTATTTATTTTATTTCAAGCACAGTAAGGAGGGTTAATTGAAGATGAGCTATGATGCCCATCATTCAGTTCGGGCAGAGGGCACAAGTTCTGTTTTAATGACTCGAGCCTGATACACTACAATGAGGTTTGCAGCCTAGAGAAAAACTGTACTGTATCCAAACCCACACTTATCATAACTTTGTGGTCTCCACCACTGCGCTCCAGGGAAATGAAATTGTTACTTCTCCTTGCCCAGCCCTTAAATTAGCCCCATCATATGGTAGCCCCAGGTGCCCTGGTGGCGCACTGATTAAGAGCTCGGCTACCTACCGAAATGCCCGAGGTTGTAGGGGCTCGGTGGGAGAAAAGACCTGGTGATCTACTCTGACAAAAAATCACAGCTTATGAAACCCTGTGCGGCAGTTCCACTCTGTTACCTAGGGTCACTGTTACTTGAAATGGACTCGCAGGCACACAAACAATAGCATATTCTAGCCCAGGAATATACAGTTAATGACGTCAATGTTTCTAATCAGTTTATACTATTGTTTAAGGGAGAGCACTCTAACGCTAATTCTACTGAGTTTAATTGTTGAAGGCGTAATTGGTTTGCTGGGGAAATTCCAAATCCAGTCTGCCAGAAGCTAGATGGCCTCTGGGCCTTTCCTCCTAAGAAGTAACTGACCAGACACGTGAGAACGAACACCAACTGATTATGGAAAATCTCCTTTACTGGAATTTAAAGGAAAGGTGTGACATAAATGGAAAAGGTGAGCCACACTATTAGATGTCTCCTATTAAAAACCAATAGGTCACAGGTCAAGGTTCAAGTGCTGAACAGAGTCAGAGAAGTCCTGTTACTTGGGATGGGGATAGAGGGAAATTTCTAAAAAGAAAGTTTTCAGTGGAAAACTACTGCCTGACTTTTGTGGCGCCAGGCTGTATATTTTTGCACCAATTTTCTATAAGAGCCAACTTTCCAGCAGTGGTTGGTCTGCCTGCCCCATGGCTGGTGAACATGCGCTTTAGTTCCTGAGAGAAAACCCCATCCTCACACCTCTGATTGACATGATGCTCCTCTTGCCCATTTCCCTGGCAGCAGTTTGTTCTAGAATTGGAACTGAGGGGAGGGCACAGCACAGAGGCATGTGCTGGATGCCAGTGGGGTCTGGCTTGCCAGAGGGAGTCTGCTGCGGAAGCCAAGGCCAACCCAGACAAGGAACCATTTTCTCTTACATTGATCCCTTCTTTGGAGGTATACACTGTATGTTATGGGTTTGGGGATTTTGGCTTCCATTCACGACTCCTCTTCATAGTCTGAGACCTTGCAGTGGCCTGGAAAGGTGTGTGACGGTCATGAAGATCACTGTGGCAGAGATCTGGGTAGGGGAAACGGAGGGTGAGGGAGTGGGAGATGGGGGCAGGGGGAGGAGCTCTCTTATAATCTGTACACATTTGAATTTGTAGCTGCTTTCCAATTATACCAATACTTGCTTAAGCAATTGCAAGACTAATAGAAAGTTTTTAATCATCAATCCGCCATCTAAAATACTCCCCTGGTCTCACCCCACCTGGAGCAAGGGAGAATGAAGAAAACCAAAGACACAAGGGAAAGATTAATCCAAAGGACTAATGGACCACAGGTACCACAGCCTCCACCAGACTGAGTCCAGCACAACGAAATGGTACCCAGCTACCACCAACTACTACTCTGACAGGGATCAAAATAGAGGGTCCCAGCCAGAGGTGCAGAAAAATGTAGAGCAAAATTCTAACTCACACAGAAAAACAGATGTACTGGTCTGACAGAGACCGGAGAAACCTCGAGAGTATGGCCCCTGGACACCCTTGTAGTTCAGTAATGAAGTCACTCCTGAGGTTTGCCCTTCAGCCAAAGATTGGACAGGCACATAAAACAAAATGAGAATAACTGGGCACACCAGGCCAGGGTCAAGGACGAGAAGGCAGGAGGGGACGGGACAGCTGGTAATGGGGAACCCAAGATCAAGGAGGGGAGAGTGTTGACATGTTGTTGGGTTGGCAACCAATGTCACAAAACGTGTATTAATTGTTTATTGAGAAACTAGTTTGCTCTGTAAACCTTCATCTAAAAGGACAATTTTTTTTCTTCCGGAATACTTTTTAGTTAATACAGGCTTGTGATCCCTGACTCCCTACTTGGTGCTGGCTTTGTTGGTCCCTCTAATACCTGGCTCGCCAGGGTTTATTTTCTGTAGACAAATTGTTTCTACTTTTATAGGAAGGAGTTCGATGGTATTAGATCACTATATGTGTGCAAAATCTCCCAAATTCCTGGATTGTTGTGTTCTTATTGTTAGTTGCTCTCGAGTTGATTCTGACTCATGGAGACCCCATGTGTGTCTGAGTAGAACTGTACCACAGGGGTTTCAAGGCCGTGGCCTTACTGAAGCAGATCATCAGGCCTGTCTTCCGAAGTGCCTCTGGGTGGGTTCAAGCCAGCAACATTTTGGCTACTAGTTGAGGGCTTAACCTTTTGTGTTACACATTGGAAAGACTATGCCATAAATGGACAATTGTATTTAATTTGACCTCACCGAGAACACCTCCAGAGTTGCGTCTGCTGGCAGGTGGAAATGTGGCTGGACCTTATGGAGGTGTTCTGATGACCAAAATAAGCACAGAATGAAATGAATTGATACGACCATTCTGGAATATATTTGAGCTAATTAGTGTGTGTGCGTGTGTGTGTGTGTAAAAGACAGCAGGAACAGGCAGTAATGAAGAGTCAAGCTCATAGCCTGGATGGAGCATTTGAATGTTCTGCCTCACATCAGGCCCCTAGGGAAGAGAATGTTGGCTCATTATCCTAGAGATTAATGCTGACTATGGAGAAGCTTGTCTTCAGCGTGTGAGAGGGATCGAGAATGAGGTAGCTCCAACTTGCCAAGAGCCCAAATCTCAAAGCACAGCCAAGGGCTCACAGGGTCACAGATTCCAAATGCAAGTGAACTACTATCGATTCACATCTAGTGTGTGAAAGAGAAGGGAAAGAGGGCTAGGTACAGAAAGAAGTAAGGTTCAACCCTCTGCTCCCCCGTTGCTTAATGCCAGTTTACTGATGTTCCTTATTTACTGCACTGAGGGTTCAAATCTTTCCGTGCTGATATTTAAAGATACATGTGCTGCTCATTTGCTGTTTCTTTAAGGGCAATGTAGACACATCCAATACAGATCTGGGAGTTGATGTCCTTGAGCCTTTTTCTTCTGCTTTAAAAGTTGAAGAACAGAACTCCCTCTGAATGCAGATTTGAGAAATTGAACTAAACACTCCATGAAGTACTTTTCTATTATTATCAGATAAATCATATCAATAAGCTGGAAAACCAAAGTAGGCACACCTTGAAATCATTGGATTCAAATGAGCAGAGATGCTGGCCGTGTTCATGCTTTGATATTGTCTTATTTTTTAAAGTGTGAGACTTCCAGATTCCAGTGATATTGTGTGTTCACACAGTGCTTACCATTCACCCAGGCAAAGGGAGATCGCTTTTTCTTTGAAAAACAATGCTTTAATCCACTGTAAACACACACACACACACACAGACCAACACATTTTTCTTTTCTTATTGTATTGTATCCATCTTGTATGTTATATGTTGCCTTACATTCTAAAACAGAGAATAAATAGATGAGTGAATGAGTTAAAAAAAAAAAAGATTTTAAGGCAGTGAAATGGGAATCCATTTAATTGGTGCAGAGTGAAGAACAAATGAGAAATCCTTGGTGGATACTCACTGGTTTAATTTGCTCAGTTTTTATCCAGAAATATTGCATGGTGCTACTTTAAAGGGAATCTCTAATTCAGCAGAATGTCCCAGATATGGGGTTATTCTGATTAATTGAATACTCTGATAAACTGAGGATGAACAAGCAACCCATATTTTTGTTTATTTCTACATTTTCTGTTGAAAAGAAAGGTGAAAACACACATTAGTTCATTTTCCTCTCAAATTCACAGTCTAATGAACTTAACTGAATATTTGATTCAACAAATTCCATCAGAACCACTTGTCAGCTGTAATACCTTTGTGTTAATTACATCATCTACAAAATAGCAATAACTGCAATTCACATATATTGCTTGCCATAGTATTTGGCACACACAGGCCCTCAAAAATGCTAGCTGGAGCCCTGGTGGCGTGTTGGTTAAGAGCTCGGCTGCTAACCAAAAGGTCAGCAGTTTGAATCCACCAGCTGCTCCTTGAAAACACTATGAGGCAGTTCTACTCTGTCCTATAGGATCGCTGTGAGTTGGAATCAGCTCAGCAACAACAGGTTTTGTTTGTTGTTTTTTTTTTTTTTTGATTACTACTACTACTATTCCTTATTACTATATTACTTATTACTACTACTACTGCCACCATTGCTTATTACTGTTACATGTGATACACTGTCCTAGGTGCAGTGGGAGAAACAAACTAAAAAGCAGGAGACTCAGTTGGAATCTTCTTTCAGGTACTTGTTGTCGTTGTTGTGGTCAAGTTGGCTCCAACTCATGACGACCTTATGTATAACAGAACAAAATATTGCCCAGTCCTGTACCATTCACACAATCTTTGGCATGTTTGAGTCCATTGTTGCAGCCACTGTGTCAATCCATCTCATGCATGGTTCCTCTCATTTTTGCTAGCCCCCCACTTTACCAAACATGATGGCTTTAACTAGCATCTGGTCCCTCCAGATGACATGTCCAAAGTAAGCAAGACAAAGTCTTGCCATCCTTGATTCGAAGGAGCATCCTGGCTGTACTTCCTTCACAACTGATTTGCATTCTTCTGGCCGTCCGTGGTGTATTCAATATTCTTTGCCAACAGTGTAATTCAAATGTATCAATTCTTCTTTGGTCTTTCTTATTCATTGCCTAGCTTTTGCATACATATGAAGCTATTGAAAAGACCATGGCTTGAGTTAGACACACCTTAGCCATCAAAGTGATCTCTTTGCTTTTTAACACTTTAAAGAGGTCTTTTGCAGAAAATTTTCCCAATGGAATGCATAGTTTGATTTCTTGACTGCTGCCTCCATAGGCTTTGATTGTTGATCCAAGTAAAAAAAAATCCTTGACAACTTCAATTTCTTCACTATTTATCACGATGGTTTTTTTTATTGGTGCTTACTGTGCATTTAAGGTACAAAAATTATGTCCACTAAACATTTAAATTTCAGAGGGAGGCCATTAAAAAAAATCCGTTGCCATCAAGTCATTTCCTGGAGGCCACAAGTTATACGTTTTCTTGCCAAATGAGTGAGGCGCACTTCAGGTTTACAGGGGCACAAGGAGAGGAGACAATAGCTGGGCAGTGAGATTGAGGTAGGGAATAGGAAGGAAGGAAGTAGGATAATAGAAGGAAGAAAAGGTGAGATGGAGACAGGCAATTCTTGAATGACCTGACTAGCTGAGGAAATGGGAACAGGAAGAGCATGTGGCATGTTTTGGGGATGTCTCAAAGCCATCATTCTAGAGACCAAATTTCATTGCCGGGACTGTCACTGGACAAGGTGTACTCAATTAGACAGAAAGTGTTCTGATCCCTGGGACTTTTTCTAAAAGGTTATACAAAGCACAACACAATGGAAAGAACTGCAAAAAAAAAGAAGACTCAATTAAAGAAAAAGATTTTTTTAGCAATATGCCTTTCCTGCAATAAATACAGAATCTTGATGAACCAAAGTTCCCTGCTAGTGTGGCTTCATTTAATTGAAATCTTAATGCATAATAGTACATGACTATCAGTTATAAAAAGCAAAGATGTCAACTCAAAGACTAAGGTGCTCCTGACCCAAGTCATGGTAAGAAAGAAAACAAAAAAGAAAGAAAGAAAACACAAAAGAAAGAAAAAAGAGAGGAAGGAAATATGTGAGATACAATAGACAGAAGTTTAAGATGATGGATGGATGGGTGGGTGGATGGATGGATGGATGGGTGGGTGGGTGGATGGATAGGGGATGGGTGGATGGATGGATGGTTGGATGGATGGATGGATGGATGGATGGGTTTGTGGGTGGAGGGATGGATGGGGGATGGAAAGACAGACAGACAGATAAATAGATAACTGTTATTGACTTGACTCCAACTCATGACAACCTTACGTACAACAGAACAAAACACTAACTGGTGCTGCATTACTCTGAGGCTTCCCACTTTGTTCTTCCTTTTCAGTAATGCTTTCCTTACCCAGGCCCCCTTTCCCTTCCACATGAAGTTGGTGATTTCTTCATCTCATGAAAACTGTCCTTGGAATTTGGATTGGAGTTACATTGTATGCATGTATCACTTTTGGTAGAATAGCCATTTTTACAAGGTTAAGTCTTCAAATCCATGAGCAACGTACGTTTTTTCACTTATGTAGCTCTCTTTTGTTTTTTTGCAGTAGTGTTTAGATTTCGTAGTGCTAAATTTATTGCTAAGTATTTTATCTTCTTGGGGGCTACTGCAAATGGTATTCATTTGGTGATTTCCCCTTCGATGTTCTTTTTGTTGGTGTAGAGGAATCCAACTGATTTTTGTATGTTTATCTTGTATCCTGATACTCTTCTGAAATCTTCTATTAGTTTCAGTAGTTTTCTTGAGAATTCTTTAGGGTTTTCTGTGTATAAGATTATGTCATCTGCAGATAAAGATACTTTTATTTCTTCCTTACAAATCTGGATGCCTTTTATTTCATCATCTAGCCTAATTGCTCTGACTAGGACATCCAGCACAATGTTGAATAAGACTGGTGATAAAGGGCATCTTTGTTTGGCTCCCGATATCAATGTGGAGTGCTTTCAGACTCTCTCCATTTAGGATGATGCTGGCTGTTGGCTTTGTATAAATTAACTTTATTATGTTGAGGAATTTTCCTTCTATTCCTATCTTACTGAGAGTTTTTATCATGAATGGGTATTGAACTTTGTCAACTGCCTTTTCTGCATCAATTGATAAAATCATGTGATTCTTGGTTTTTGTTTTACTTATGTGGTAGATTACATTGTTTTTCTAATGTGGAACCATCCCTGCATATCTGGTATGAATCTCACTCCTTCATGGTGAATTATATTGTTGATATGTTGTGAATTCTATTGGCTAGAATTTTGTTGAGGATTTTTGCATCTAAGTTCATGCGGCATATAGGTTTTTAATTTAATTATTATTATTATTTTTTTTTTTTGGCATCTTTACCTGGTTTTGGTATCAGGGATAGACTGGCTTCACAGAACTAGTTTGGAAGTATTCTGTCCTTTTCTATGCTATGAAATACCTTTAGTAGTGGTGTTCACTCTTGTCTGAAAGTTTGGTAGAACTCTCCAGCGAAGCTGTCTGGGCCAGGGTTTTTTTGTTGTTGTTGGCAGATTTTGATTACCTCTTCAATCTCTTCTTTTGTTATGGGTCTGTTTAGTTGTTCTACCTCTGTTTGTGTTAATTTAGGTAGGTAGTGTGTTTCTAGAAATTCAGCTATTTCTTCTAGGTTTTAAATATTTTAGAATACAGCTTCTCGTAGTTATCTGGCATGATTCTTTTCATGTCAGTTTTGTCTTTTTTGATATTGCCCATCTCATTTCTTATTCAGGTTATTTGCTTTTTTGTCAGTTTGGCCATCGGTTTATCAATTTTCTTAATTTTTTTCAAAGAACCAGATGTTGATCTTGCTACCTCTTTCAATTATTTCTCTGCTTTCTGTTTCATTTAATTCTGTTCTAATTTTTATTATTTACTTTCTTCTGGTGCCTGAAGGTTTCTTTTGTTGCTCCCTGTATTTGTTCAAGTTGTAGGGATAATTATTTGACTTTGGCCATTTATTCTTTTTGTATGTGTGTATTTATTGATTTACATGGACCTCTGAGCACTGCTTTCGCGGTGTCCCAAAGGTTCTGATAGGAAGTGTTTTTAGTCTCATTGCATTCTGTGAATTTCTTTATTCCATCCTTAATTTCTTCTGTAATCCAGTCATTTTTGAGTAAAGTGTTGTTCAGTTTCCAAGTGTTTGATTCCTTTTCCCTGCTTTTTCTGTTATTGATTTCCACTTTTATGGCTTTATGGTCAGAGAAGATGCTTTGTAATATTTTGATGTTTTGGATTCTGCCAAGGCTTGCTTTATGACCTGATATGTGGTCTATTCTAGAAATGTTCCATGTGCACAAGAAAAGAAAGTATACGTGGCTGCTGTTAGGTGGAGTGCTGTGTATCTGTCTATGAGGTCAGGTTGGCTGATTGTGGTATTTAGATCTTCTGTCTTTAATGAGCTCCTTTCTGGATGTTCTGTCCTTCACTGAAAATGGTATGTTGACATCTCCTACTATAATTGTGCAGCTGTCTATCTAACTTTTCAATGCTATTAAAGTTTTAGTTTTATGTATCTTGCAGCCCTGTCACTGGGCACATAAATATTTAGTATGATTGTATCCTCCTGGTATATTTTCCATTTAATCATTATACAGTGTCCTTTCTTATCCTTTGTGTTGGACTTAGCTTAAAAGTCTGTTCTTTCAGGAATTACTATTGCCACTCCTGTTCTTTTTTTGACTCTTGTTTGCTTGGTATCTTTTTTTCCATCCTTTGAGTTTTACTTTTTTGTTGTCTCTAAGTCTAAGGTGTGTCTCTTGTAGACATCATGTAGATGGATCATGTTTTCTTAATCCATCTGCCACACTCTGTCTCTTTATTGGTTCATTTGGTACATTTACATTCAGCAGAGTTATGGATAGGTATGAGTTTAGTGCTGTCATTTTGATAATTTTTTGTGTGATGTCGACAGTTCCTTTTTCCCACAGAATTTTTTGTGCTCAGTAGTTTATCTTTATATATTGTCTTTTGCTTTTACTTGATTTTGTTACTGCTGGGACTCTATTTTTTTTTTTTTTTTTTGTATTTTATTTTGATGAGTAGGATTGTTAGTCTCCTTGGTGGTTACTTTAATATGTACCCTACTTTTCTAAGTTTAAACCTGACTTTTACTTGTTTGTATCACCTTGTTTTCCTCTCCATATGAAATATCTATGACTCCATTTCTTAGTTCCTCATTTTTGTTTTAATTTCTCCTTTTACGTAATAACATCGCTGTTTCCTCATCTTGAGCATTTTTTAATCTTGATTTATTTTTGTGATTTCCCTAAGTATGTTGAATCTGGTTGCTCTGTCCCGTGTTATTGTCTTCAGTTTTTATCTGTAATTATTAGTTTTCTAGCCGGAGCACTCTCTTTATTATTTCTTGTAGTTTTGGTTTCGTTTTGACGAATTTCTTAAACTTCTGTTTACCTGGAAATGTCCTAATTTTGCCTTCATATTTGAGAAAGAGTTTTACTGGATATATGATTCTTGGCTGACGATTTTTTTTTTTCCTTCAATACTTTGTGTAAGTTATCCCATTGCCTTCTTGGTGCATGGTGTCTGCTGAGTAGTCTGAGCTTATTCTTATCGACACTCCTATATAGGTGACTTTTTGTTTATCCCTAGCTGCTCTTAAAATCCTCTTTTTTATCTTTGGTTTTGGCAAGTTTCATTATACTATGTCTCGTGGTTTTCTTTTAAGATCTACCTTATGTGGAGTTCGATGAGCATCTTGGATAGAAATCATCTCATCTTTCACAATACCAAGGAAGTTTTCTGCCAACAAGTTTTCAGCGATTCTCTCTGTATTTTCTGTTATCCCTCCCTGTTCTGGTACTCCAATCACTCGTAGATCATTTCTCTTGATAGAGTCCCACATGATTCTTAGGGTTTCTTCATTTTTTTTAATTCTTTTATCTAATTTTTCTTCAAATATATTGGTGCCAAGTGTTTTATCTTCAATCTTAGTACTTCTGGCTTCCACTTCCACTATTCTGCTCCTCTGACTTTCTATTGCATTGTCTAATTCTGTAATTTTATTGTTAATCTGAATTTCTGATTGCTGTCTCTCTGTGGATTCTCGCACCTTATTAAATATTTCATTATCTTCTTGAATAACCATTTTAATTTCTTCAACTGCTTTATGCGTGGTCCTTGACTTGTTTGCATATTGTCTGGTATCTTTCCTGATCTCACTCCTGATGTCTTGAAGAGTTCTGTATATGAATCTTTTGTATTCTGCATCTGGTAGTCCCAGGAAGGCACCTTCATCTAGAAGATCCCTTGATTCTTTGTTTTGAGAACTTGTTGAAGTGATCATGGTCTGCTTCTATATATGATTTGATATCGACTGTTGTCTTTGACCCATCTATACATTTTTGTATTAGTTTATGCTTGCTTATTATATCCTAGCTTCTTGCTTTGTTTTGAAATGTCACAGTAGGTTGCTTGAGTAAGCTAGCTTGATTATTTCCACCTTTGAAGCTCTAACATCCTGTTGCCAGATGGCTAGAGCTGTTATTAGGTATATGTGCCTAGGAGTCCATTCACTTTTCTTCTGTGAATTCAGCTCAGGTGTCCAAGTAGTTTGTCATCAAGTGTGAGGTCCAATCTCTGTCCTACAGTCATAGATAGCCAGGGCGATTGGTGTAGGTACAGGTATCTAGTTGCGGCAGGGGGTCATGCTTTCAACAAGGGAGGGGCTGAGAACCGTCCCTTGAGTTTATGCAAGGAAAATGCATCACTGTTCCCTAGAATGCACAGATGGGTGGATTCTGCAGTCAAACCATGGGTACCCAATGCTTTTTGTTGTAAGGAATGGGAGATACCAGTTATTCTTGGACCCCTGCTGCGGGTGGCTGGGTGATGTGAGTGGACCCACAGGTCCTTAGGCCCCTGATGTGGGTAGGTGAGGACCCTGTTTAATAGGCAAAGTGGTATCAAACACCCACCTCTCCACTGCACAGCTGAAACAGTTGCAGCCAGCCAACAAGGGCCTATTCTCCTGAAATAGGTCCACACAGGTCCGTGCAGGCGGGAAAGGTATTTAAAATCAATGGATCATTTATGCCTGGACAGGAGCCGCTTCTGTCGTGAGCTCCCCAGGTTAGTGGGGCTGGCAAATTATCTTTTCTCCAAACTGTGAACTGATTCCTTCTCCAAGGCCAGAAGAACAGTTCAGAGCGATCAACAGGACTGACCTTAGGCCCAGGGATATCAACAGCCATCGAAGCTGGCTTGGAGGCTGGGGCTGCAGTAAAATACACTCAAGCACTTAGCTTTTGCAGGGAGTGCCATTCTTCTCTGGTTCCAGAGGTGTGAGTAGGCTTTGCAGCTGGCTGTTTCTCCCTGAGGAAACTGTGGATGAGTGCTACTATCAGTCCACCAACATTGCTCCTGGGAATGGTGCCTGAGGATTCCCACTGATTCAGGTCTGGCAAGTCTTCCCCAGTTCTGAACTCTCTCTCCCCTCTGCCTGCTGCTCAGTCTGTTTTCTAACGTTGCCTTTGATGTTCAGGGCTCTGAGCTTGTCATAAATACAATCATTTCACTTATTTTTTGAGTCTTTGTTGTAAGAGGGAAGGGTCTGACTACTCTGCCATCTTGGCCCTGCCTCCCCACATTATTTCTTTGAATAAAGAACTTCACTTAATGAAACATGGTCTTTTCCTGGCAACACGTTTTGTATAGTCAATACAATAAAAATGCACTGGCAAAGGAACAACTAACAACAATTGTGTAGGAATTTTCAGTGTCACCAGATTTTCATTTTCTTTGCTTCAGCTTGAAGATTTAAAAATGAGTATTAACTGGATCTCTTCAATATTTATTCTAATAATTGTAATTTGTCTTGAAGGAAGTATAGCCAGAATACGCCTTAGAAGCAAGGATGGCGAAACTTTATCTCACATACCTTGGAAATGTTATCAGGATGGTCCAGTTCCTGAAGAAGGACATCATGCTTGGTAGAGGGTCAGCAGAAAAGAGGAAGACTCTAAAATAGATGGATTGACACAGTAGCTGTAACAATGGGTCAAACATAGCAACAATTGTGAGGATAGTGCAGGGCCAGGTTGTGTTTTGTTCTGTTGTACATTGGGTTCCTATGAGTTGGAACCAACTTCTCGGCACCCAACAATCTATAATCTGCTGACAACTCTGGAGAAACATCATCATTTCCATAATCTACACTGTCTTCAACATTTGAGTCCAACTTCACAATTTCACTCTTTGTTTTGATGGTGTCTCCTTTAAACCAAGAAACTTGAATGGGATTACTTTCAATCCTGGCAACATTATCCAGAGAATGGACTTCTCATCCTCCAAAACGAGTTGAATTCTTCAGATATCTTAGCAGCTCAATTGCCAAGCATGGCGAGATGCCCTAGGAAAAGAATGCCTCTGTGTTTCCACATTCCTAAAGTGAGTTGTCTTTTTCTGTCACTATCATGCAAAGAATTCTTCTGAAATGCCATCTGCCTGTGGCAGCATTTAGGCAGCAACAATTCCCTGAGCGGTGTGAAGACTCCTCGGAGAATTTTCCACAATAAGACTTGTGGCTCAGCCAGGAAAGAAATTGGCTTGCAGCCTGAGGTAAGAACCTGCTGTCTTCCTCTTGTTTCCCTAACCTATAAACCATGCCCATAGCTGACACACAGCTCCAAAAACTGCCATGAAGATTAATGAGACTACATTTGTGGGGTCCTCTGGGAATTTGAACAAAGGTGTTGCATACCTAAATGAAATGTGTTTTGATATGAACCCAAAAGAAGCAGCATTCATATCACCTGGGTGGTTTAACAATGATGGGAAATGGTAAGTCCTTCTCATGATCCTTTATGATTTTAACAAGCGACCTTTGGAAATAGATGTTTAGATTTATTGAGTGTTCAGCTGTCACCACTGTCATCAGAGTTCAAAGCCAAGGCCTCTAAGGGCAGAGTCTCCCTAGAAGTTAGAAGATGCAGACCTAAAGTCCAAAATCATGGTGTTGGTGGGACCACAACTCTCCAAAGCTCTACAGGAGGATCCTTCCTTGTCTCTTTCAGCTTCTGGTGGCCCCAGGCATCCTTGACTTGTGGCTGCATCACTCCAATCTCTGCCTCTGTCTTCACATGGTCTTCACCCTCCTTGGGTGTCTCTCCTTTACCTCTTATAAAGATACTAGTCATTGTATTTAAAGCCCATCAGTAGTCCAGGATGGTTTCATCTCAAGATGCTACAATTAATTGCATCTGCAACAACCCTTTTTCCAAGAAGATCCCATTCACAGGGCCTATGAATTACAACACAGGTGCATCGAAAGGGCCACCACTCAAAACATTTTCTCCACTATCCTTCTCTTTGTCTCTCAAAATCCTACTTATCTATCCAAGTCTGTCTTCTATGCCTTCTCCTTTGCAAAGTCTTTCTTGATTTGCCAAAACAAACAAATCCCTTCCTCAATGGTGCTGAACAGTATGTCCCCACAAACGTGCTTGACACTTTTATTGCCAGATTTATTGACAATTTCTCACCTCTGGGTGAAATTAGCCAGAGTGTCACCAGACCTTTCCTTGGGTGAGGCATAGAAACTTATTCATAAGACACAGTCAGTAACTGCTCGAGTTGCTTACCACTGACTGAAGACTTTAATATTATAATCCAGTCTTATGCTTGGACCATGGGGCAATGCATTTCCATTAACTATTGGACAATTAGTTGTTTTTTTTTTTTTTTGATGACCATCACCACAATCTATGCATTTGCAAAACTTTTCCTCACTCCAAACAGAAACTTTACACCAGTTCAGCAATAACTCCCATCCTCCACTCTCTGGTAACCACTGATCCACTTTGTCTCCATGGATTTCCCTATTCTCAATATTTCATGTGCATGGGATCATACAGCATCTTTCCATTTGTGTCTGGCATATTTCACTGAGCATAATGTTTCCAAGGTTCATCTGTGCATAGCATGAATCAGTACCTCATTCCTGTGTGGTTGAATAATATTCAGTTTATGGCTATACCTGGATAGACACAGTTGCTGCAAGAATGGGCTTGAAAATAGCAAACATCATGAAGATGGTGCAAGACTGGGTAATGAAGAAAGTTATACCTCAAGGCATGAGTTGGAGATGATTTGATGGCACCTAACAACAACATGACTACATCATATTTTCTTTTTATCCATTCATCAGTTAATGGACAATGGATTGTTTCTGCATTTTGGCTATTGTGAATACTGCTGCTGTAAACATTTGGGACAAATTTCTGCTTGAGTCCTAGCTTTCAAATTTTTTTTTTTTTCAGTATATACCTAGGAGAGGAATTGCTGGGCAATATGGTCTTCTTCTGTGAGGGACCACCAAAAATGTTTTCCATAGTGGCTGCACCATTGTTTATTCCCACCAGCAGTAGATAAGGGTTTCAATAATTCCACATCCTCACCAACACTTGTTATTGTCTGATTTTCTCATGATAGCCATCCTAGTGCTTGTGAAGTGGCGTATCATTGTGGCTTTGGTTTCTATTTTCATAATGACTAATAAAGGAGTCCTTGTGGCTCAGTGGTTAAGTGCCTTGCTGCTAACCAACAGAATGATAGTTTGAACCCACCCAGTCGCTCTGTGAAAGAAAAACCTGGCAATCACCTCCCATAAAGATTACAGCCTCGGAAACCTTATGGGTCAGTTCTACTCTGATCTATAGGATCACTATATATTGGAATTGACCTGACTGCCCACAGCAACAATTGCTGAAAATGTTAAGCATCTTTTCTTATGGATTTTAGCTTTCAAAGGAATCTTGCTGGCGCAGTGGCTAGGCACTAGGCTGTTAAAGGAAACCCATCAGCCACACTGTCATGGATTGAACTATGCCGCCCCAAAATATCTGTGAACTTAGCTGGGCCATCAGTCTCTGTATCTTGTGATTGTCCACTATTTTACGTGATTTCCTTATATGCTATAAATCCTCTCATTATGATGTAATAAGATGGATTAGTGGCAGTTATATTGATGAGGTCTACAAGATTAGGTAGTGTTTTAAGCCATCTTTTTGAGATATAAAAAAGAGAAGGGAGCAGAGAGACATGGGATCCTCATACCACCAAGAAAACAGTATCAAGAGCAGAGCACGTCCTTTGGACCTGAGTTTCCTGCACTGAGATGCTCCAAAACCAAGGGAAGACTGATGAATCACAAGGGCCTTCTTCCAGAGAAAATCTTCCACCAGGGTCGGTGCCCTGAATTCCGACTTCTAGCCTGCTGGACTGTGCGAGAATAAATATCACTTTGTTAAAGCTGTCCATTTGTAGTATTTCTGTTATAGCAGCATTAGATGACTAATACACGCTCCACAGGAGAAAGATGTCTCAGTCTGCTTCCATAAAGATTAAAGCCTTGGAAACCTATGGGGCAGTTCTACTTTGTCCTATAAGGTTGCTATGAGTAAGCATCTACTAGACAGAAACTTTTTTTTTTTTTTTTTTTTGCTTTCACAGCGTGGAGTTAGATGCATTTCCTTAGTATGGTTCTCTTATTTCCTCAAATGTAGGCACAGCCAGAGAAACCAGAGCTGAATTAGAGGCCCTGGCACAGGCTAACTACAAAATCCACTGAGTAATCTCACCTCTGGGTCCACGTGGATGATATCATCATCGGTGTCATATGACCCACCCATATTAACTCAGCACCCACTGTAAGCAAATACAGCCCTGCACCAAGAGCCCTGGACTTCAATCTACACGTTAAACTACAGCTCAGAGGTGCCTTGAAAATTGTACAAAATAAAGGCTGAATGGAAGACCCCCAGAATAAAATATGAGTCTTCAAAGATAGTCTTATTCTTCTTCTAATACATCATTCCTGATGATCAAACTTTTCATGTCCTAAATTGTCTGCCAATTCCTGGGAATCTAATAAAATAATAAATAACCATTGCCATCGAGTCAATTCCTACTCATAGTGACCCCATAGGACAGAGCAGAACTGTCCTGTATTTTTCTTAAGGTGTGCCTGGTGGATTTGAACTGTCGACCTTTTGGTTAGCAGCCATAGCTCTTAACCACTGTACCACCAGGGTTCCCGTGAGTCTAGACCCTAGTAACTTTTTTGGCATCAAATGTGGAAGGAGCAACACTTTGGTGGTGTCATCATTCCTAAGTGCAAGAAAATGAACTCTCGGCACCATCTGTTCATTGTGGTAGACATCAGACATGTGGTTCCCAGTGATGCAGCAGCTGGTTGCTGCTGGGTTCTTGTTGCTAGCTGCCATTGAGCTGTCCCAACTCATGGCGACCCCATGTGCAACAGCACTGGACCGTTGTGATCCACAAGGTTTTCATTAGCTGATTTTCAAAGTAGATTCCCAGGACTTTCTTCCTAGTTTGTCTTAGTCTGGAAGCTCCTCTGAAACCTGTCCAACATCACAGCAACATGAAAGCCTCCTCTGACAGATAAGTGGTGGCTTTGCATGAGCTGCACTGGCTGGGAATTGAACCCAGGTCTCCAGCTTGGAAGATGAGGATTCTACCACTGAACCACCACGGCCCTCACGCTGGATTTTCAGCAGCATCAAACCCACCTTTGGCTCACACAACCTAATGGTAGGTGCATAAGGCTGTTCCCCAAGGACTTGTTTTCTCACATTGGATTATAAAGAGCTCTAATGATTCGTTTTCCTCTGACACCAGTAAGTGGTAATATGCACATTCCAGTTTTCCTCCAAATCTGGAAATCATCATCCTGTGTTGTTGGCATACCCAGAGCCATGTGGCTCCAAATCTCTTTGAAGCACACAGCTGGTCAACTGTAGACTGAGCCTCATGGAGAAAAGGACATGCTATGTGCAGGGTCAAGCTGATCAAATGCACAAATCACCTCTTCTGGTTGTGCCTTCTAGGAGGAAATACCACTCAAAGGACCAGGCACATATGTTGAAAACCAACCCATTGCCATCAGGTCGGTTGGTACCCACAGCAACTATATAGGTCAGAGTAAAACTTCCTCGTACGATTTCTGAGGCTGTAAATCTTTATGGAAGCAGACTGCCACATCTTTCTCCTGTGGAGTGGCTGGTGGATTTGAACTGCCAACCTCTTGGTTAGCAGGCTAGTGATTAAACCCTGCACCACCAGGGCTCCTCAATATTGGTTTAATTTAAAGCTGAAATCTGTTTTTTTCCCCCAGTGATCTTTATTTCTTCATGCATTTTATTATTTTCTTGTATGTTTTTACTTGCGTTTAGTCAGCCAACTAAAAGACAACAACCCCTAACCCAAGCACATTTTACATATAACGTAATTCATTGCACAATAATGTCAAAAGTCACACTCCATGGCACAGACTGAAATGGCACAGCTTTGGGTTTTGCCATTTTTGCCAAAAGAACACTTCCTTAGTCACAATATCGCAGAGGACAAAGTGGGTATGTTCGAACCTTGAAAGGTCAAGGATTAATAAAACCATCTCATTAAGCATTTGCTCAATTGAGTAAACTTTTACTGCAGAAAATGGACAAATATTCGCTGTTTGTAAATGTTGCCTCTTATTTCCCTTTTTAAAATTTTCATGATATTTAGGGGAAAAAACATAAAAACATGCATAAAAAGCCACCTTTTTGGAAAAGAAAAAAGAAACAAAGTCTTCAAGAAGTCATTACGGGTAAAAGTGAATATGTGATTTCTGGACATGCCAATCACAATTAACTCAGTTTGACGGTTGACTTCATATATTTTAACAATTCATATATGAAACAGTGTTGACAATCAAAGTATGAACCACTTTTTTATGCATAAGCCTTTAACCAGATGGTTGCTAGGCTTCACCAGCTTAAGTCTTAGAGAAATACCTGTAAGATTGAGGGTTCCCTCCACCTTTCACCAATCGAAACTTAGCTCATAGAATGAGCTACATTTGTCGGATTAACTTCAAGAAGTCTGTTTTAATCAACCCAAACCCAACTCGTGGTCTGGTAATATCAATCACTCTTAACAGCAGGCACTTGACAAAGGAACAAAGGCTATCATTAATTTGAAAAATGGGCAATGGAAGAAGTGTCAGCAACTGACCTTGACCCTAGTCTTCACTGCACCCCCACAATCTGCAAACATGTCCTCTTGGGTCCAATGTGATTGGTGCCCAGTGCCCCAGTCCTGGGTTCCTCCAGACAATGTAGCAGGAATATTTTCTCTTCAAAGATACCATCAGGGAGAGCTGAGAGAATGGGCATATTTCTCAGGATACCAACTCTGCCTGTGGAAGAGGATATGCCCAAATTTAGGATCACACCTAGACATTTTGTGAGTCTCCCTTAGCTTCTCAACTGAACAATCACAACAATCTTTGTACTCCATATTTCAAGGTAGTCATGGCACAGACTAGTCACTGGATTCTTCTGTCCCTCAAGAACCCAAAGAGAGCTAGGTGGCTAAAATATTACTTCCCCCTCCCCTTTCTTAAGTAATTCATTTTATTTCATTGTTGTTGTTGAGAATATACATGCAGAAATACACCAGTTCAGCTCTGACAGTGATCATAATAAAGGGCCCTGGACAGAGCTGGAGAAACATCTAGAACAAAAATCTAACTCAAAGAGAAAGACCAGATTGCTGGCCTGGCAGAGACTGGACAAACCCTGAGAATATGGTCCCGAGACACCCTATCAGCCCACTAATGAATTCACTCCTGATGTTCACCTTTCACCCAAATGTTGGACAGACCCATAAAACAAAACAAGGTGAAAGGGGCACACCAGCCCTGGGGAAAGGACTACAAGCCAGGAAGGGACAGAAGAGCTGCTAACAGGAAGCCCAAGGTTGAGAAGTGAGAGTGTTGACATGTTTGGAGGTTGTTAAACAATGTCGTAAAACAGTATGAGTATTAACTGTTCAGTGAGAAGCTAGTTTGTTCTGCAAACCTTCATTAAAAGTACAATAAAAATAAAAAAATAAATACACCAGTTCAACCATTTCTGCACGTACATCTCAGTGACATTGATTACATTCTTCAAGTTGTATACGATTCTCGCCCTCCTTTTGTGAATTGTTCCTCCTCCATTAACATTAAACTCACTGCTCCCTAAGCTTCCTGTCTAATCTTTCCAGTGGCTGTTACCAATTTTGCCCTGCCTAGATAATCCTTTAAAAGAGCATAATTCTCAAGTCAGATAGTCTTCACTAATGAAGTTAAATTATTGTTTGGCTTAAAGAAGACTTCAGGGGAAATTTTTGGCTGAAGATTTAAGGTTTAAAGCTTACCTCAGGGCAGTAGTTTCTGGGGTTCAACCATGGCTCCAGAAAGCCTGGATTCCAAGACAATTTGCAATTCTTTTCTGGATTTTGCCCTTTTTGATTGGGATTCTTCTATAGAATCTTTGATCAAAACATTAGTTAATGGCATGCTCCTTGTTCTTGATAGTACTTAACATGACAAATGTGAGCATCACACAAGAGTTAAGATATTGATTGCCCCATGTCACAACATCATCTCTGGTACATATGTTAAAAAATGTAACTGCCAAAGCGAATCCCAGGGTTATTTACCACTCTTTCTTCTCAAGCTGAGACGGTCATAAAACACACACTTTAAGAAATGTCACTCTCACGCAAAATCATACATGGAAGATTCTTTAAATGTGTAAAGACACTAAGGATATATCACTCATGAAGTGATATATACTGGGTGTTATGAACTGAATTGTGTCCCCTAAAAATACTGGTGTAACTCTTAACCCATATAATGGTTATAATTCCATTTGGGAATGGGTCTTCTTTGTTATGTGAACAGGCCATACCAGTGCAGAGTGAATTTTAAGGCAATCACCATTGAGAACTCAAAAGAGCAGAATTGGAGTAGAGAATAAGACAGAGATGGTGGACGGCAGATGCCACACATACCACATGAAGATCTTCAAGGAACCAAGGAACAAAGACTTTCCTGGAGCTGACAGAGAGAGAAAGACTTCCCCTACAGCTGGTACCCTGAATCTGAATTTCTAGCTTCCTGAACTGTGAGAAAATAAATTTTAGCTTCTTGAAGCCACCCACTTGTGGTATTTCTGTTATAGCAGCACTAGATGACTATACCATGGACTGTCAAAAGAATAGACAAGTCTGTCTTGGAAGAAGTACAAGCCAGAATGCTCCTTCTAGGCAAGGATGGCAAGATTTTGTCTCACATACTTTGCACATGTTATCAGGAGGGACCAACCTGGAGAAGGACATTGTGTTTGGGAAATTAGAGGGTCAGCAACAAGTTGTGTTTTGCACCATCTCCTTATTTCCCCATAGGTGGTTTTGCCTTCCCCAGGGAATACGCCTGCCACCTGTGGAAGCCTGTGGCCTAGATGTGAGACCCAGAAACCCAGAAGTAAATAGGCTATACAATCTACTCAGAGGTTATCAGTGGTGAGTTCTGGGCAGTGCAGATGGTGAAGTGATCAACTGCTAGCTGAAAGTCTGGTGGTTCAAACCCACCCAGAGGGGTCCCTGTGAAATCAGCCATTGAAATCGCTAGAGAGCACAATTCTACACGGAAGCATGCAGGGTGCCCTGAGTTGGAATTGCCTGGGTGGCAGCTAGTAGTGGTAGCAGGACCTGAGTTCTGACCTTATACAAAAGGAGAAGAAAGGCATTGAGACGGCCAGAGGAAAGACAGCATGTGAAGTCTTATCTGCCAGACATGGAACTTCTGTGGCTACCAGAGCTGGGAGAAACAAGAAGGGATCCTCTACTAAAGTCTTTGTGACCTGACTCGATGAATGCAGGGAAATTTCAGTTAGTCCTCAAACTGGATCCAGCCATGCAGGGCAGGTCAGTTGTGACCACTAATTGATCTCAACAGAGGATGAAGCAACAGGCGGAGAGAATTAGAAGGAAAACCATCTCCTGGATCCTATTCCAAAATGAGAGGTCCAACAAGAACCATGTCACCTCCTGTTTCCTGGCTCCCTTCTAGAATTTTCTCTGCCCAGTACACCTGTGCCACCACCTTGCTGCCCAAATCTCATGGAAGCCATGCCTCCACATAGCTCAGGGAGTTGGATCTGAGGAACTTCCTCCCTGATCCTTGCTCTTCACATTGCAGTGAAGTTAGTTTCTCTTTCTCAAAGTCTGTTGTTCAGATTGTTGGCAGGTCTGAGCACGCCAGACAGAAATCACCTTCTAGGGTTCAGTAACATTCAGAGTGAGCAAGGCCTGCAACACCCTGAATCTGGACTCCTGGCCACAAGAACTGTGAGGGAAGAAAGGTCTATTACTTTAAAAGACAAAGACCAGTGACTTCCAAATCACATGGTTTGAGACTTAGGCATCTTTATTATTGAAAGTTCCACAAGCGATTTCCATGTGCAGAAAAGATTAAGAACTAACTACCAGAGGTGGGGCTGAGATGGTAGAGTAGACAGGAGCTTCCAGTGAGCCCTCTTAAAACAAAGACCCCAAAACACAAGTGAAACAAGTATATTTATGACAAGATCGGAGCCCTGGCATCAGAGGCAAAGTTAGAAAACAAACTGAGCAGCAGAGGGAGGAAAAGAGAATTTGGAGTGGAGAGGAGTACTGGCTTTGAATCGCTGGGAGCCCTCAGGCACCATTCCCAAGAAGTTTCTGCTGCAGGCTGATACTTGTGTTCGGCTCCACTTTCCTCAGGGAGAATCAGCCAGCCACACAGTCTACTCACACCTCTGGAACCACAGAAGAAAGGCACTCTCTGCAAAATCTAAGTAGGTGAGTATATTACACCACGCCCCCTCCCCGGCCACTCCCAAGCCTGTTTCAGTGGCTGTTGATTTCCCTGGGCCTGAAGTAGTCCATTTGGAGCACCCTGAGCCATCCTCCTATCCTTGCAGAATGAATAAATTCTCAGTTGTAGGAAAAGATAACTTGCCAGCTCCACTAAACAGGGGAGCTCAGGACAGAAGTGGCTCCTGTCCAGGCATAAATGGTCCATGGACTTTGAGTAACTTTTCCTCCTGCATGGACCTGCATGGGCTTATTTCAGGGGAATAGGCCTTGTTGGCCGTCTACAACTGTTTCAACTGTACGGTGAAGAGGTGGGTGTTTGACGTTTGACACCTCTTTGTCTATTACACAGTGTCCTCACCTACCCACATCAGGGGCCTAAGGACTGGTGACTGCACTCAGTCACCCACCCACCTGTGACAGGGGTCTAAGGATAACTGGTATATCCCAGCCCTTACAACCAAAAACATTGGTGCCCATGGTCTGTCTGCAGAACGTAACACCCTCTGTAATTAGCATTCTTCATCTGCAAAATAAATTATTCAATACTTACCATAACATTCTACTGCCTCAAGAAGAGATTATTGAAAATCTCTTGTCATGAAATGTTGTTACTTTCCATGGAGCTGGCTCTGAGTTATGGTGACACTGTGCAGAACAGAACAAAACGTTGTCTGGTCCTGCGCCATCTTCACAATCCTTGGTATGTTTGAGCCTATTGTGGCAGCCTCTGCATGTTTGAGTGCCTTCCAAACTAGTGGGCTCATCTTTCAGCATTATATTGACAGTATTCTGTTGTCATCCATAGGGTTTTCATTGGCTGATTTTTAGGAGTAGATCTTCAGGCATTTCTTCCTTGTCTGTCCTAGTCTGGTAGTGACACTGAAACCCTTCCACCTGGGGTGACCCTCCTGGTGTTTGAAACACTAGTGGCATTGCTTCCAGCATCACAGCAACATGAAAGCCACCACAGTATAGCAAACTGATAGATGGGGATGTTGTTGTTGTTGTTAGGTGCCATCAAGTCAGTTCTGACTCAGAGACACTACATACAACACATAGAAACACTGCCTAGTCATGTGCTATCCTGTATGCTTGAGCCCATCTTTGCAGCCACTGTGTCACGCCATCTCATTGAGGGTCTTCCTCTCTTTTGCTGACCCTCTGTTTTACTAAGCATGATGTCCTTCTCCAGGGATTCAGAAAATCATTTTGCCTAAACAATACAGGAAATTAAAAAGATGTTTTTGCCAACAGGCAGCAGCTATTATGCCATCATTTGCCTTTTATTTCTGCTTCATTAGAGGCCCATTCCTTCTTCTTTTTCACTATTTGGAGGACCCCACTTAAAATCGTACAGGATGGTTGGAATTTCAAAGGCCTCTTTAAGAAGCAGTGACGAGTAAGCGCTGAATGGAACAATGAGTGACAATGTGATTGCACTTGGGTGAAATTAAAGTTCTGCCACACAGCTGGCCATAAACTAAATTTTCTCTAGAATTCTTACGTTCCTTTCCCTGGCTGTGGACCACAGAGATATCCATGAGCAAACAAACTCCTTTTTTTTTTTTCATATCTGGGGTCTTCTGTCTGTTACATCTGTCCAGGAGGCCGTGATTGCATTTCATGATATCTCAAATCAGCGTGTTTTCTTTAGGGGAATTGTTTAGCAGCTTTAGTCACTGTGATGGTCCCTTTCTAATGGAGGTTGTTGTTAGTTGCCATGATGTACGACAGAACAAAACGTTGCCTGGTCCTAGTCCATCCTCACAGTCTTTGTAAGTTATAACAACTCTAGATGAGCAACAGGAATAGTAAAAAGACATTAAAATAGTAATAGATAAAGGTATAGAAGAGACAGAAAGATGGGTTTCTTTTGAAAGCTTAGTTTTGTTATTTTTGGTTGGGTTTAATTTGGTTGCTTTTATTTAAGATGACAACTACTTGAGTATAATTATATATTGAGGGGAAAATTAAAAGGAGTTTACAAAACAAAGACTCAGAAGAAATAGGGGATGGTAAGATCTTTGAGGATGTCATCAGGATGGACCAATCACTGGAGAAAGACATCATGCTTAGAAGAGGGTCAATGAAAAAGAGGGAGACGTTCCATGAGATGGACTGACACAGTGGCTGCAACAATGGGCTCAAACAGCAACTATTGTGAGGGTGGCACAGGACCAGGTAATGTTTTGTTACTACTATGAGTTGGAAGGTAACATTTTGTTCTGTTATACAGGTCATCGCCTGAGTCAGAGCAGACCCAACAGCACCCAACAGCAAGGGTCTATATCACAAGAAAAGAGATTTGTCTTATAATTTAGGGAGGGCAATTATTCCCTGAGATCAGAGGGAAACAGCCAAAGTAGGACTAGTTACAGATCATGGCGAAAGGGCAGGGTGTAAGGTAAAATCTCTGTGGGAGATCATACCTCATAGATTCCATGTTCTCCTTGAAGTATGGTGTAAGTTCTACTGAGAGAAAAACAGAAGGAAAATGAAAACCTTGAGTGGCCCAAGCAAGTTGATGAAAGCTAGAACTATCACTCTAATGAAGAAAAAGGGGGTCATAGACTTGAAAGGACTGCTGATGTCATTGGGCACCCATTTATGTTGGAAGCAAATAAAATGGTACGATACTAATCCCTTAAAAGGGACCAGGGTTTCTTTTTGGGATTATGGAAACGTTCTGGAACTAAATAATGATGATCGTTGTGCAAACTTGTGAATATACTAAAAACCACTGAATTGTACACTTTACATGGATGAATTGTGAGGCATGTGAACTATATCTCAATAAAGCTGTTATTAAAATAAAAAGAGAAGGAAAGAAGGAGACCCAGGAATCAGAGAAGAAAGCTCTCAGCAGTTAGGATCTGAGAAGCAAGGTGGCATTTCCAGCCTGAGCTCAAGAAATCATGAGGCCGGGGAGAAAGAAAAAGGAGGGGAAGGGGAATGGATACCTTGGCTGAAAGGAGAAGGTTGGAGTCAGACCTGAATGGAAATTATGATAATATTCTTGAGAGGTGCTAGGTAGGGTTGGACAGAGGACAGACTTGGACAGAGGGAGTAAACAGGGACCAGATGCACTGATGGGGCCAACATTCATCAACAATAGAAATAATTTTTTTTTCATGGAAGCAAACTCAAGGAGAATCATATGATGAGTATTTCTGCAAGAGGTGCAATGGGTAATAAATCTTCCATTTGGTTTACAGATTATAAAATCTGAATAACGTTACACAGGAAACAGTAGAACCTTAAATTCAGATGCATACATTTAAAGATGAACAATAGGGACAGACATCAGTTGTCAGGAACACAGTACATGGTATCATTAGGGTTGGAGTCACCCACTGTGGTAACTCATGGTATTATACTCCCCCAACAGATCTCATCCCATACCAGACCAAACAGGATCCTTATTAAGGTATTTTGGACTAATGTTACTCGTATGTTGTAATTCCTGTACATCCCTCCTTCTTTTCCTTTAATTACTACTTCATTCTCCAAAAAGTTATTGACGTAGGTTCCCAAACACTAATGTCCACAATACTGTAGCTATAATACCAGAAAAAATGACAACATCAGTGACAATAAAAACACTGGCAGCAATGAAAACAATAGTGTGTGCTTGTAACTTATGGAGATGAAAACACGTGATTCGAAGAATTATTGTAATTGTGAATTAATGGCAGCTCTGACTGGAGTGCATTAGAAGGTTCAAAAGGTAAATTAGCATAGAGTTTTAGCCTTGTTGTCATATTGGCAGGTGTAAGCTGGGCTTAGGAAAACATTTTCTTTGTTATTACTAAATTCAGGAATATTTTTATAGACAATCATTTTGTTGTCACCCCCTTGGACAGTGTCACCTGGTGCAGTCCACAACCCCCGCCCCCCCACACACCTCTCTTGATGCCACTGACACAGCAAATTGGAATCAACTTGCCAGTAAATGGTGGGCATTGCAAATGGTTAAGACTTTTGGCTGCTAACCAAATGATTGGAGGTTCAAGTCCACACAGAGGTGCCTTGGATCAAAGGCCTGGCAATCTACTTCTGAAAAATCAGGCATTGAAAATCCTGGGGAACACAGTTCTACCCCAACATGGAGGGTATCATCATGAGTTGGAATCAACTTAATGGTAACTGGTCCACTGGCTTACCTGTATGGAGCCTGAAGCCTCAGGAACCTACTGGTTCTGAGTTAAAAAGAGACTAGAGATGACAGACAGAACCATACACACCCCCTTTGTGGTATGTGGAAGAGACTCTGCCCTATCAAGGTGGTCATGGGAAGCATGGCAGGGACATGATGAAACGCAGCAGTCAACCATGAGACACTGTCATTGGCCATTGTGAAGAAGTAACAGCAGATGACCGTGGTATTGTGATCATAGCCCAAAAGGCCAGCTTCCAACAGGAGCATCTCCCAGGGAAGAAAGATAGGTAAAAACCCAAACCCTTTGCCGTCGAGTAGATTGCAACCCATAGAGACTGTACAGGACAGAGCAGAATTGCCCACAGGGTTTCCGGGGCTGAAATCTTTACAGAAGCCGATCACACTTCTTTGTCCTAAAGAGCAGCTGGTGAGTTCGAACCGTCAACCTTTCCGTTAGCAGTCGAATACTTTAAACCCTGTACCACCAGAGCTCCCTTGGAGTAGAGCTGATCCATAGGGTTTTCTAGGCTGTAATCTTTACAGGAGTAGATCAACAGGTCTTTCTCCTGCAGAAACACTTTCAGTTCACACTGCCCACTTTCAGTTAGCACCTGAGTGCGTACTTAACCACTGTGCCACGAGGCAGACAGCGAACCACAGCCTCCAGCTGAGCAGAAGGTGGTCTTGCCAGCTAAATCAAGGACAAATATGTGGAAATTCAGCCCACCTCGTGCCTGTCAGGAGCCTCCACATGCAGACAGGAGCTCCAGCAACCTTGTCACCCAAGACTACACAGGAGTAACTTCAGAGATTCATACATCCTGCCACTTAATTGGAGCCCAAGGATTTGGCTGGAATCCTTGGTGCTGGGTCATCAAGCCGGCTCTATATTCTGGGTGCTTCTGGAGTAATCTGCCTAACTGAAGATTTCAGTTACTTTCTGCAGTCTTCTGGGATCTGACCTTTAGGCAATGTTCCCTTTCTTTGTTTTCGAACTTGCTGTCTTGCTAACATTTTTTTTTTTTTTACTGTGGTGAAAATACATGTCATAAAACATAGGCCATCTCAACAGGTTCTGCATGTGTAAATCAGTGACATTGATTACATTCTCAGGTGGGGCCACCTTTCTTGTTTTCCGTTTCCGAATCATTCCACCACCATGCACACACACTTAATGCCCTCTAAGCAACCTTGTCCACTTTTTTCCAGCAAAAAGTTTTTTTTTTTTTTCCCCTTGCTATGCCATGAATTCATAGGGAATGCATTCTAACAGATCAGGATTCTTGCCACTAGTTCTCCTGAAAGGGTCATCTCTGCACAGACCAGGGTTGACCAAGCTCAGTACTATTGATATTTGAAGTCTGATCATTTTTTAATAAGAGGAGGGGCAGGGGGCAGCCCTGTGCATTGTATGTTTGGCAGCATCCCTGAGATCTAGCCACTGGATACAAATAGCATCCAAATACCAATGCTGTCGAGTAGAGAGCCTATAGGACAGAGCAGATTGCTCCATAGGGCTTCCTAGGCTGTAATGTTCATGTCCTGGTGGTGCAATGGTTAAGAACCTAGCTGTTAACCAGATGCGTGGCAGTTGGAATCCACCAGCCACTCCTTAGGAACCCTTTGTGGCAGTTCTATTCTGTCCTATAGGATTGCTGTGAGTCGGAATTGACTCAAAGGCAATGGTTTTGTTCAGAATTTTTATGTCAGCAGATTGCCACATCTTTCTGCCATGGAGCAGCTTGTGGGTTTGAACCACTGACCTGTCGGTTAGCAGCTACTGCTGCACCACCAGAACTCCTTCCACGTACCATAAACCAAAACCAAAACCAAAACCAAATCCATTGTCGTCAAGTTGATCCCAACTCACCGTGGCCCTGCAGGACAGAGGAAAACTGCCCTATGGGGTTTTCAAGGATTGGCTGGTGGATTTGAACTGCTGACCTCTTGGTAAGTGGCCATAGCTCATAACCACTGCACCACCATACCCTCCCCAAGTTGAGATAGTAAAAAACTCTCCAAATATCATCCAATATTCCTTGGGGGCCAAAACTGCTGTACATTGAGAAGCACTGGCATCCCGTACAGTCATTCTTAAGTCAAAGCCAGATTTCTCTTTTTTGTTTTTCTTACAGCTTTTTGCCATCCATTACTTTCCAGGGCTGTGGGATATTCCGTTCTGAGAGCGATAAAAGTGGAGCACACGCAGATGAGTTCTGTTGGCAACAATACTGGCCCCAAGTTGACTGTTTTTCAACAATGCTGCCAACAAGGCCTGTGACACTGTGAACACTGACATAGCTTTGGCATGACAATGCAGGGCACTCTTTGTTGAAGAGTCTCCATGCCCTTGATGCCCTCCGTAGCTCCCTGGCTTTCAATTCGGGAAGAAGTGGTCAAAACCAAATGTCACAGTTCTGAAAGAGACC